>NC_042623.1:52348888-52691388 GCF_901001135.1 Rhinatrema bivittatum | reverse complement strand
ATTAACTCTTATTTGAACTTCGGTATAGAAAAGTGATAAATAAATGGCACTTTTTCTATTCTTAGCCAGTTTCCTCTGATTATGTTCACTGTCTCTGAGGCCTACGGCCTTAAACATAGTGGACGCTTTAAGGCAGTAGTTCTCAACCAGTGTGTCACCAAGCACAGGCAGGTGTATCGCACACATCCTGGTCTGCTGCTGCTCTTCCCTTCCTCTCATTACTGCAGTGAGATGCAAAGAATTCAATGAACACATTCAAGCCTGGAGAGGAACAGCAGCAGTGTTTGGAAGCTGGCAACAGCAGCATGGCCTCTTCTCCCCACCATAGCGGTAAGAAGGCAGCACTTAGTGTTTGCCTGTAATGCGATCATGGGGGTGCAGAGCAGTCAGCTGATGTGGTTGTGGGGATTTTCTGCCATGCAGCTGTTTGGGAAATCCATCTATTAGCTGCCCCGAGTCTGCCAAGGGCTGTGTGTGTGTGAGAGAGAATTTGGTCAGGGACGTGACTGGTATGTGTGAGAGAGATTGGTCATGTGCTCTAAGGAAGTGCATGAGGACAGCTTTAGCAGCCATTGCTTCTGGTGGGTGCTATTGGCTTACAAGGGAAAGGAGTAGGAGAGGGTAAGTAAAGGTGACTAAGTTTCTTTCTTGATTGCCATTTTAATTATTGGGTGTGTTGTGATGTCTGCTGTTTGAAATATTTTATTGGTGTTTAGAGAATTTTTCATTTTGTAAGTTTTTATTGATTGGATGTTCTATTTATCACTTGTTTTGAAACTAGCAAAAAACTGAACTGGAAAGAGCAAGAAGCCAGACAGTGTATGCAATGGAAAAAACAAAAAATAACCTGATGGTCACTTTATTCTGTATTTGGTGAGGGTCTGTCTGTGTTCTGCGTGTGTGACCCAGATAAGGGTATTCTGCAAACTTGTATTTTCTGTGTAGGGATCTATAGCAGCTTGGCTTATACTGTTTTCCTAATAGGAGGTGTATTAGTGTTTAGGACCTGGTTTAATATTTGTAGTGTTACCTTTTCATAGATAGGATTGCTACTGTTTGAGTTCCATAATGCAGGTGTAACTTTGTGTAGATTGGTGTGTGTGCATTGCAGGTCCTGGGAGTTTGTTAGATGCTATATTTGTTTCCATTTCTTCAGATTTGTGCTGCATGCAGAGTGGCCTTTTTAGGTTTCCATTCCGGTTTCTGTCCATATATGTAACTTGTGGTCTTTCTGTACTTGGTGAAGGTCAGTTTTATGTGTGACCGAGGTGAGGTATTTTACTAGCATGTGGGCATTTTATCAATATTTGTTTTTTCTCAATAGAACATGTATTTGTGGTAAACTACTGTTTTTTTCATAAGGAGGGTTTATTGTGCCTGGTAGGAGAGAGTGTTTGTTGCTGTTACTGAGATGACACCAGAAATATCTTTTCTCACAGGACAAGCTGGATGGTAGCCCTCGCATATGGGTGACATCATGATGGAGCGTAATCACGGAACACTTTTGTCAAAGTTCCTAGAACTTTGACTGGCACCTACTGGGCATGCCCAGCAATGCACTGACCCTGCATCCAGCAGCGGTCCCCCTTAGTTTCTTTTTTTTCCACGCAGCAGTAGCCACGCAGGTTAAGGAGCTCTCTTGAGATTCCTGACAGGAATTTTCCTCACGGTATCTGTACTCCGCAGTCGAAAGGTAAGGTTTTCCCTTCTTTGCGGTCGATTCCCATAGTTTCCCCTTCAGGGCCTACCGGCCATCGACCGCACCGCGGCTAACTTTTTGTCGAGGCATTGGCTTTGGGTTTTCGTCGGTGCCCCTATTTGTCCTCGGACAATGTCCATCACTGACCCGCAGAGTTTGTGTATTGTGCTTGGGGGCCAACCATGATACCCTAATTTGCACCAAATGAGGCCGAAGGGGCGTAAAGCCCGTTTAGAGAAGATGGAATTTTTTTCATTCAAAATTCCCGACTCCATTGACCGCTTCGACTTCATCTGAGCCAGTGCCATCGACCTCTCTCCAGCAATGAGACATCGGTGCTGCTCATCTGGCTTCGACTACTCCTAAGGTGTCGACTTCTTCCTCCTCGCCTCAGGAGAAGGACCAAGGAGAACATCGTGAAAAGTGTCAACACCAGCATAAGAAGGCTCAGTCCGCTGAATCAGGCAAGCCCTTGGCATCGATAGAGCTACTGACAAAAATCCCATCCGGAGGAGGCCCCATCCTCCTCTGCGACCGGGTCACAGAGGCATTCCCCACCTTCATCAGGGCAGGGAACCTCGATTCCACTTTCACCGGTGGACACTCCGGCTACACCAGTGCTGCCTCTACTCAGATACCGGGGTTCCACGCCCCAGGTTTCTATGAGGAATCGGATCGCATGATCCAAGAGGCCATCGGTAAAGCACTACAGGGCTTCCAGCCTCCATCGATACCGGTGCCCGAGCTGGTCACGATCAGATTCCCATAGCACTTGTTCCACTACTGGGTAGACTGGATTTGTTGCTCGGTGCCCTTCTACCGCTGGAACCGCAAACACTGGTATGTCCTCTTCCTTCAATGCCGATACTTGTGTCATCAGAAGACGAAGAAACAGATACCCATACCGCCGTCCAGGATCCTGCCACACTCATCCATCGATCCCGCCTTCGATGCCTAGGCCTGGCCCTTTGGGATTAACTCCATTTCTTCCTTCTGCCTATCCTCAGGGAGCTGGTGATCAACCTTATGATCCTTGGACTGATGATTCTTCCCAGGATACCGATCTGCCTTCAGAGCCCTCCCCTCCTGAAGAGAGAAGGTATTCTCCTCCAGAGGATCTGTCCTCTATTAATTTCATTAAAGAAATGTCTGCAACAATTCCATTTCAGCTTCAGACAGAAGAAGATTCAAGGCACAAGATGCTGGAAGTACTCCAGTTTCTTGATGCTCCTAAGGAAATCAAGTCCATTCCCATTCATGAAATCCTCATTGACCTGCTGAAGAGGAATTAGGAGCATCCAGGTTCAGTTCCACCTGTCAACCATAAGACAGATGCCACCTATCTGGTGCAGTCAGCTCCTGGGTTTCAAAGATCACAACTGGATCATCACTCTGTGGTTGTGGAATCAGCCCAGAAAAAGGCACGACATTCCAAACCTCATTCCTCCATACCCCCAGTAAAGTAACAAAAATCCCTAGATGCTTTTGGCAGATGGGTTTTTCATGGCTCAATGCTTATAGCTCGCATTGCTTCCTACCAGTTATACATGACCCAGTATAATGGAAACCTTTTTAAGAAGATACAAGATTTCTCTGAATCTTTACCTGACCAATTCCAGGATGAGCTTAATGCTCTAGCTCAGAAAGGCCTAGATGCTGGTAAGCATGAGGTCCACACTGCCTCTAGGGTGTCCGTAGCGGGGATTAGTGCAAGGCGGTGGGCCTGGTTGAAATCCTCCGACCTCAGACCAGAGATACAGGACAGGTTCGCTGACCTGCCATGTACTGGGGATAATCTCTTCGGAGACAAAATTCAGGAGACTGGCGCAGCTCAAGGACCACCATGAAACGCTGTGTCAACTTTCTTCAGTGCCTGCTGAGTTCTCATCCACCTCCAAGAGGACATTTAGGCAAGACGTTAAGTGACCGGCCTACAAACCAAGAAGGTATTATCCTCTGGCTTCCCGAGGTCACCCTTCCAAGCCTTATCAAAAAGGTCAGTCCAGGCAGTCTCGACCTCAGACTCAACCTGCTCCTCAGCCAGGACTACCGTCAGGGTTTTGACTCCTTCCTGGAGAGCATAGGCCAACCTCCTCTTCCATCTGTATCAGTAGGTTGTGCCACTTCACCAACACTTGGCACACAGTCACCACTGATCAGTGGGTACTTGCAGTGATCACTCAGGGTTACCACCTCAACTTCCTGACTATACCGGTGGACTCCCCACCTCGGCTGACGTGGGGATCATCCGACCACTCTCTTCTTCTGGAACAAGAGCTATCAACTCTCCTCCAGTCCTGGTCAATAGAACCAGTGCCCCTCTCCCAACGGGGGCAGGGCTTCTATTCCTGGTATTTCCTCATCCCAAAAAAGTCAGGTGGTGTTTGTCCAATTCTGGACCTTCATTCCCTAAACAAGTATCTGCAAAGAGAGAAGTTCAAGAGGATAAGCTTGGGGTCTCTACTTCCTCCTCTTCAAAAAGGAGGTTGGCTATGCTCTCTAGATCTCCCAGACATATACACACCTCAATTATTCCATCTCATTACAAATTCCTGCGTTTCCTGGTCAGCCCTCGACACTTCCAGTACCGTGTACTACCATTCGGCCTGGTGTCTGCTCCACATGTATTCACCAAGTGCCTCGTCGTCACAGCCTTCCTCAGGAGTCGGGGTGTCCATGAATACCCTTATCTGGATGATTGGTTGATAAGGGCCCCGACTCGGCAAGCCGCATTGGCGTCCTTGCGTCTCATTCTCCATACCCTGATCTCCCTAGGGTTTCTAATCAACTCCCAAATCCAAGATAGTTCCATCCCAAACCCTATCTTTTATAGGGGCTGACCTAGACACTATACAGGCGAAAGCCTTCCTCCCTCAGGATCGGGCTTTCACCCTGGCCTCTCTGGCACATCTTTTACAGACTCTAGTATCCTCAACAGTTCGTCACTTCCTCATACTGCTAGGTCACCATGGTATCCTTGGTGCATGTCACTCCGATGACCCACCTAGCTATGAGAGTCATGCAGTGGACTCTAAAATCCCAATGGGTTCAAGCTTGTCAGCCAATGTCCAGCATTGTTCACGTTACCACACATCTCAGACTATTGCTGGCCTGGTGGATGCAACACTCCAATCTAACTCAAGGCTTTCCATTTCGGGCTATAGAACCTCAAATTACTCACCCAGATATGTTAGTTACCCAAATAACTTCCCTGATCTTGAGTTTACTGAATATCATCCTCGTGCTTAAATAAACCATCAGTGCCTCAATTAAAGGAACCCAGCTGCAGCTCACATCTGCTGAGGTCATTGAATTCACCAGACAGCTAAATGCATTGACCTCAGTTGAACTTGGATCAATATTTTTAAATGACCATTTGAAAAATGGGGGGGGGGGGGGGGGAGAGAAGGCTAAGTGTGGGAGATGTACTGCGGCAGTGCTACTGGGTTGGGGAGGGTGTGTCAGCTTCATGTGTTAGTGGGTTAAGAGGTTAATGGGGTGTAGTAGTAGGTTTGGTTATCAGGAGCATATTAATGGGATGCAGGATTGTGGGGTATGGTAGAGTTTGATCATCAAGTTATAATATCCCATATTGACTTTCATTTTCCAGGTATGGGGGGTATACTTCTGAGGCTTTCTCGGTTATTATAGATATCCTACTCCTACCAAATTGCAAGCCACTAGAAAGTCACTAGAGTATTAATAGTTTACTGAAATCAATGGGCTGTTGTAGGTGCTTTTTGGGGGAGGATCAATGGGGGTATGTTAAGAGGTGTGGGTCAATGGAGTGTGGTAGTGGATTTGCAGGGTCAGTGGGTATACTAATGGATTAGGGAGCTCAGAAGGTTGAGAGAGTCAGGGTGTAGGATTGGTGGGTTATTCGGGTATGGTAGTGGGTTAAAGAGTGAATGTTGTAATTTAAAAGGTTAAGTGGAGTGTGGGTAAGGTAGTAGGTTTGAGTGTTTTACTGGGGCATGTTAATGGTGTAAGGTACTGGTTCTCAACCAGTCTTCAGGACGCCCCTAGCCTAGATTTTCAGAATATCCACAATAAGTATGCATGAGATAAATTTGCATGCACTGTCTCCAATGTATTAGTGTAATGCAACAATGGATGGGGGTGCATTAGTGGCGTATATTAATGTTAGGACCATTTGAGGGGTGATAGTGGGTATGGGTATTAGTAGGATGCATTAGTGTGCTGGGGATATTAGTGGAATAGTAAGTGGTTTTGGTGGATCATTGGGTGGCTGAAGTGAGTATGGGTATGCATTAGGGGCTGTGGAGGCTAACTGGGTGTGGGTGGGTGAACTGAGTTGGGGATGCATTAAGTGGTAGAGGTCTCAGTGAATGGGCAGGCTAGATTGGGAGAGGGGTTGTAGGGCACTCTGGTGCAAGGGCCTTGGATTCTGGCTTCCCAAGTGAGAGTCTTGAACTTGGGCTTCCTCTAATTTTTGTATTTCAATGGTTAAAGGTGTGAGTTAAGTTTAACTTCTACCTCTAACTACTGAAGTTAAATAGTAATAAAGGAAAAAAGTTATCTACCACTTTAGCTCATTTTTTAAACTTACTATCACTTTACTGTACTTTTTTTAATGGCAAGTTTTTAACTACCAAGTGCAGTGTATATCATTCATATTACATTGGAAGCAAATGTATTTTTTTTGTGATAAAAAAAAAAAATCAGCACCAAAAAAGCTTGCCACATATTTTCAGCAAAGGTCTTAATACATCAAACATTTTATTCCCTAATTATCATGTTTACTTCAGGGCTTTGTAAATAGCCAGGCTCATGTTCTAGAAGGGACTGGTTTGACTTTCACTTTATAAGCTAATCTTGGGTGCATGATCAGATAATGGCAAACTTAGTAAGTCAAATCCACTTCCAGCATATTATTTGCATGCATATTGCTTAACAGAGACCTAGGAGAGAAAGTCCTTTCTCTTTGGAGCTTACAATCAAGTCTGAATAGACAGACATAAAAAAAAGATTCTATGAGGTAGAAGAACGAGGCCCTGATAAGAGAGGGCTAAACCACGTGGGTTATAGATGAGATTTATAGTGAAAAGGACAGCTTTAATTGGCTAAAAACTGCAAGGAATGTAGCCTATTGATGGCCTCTTCATCAAACCACAGCCCATGGGTAAATTAATAAGGCCACATGCAGGAAGAATTTGGTTTAGCTTTTGAACATGACTTCAAAGAGGGGAGGATACCCCCAATACCTGCAAAATGAAAATCAATATGAGGTATTATAACTTAATGACCAAACTCTAGTGTCCTTTACCATATTCATGGTTATGACCTGAAATTATACAAGTACCGTTTTACTTTCATTTAAACAGCAGTTCTAGTGCCTTCGTGTTTATAATTTTTAAAATTTTTTGTATATATGCAACTAAAAAGTGCAGGCACTTCCCACAAGTAAAATGCATATATGGAACAGAATTTTGTCAAGTATACCCATCCTGCACATCCTTTGAGATAAGTGTATAGTTTCAAGTCATAACCAAGAATATGGTTAGTACCCATGGTAAAGGTACTGGACACTAGAGTTTGATCATCAAGTTATAATATCCCATATTGATTTTCATTTTCCAGGTATGGGGGGTATACTTCTGAGGCTTTCTCGGTTATTATAGATATCCTACTCATACCAAATTGCAAGCCCTATGAAGCTGCTTTTCTTATTTTGAAATTCAATTTAGGATACAAACCTGTAGATCCATATTCAGGGCAAAAAGTGGAGTCATGCATGTGGGGTGCAGCATCCAAGAAAGCATCTTTTTCACAAAGACTCTGGTCAACATTTTCTTTCTTTAGACTTTATGCATAATAACTAAAGTTATTCAGTCATTCATCACTTCTCAGTTAGATTACTCTAATTCCAAGTATTTGAGTTTACCTATATCCATTATCTCTCCAGTGTTGAGGAATTTGCATTGGCTGGCCAAGGCTGGGAATGTAGTGGAGATAACATTCACAAGATCTTTGGGGAAGGGGAGCTCCAGCTATTACTCAACAGTGACACCTAGTGGCCAGAGAAGGGTCCATGAAAGCACACAGTCTGCAGCCTGTGGCCAAGGACTGTCACTGTAATGGCTAGGTTGGTGAGTTGGGAGGGCTATAAAAAAAAAAAAAAATTGGGGGAAAATCCCTGGGTTGTGGATGAATTTTCAAAGTGCTATAGCTCAATGGAGACTAGTTCTGATTGAGCTAGAAGGCCAAAGCAGCAAGAGGAAACTGCCATGCTTAACAAAGAATAAGATAATGAACCAGGACATTAGAGATGAGAGTGGATAGTTAAATATGTATAGGGAAATTTGGTTTCCCTCACTAAAGGAGTTTACCATTTATCTGGGGAGGTCCAGTGCAGATTTAATAAATACACTTTGGGGGTTACTCCCCCCACATGGGAGCTGTAGATGGTATGTTTTATTTGTTATCCTCCTCAAGCACCATCAATCCTCATGGATTTTGAGTTAGACTTTCTTGTAGACAGGAGCTCTCTGTCTCCTGCTGTACCCTTTCCCTTAAGTTATTGGAAAAATTTGGGATTTTCTCTTTTGGAGTCATTCTCCCATCTGACCTGATTCTGCTTGCTTTTTGACTCTCTTAATCCAATTTTGGAAAATTCCTTGTGAGATCCTGGTTTCCCTTGTTGCAGTGGATTGGGGCATCCCTGTGTTCAAGGCTGGATCATGGGGTAGGAAAGACTTGCGGCGTGCTATCTCTCCCTCAGAGGATAGGCCTGACAGTGACCCATTGCAGAGGAATTTCAGCTTTAAATTAGCTGCTCTTTGGACTATCTCCTCTGTTTTGAGGCAATGAAGTTTTATTCCACCCTTCTTCTCTCTTGCTTGATTTCCTCCCCCCTTTTTGGGTTCAGAGACTATTTTTCCTTCACTGGGAGCTGATGGCCCTTGGTACCTGGGACTCAGTATCCAAACCATTGGAAGAGTGGTGGTGTTCATCCTGAAAGAACCTGAAGTGTGGAGGAATTCATATGGAGGAGAGGATCCCTGCCAGTGGCATAAAGGGAAGGAAATTAGATGATACAAAGTAGCAAGGAATTGAAGGTTACAAGAACTTTGCTGCTGCTCACTCAAGATAGATATGAAATAACATGTTGCGACTGTATTCCAATCACCTACAGTGGAGAGAAGCTGGGATCAAATTTGGAATCACAAAGAGGATTGAACTACTTTCAGTCTGAGTAATCTGAGAAATTGGAGTAATGGGGAAAAGCAGGAATTCAAAGGTTTAGAAATGTGCTTCCAAAGGAAATTGAGAGATTTTGCTAAAGAAGTGAGGTCATAAATGTATTAGTCTTTCTGCTGTCTTATTATTTGTTGACTTTAATTGAAATCTGAATTGAAGCTGTAAATATTTATTCAGTCATCTTATCAACTATCAGTAAAAAGTTGGAAACCTCCCTGCTTTTTCATGTGCTTTTAGATGGAGATTGTGATACTTATCAGTGCTGCATACAGAGGATAGAGAAGGGCTTGTGTTGCAAAAAAAATGGGCATTAGAACTATTGTTCTTTCCCAGCTTGGAATTCTGGAACTCAGAGAGTTGATGCTGTTTGTGGAGTGAAAGAGAGAGACAGAGAATTGTGAAGAGTTGTGTGCATAAAGGGTCTATCTCTCTTTTCAATGTGCCTGGGATGCCAGTTAAAGGATCCTCCTTTATAACACATGCTTCCTGGTTTTTAAGTATAGAGAGAACAGAGTGAGCGAGAGTACTCTTAGTCCACCAAAAATAAAATTAGTCAAAATAAAACCAACAAAGTTTGGTGAAGATGACCCCCCCCTTTTTTTTTTTTTTTTTTTTTAAGATGAACATATTTAACATTGCAGATATTTTGTACTACTAGGAACCCTTCCTCAGGAAATATCACATTAGCTATTCACAGCAAATTCCTGTTGACGAGCCAGTATGGTGCCATAGCCCAATATCAGCCTGAGGTTTGAGGACTAATTTTAACTGACATTATGACAATTCATTTTAGAGTGAGAGGAAGGAAACACATTAAGAGGCTAACTTTCAAAATTTTTAGAAGAATGTAAGATTTGCCATACTGGGTTATACCAAAGGTCCATCAAGGGGAGGGGGGGGGAGAGAGAGGGAGAACCTCTGTGGAGGCTCACATGCACAGTCATATGTACAAACAGCACAGTTGCCATCAGTGAAGATTTACTGTCATTGGGAGTGATGAAAGGTGAAAGAGGAGTAGATTTGTACCATGTTTCTCTCTATCTAGCTTGGTGCACTAAGCTAGGTAGAGAGAAATATCATGACATAGCCAGAATGAACAGACAGAGGATGAAATATTAACAGAAATTAGGGAAGCTAACAAAGATGTAGGTTTATCAAATTGCTATAAATATTGTCACATAGCACACGAGGGAGAGAGCCTTTGTAGAGGCTCACGTATAAGTTAACTATACCATTGTAAGAGGGGGCACTAGTAACTCGGGGTGAGGTTTGTGGGGTGGGGTAGTTTTGGGGGCAGTTTTACATGCACAGTCATACGTACAAACAGCACAGTTGCCATCAGTGAAGATTTACTGTCATTGGGAGTGATGAAAGGTGAAAGAGGAGTAGATTTGTACCATGTTTCTCTCTACCTAGCTTGGCCAGAACCCTCTTTCCTGCTTCATCGTCTCATCCAAGCATTGAGATTCTGGAATTGAGCCTGTCTCTGGGGTCCTGCGCGTGGAACAGGGAACATTTCTGATAATGCGATCCTAGAAGTTCTGGATTTCAGTTTCCTACTTACCAGCCTTAAATTTAGCCTCTGGAACTTCCCTGCTGCACCTTCTTATGTCGTCAGTACCCAAGGAAATCCATACAGTACCCGGATATAATCTGCTTTGAAGTGGCTGAAAGGCGGAATATAAATCTAAATAAATTAAAATTAAAATAAATGTACCAGGTGGCTCCTCCCCAGCACTCTCTAAAATCTTATCTAGGCGTTGCATAAGGTCTGCTACCTCTGTGGTAAAATTACTACTTATGTGTGTGTTAAGTAGTATTTTGCAAAAGCTGTAAGTGTGCGCATACTAACAGTGTCGCATGTAAATGTTAAGTGGGAAAGAAAGGGGCAGTTTAGGGCTTGCTGGAGTGGGATTCAGATGTCCACACGCAAGTTGATATTTTGTAAGCAGTATACACGGCTACATGACCAAATTTCTCCGCATGCTTTAATTCCTTCTAATTGAGCCATGGAACAGCTATCACACTTCTTTTGTCTACAGTTTTTGGGTGCAAGGTCAGGGTGAACGGTTATTTAAAAGTACATGCACAAGTATTTTCATAAGTGCAGTATATACATCCATTATAAAATACCTGCCTTCACATGTAAACTGCAGTAATTATGCACATATGATACAATTATTTTGCATGTAAAATATAAACATGTGCTTTTGTAAAACGTGTAGAAAGTATGTGGCTCCCTGCATTAAAAAAAAAAGTGTGAGTACCAAACATACACACATACTTTGGGGGCAGAGATAAGTGGTATTTTATAGGGATGGGCATTCGTTTGCAATGAAATAGGAAATATTATTGGTATTTCCTATTTCATTGCATTTCAAGAATTTAAAAAACAACAGAAAAATATGAAATTTTTGTCTTTCTTATTTTTTTTTTATTGTGGGGGAGCCAAAAATGTTTAACCCCCCCACACAAACCCCCCCCCCCCCCAGAACCCACCGAACTCTTGCTATTATTAAATATGGAGCCTCCACATACAGTAATTTTCAAAGTTGACTTATGCACAGAAATCTGCCATGAAAATTATCCTTGCAAAACCATGAGCACCATATTCACTACCATTTGTCCAGCATAGGTATTTTACCGGACAGCTTTTATCACGAGAGAGAGCGCTTCTGTAAAGGCTCACCAAAAAGTTAGCTATTTATACCACTGTAAGAGGACCAGTAGTAACTCGGGGTGAGTTGAGTTTTATAGGGCAGTTTAACATGCACAGTCATACATATGAATAGCATAGTTACCATCGGTGAAGATTTAATGTGATTTGGAGGGATTAAAGGTGAAAGAAGAATAGATTTGTTCCACGTTCTCTCTACCTAGCATGATACATCAAGCTAGGTAGGGCCCTACCGCCCGTGATATCTCTGTAATGTGATTTGATAAGTGACCCCCTAAATTTGGACTTATCGGACAAATGGGATTTGAAAATCCTGCCGTGCTGATTGGTTCTGAGACAGCCAGATAACTTTATCCACCTAACAATTTGTTTGGCCAGTCTGGAGGCGGGGCTGAGCAGGTTGTCTGGCTAAGTTAGCTAGATAAACACTAGTTTTCAGCATTATCTGGCTATCATAGATAGATAATGCTCTCACACTAGGTAGGTATTTATATCTCTATGGGAGGCCCACCTAGTCACTCGAGGTGCGGTTTAGGTGTGTAGGGTCTAGGGGCCACTTTGACATTCAAAGTGAGATGTACGAACAGAACAGTGCTCTCTTGTGAAGATTTGATGACCTTCGGAGTGAGGAAACTCACTCAAAGATGTGATTTGTGCAATGTTCTCTCAACCTAGCTTGATGTTACCCAGGTAGAGAGTCCATCAAGCTAGGTTGAGAGAACATTGCACAAATCACATCTTTGGGAGGGTTTCCTCACTCCAAAGGTCATCAAATCTTCAAAAGAGAGCTAAACCGCACCTTGAGTGAGTAGGTGGGCCTCCCATAGAGATATAAATACCTATCTAGTGTGAGGCCATTATGGCTAGTGTCTCTCTCTCTCTCACCATAAAACATACCCCTTTTCCTATCACATGCAATATTTAGTGCATTTTGATAAATTTAGGCCCTTGTCATAACCAGGTACTGTATATTCAGTCTTGTGGGCGTGATCCCGGAATATCCCAGCAAAGTTAGCTGGATAAATTTATCCGGCTAACTTTACTAGCTGGCCAGCCTCTACCCCTTGGAAGTCTCTCATCTATGCAGATAAAAGCATGCACATACAGTTTGTATACACATTTATTTTTATTTATTTTTTTTATTATTTATTATTTTTTTATTATTTATTTATTATATACAACTAATGTATGCATAAACATAGGTTTATGCATACATTAGTTGCACAATTTTTCAAAGGGCAGTTTTAGTGGGTAAAGCACTAAATTATCTGCCACTATCTCTTTGAAAATTACCCTCCCTTAGGCAACTTTCAAACTGCATACAGAAGTATAAACTCTGCGGGTACTTTTTATCCACAGACTTTGTCAATTTTCAAAGGGGAAAAAGTTTGCGCATGTACATTTTCTGGAAAAATATCACACATATTTTTGAAACTTCTAAATTATGCCTATTAAGTGCTAACTCCTTCCCAACTCTGCCCTTGGGCATGCCTCTTCTACCTGAGTGTAAAGTTATGCATGTAGTAGCATTTAGCACATATCTATACCCACTAATAGAGTAGGCAGTTATCAAAGACACTATTTCCATGCATGAAACACTGTCCTATGCATGATCATATTTACAAATATATATATACAGGGTGGCCCATGGAAAAGTAGCCCGCCTCCAATACCAGTGCATTGGAGGCGGGCTACTTAACTACTCTTAACCCTCTTAACCACATAATTCATCATTGAAGACCTGAATGGGGGTGTCAGCTTTCCCATATTATTCATCTCTATTGCTTTATATGACATAACTCTCTCGTACATCAGCAAGCCCCAACCGTCTCACTTATTCGTGGTCCCCTCCATAGATAGACAGGAGAATTAAATAACAGAAAGTCACAGCGTCTGGGAAGAGCTATTCTGAGCCTTTCCTCTCGGTTTCATTAGCACAGTTTACATGCCTGAAGGATAGCATCATTGCTTTGCTGTTGTAGAAACGCACACACAATAATGCCAAACTGTTCTTAAACAGAAATAAAACAGGCCTCAGACTTCAGGAGGAGGAGGAGGAGGAGGGCAATGTTACGGAAATATACAGGGGCAGGATAGATATTCAGTTCTCTATTACAAAATGTTAACTGTTTGAGTTAGCAGCCTGTCTTAAATGAACATTTTTTTTGTTTTCAGTTAATCGGTGTAATTCCCTTTCAAATGCTACCATACATTTAGTTAGATAAAAATTGTAAAAGGCATATTGCGTCGTCTTTCCTTCCCCCTCTGCTGGTTTGGGTTGAGCACTTGCTGTTGTTCGGCTGCGTCAGAGGAAGGGAAGGAGTTGGACCTGGACCAGGGCTTACCAGATGGCTCCGGGTCACCAGGTACAAGCTGAGCATTGCGTTGATGGCATTCTGGTGCCAATTTCTCTTAAGGACATTAAAACTACAAATCTACAGACGCAACAGGGCAAAACCAGGACTGGCTCATGCCCTGCTGGCATGGAGCCATCTGGCCACGCTACTTTGGCACAAAATATAACATTGTGTAAGGATAAATCTGTTCTTCTGATTGCACTTGTTAAAAACAGCTGCTATGGTAAAGAATTTTGCAGCTGGTTGGACAGGTAGGCCTGATTTATTGTAATCATCATCCTGGGTTAATTGTATGTTGTGCACATTATAATTGTTGATAGCTGACGTATGCATATCCATTTTGTGATTGCTAATTTGCTGTTTATACCCACTCTATATTATGGAATTAATCAGGGAGCAAAGCATCTATGAGAATGAAGAAAGCATAACGAGGTATTTCATTTTGCCCTGTAGCTACAAGGTTCAGATATGTTGTGAGTATTGAGCACTGTGGCCAGGTAAATTCAGCTTCCTAAGCAGACGTTCTTTATCACTGTTTAAGTGGCTGAGGGGAGGGTTTACAGCATTTATAAAAATGCAATAATCAATTACAATTAAATCATCAATATCATCAGAACCAAAAACCTAACCCCCCCCCCCCCCCCGCCTCCATCCTATTCTCACTAGGGGATTGGGCAAAGGTGCAAATGTAATAGTGCTGCTAGAAATATTAATAGCAAAATAAATCTAATTCACAAATTGGTATTCTTTTCAGAGAAATCTTTTTTTATGAGATTTCTCCTGCATTGATTGCAGCAGTAACCTTTAATTTCTGGACCCGGAGACGCCTGTGTACGGTACAAGAGCCCGCATATTTTTTATCCTACTTTAATTGAATTTAAATTTATTTACTTATATTCTGCCTTTCGGCACTTCAAAGCAGATTACATTCAGGCACTGTAGGTATTTCCTTATAATGAAGGGCATGGAAAAGCAGAAAGTGGTGACAGTATAGCATGTCCACAGCATGCCTCCTCCTTGAGCTTTATTGATGCTTGCTAGACATTTGAATATTTCTATCATATCCCATTCTCCCCTCGTCCTTCTTTCTTCTATAGAGAAAATTTGGATTAATTTGTTCTTTTCGTTCTAGGGCTCGAGTTGTAGGCTCTGCACTCCTGTCCTCGAGTACCACAAGCCGGTCTGTGTTCCAAAATATCTACACTCAGTATTCATGAGATGCATTTGCAAAGGCATCTACTGTATATTCATAGCAACATATATAACGCAATAACATAGTAATGATGGCAGAAAAAGACCAAATGGTCCATCCAATCTGCCCAGCAAGCTTCCTTAGGTAGCAATTGCCAGTCTGTGCTGGCTACCCCTATGTTTTTTGTAAGGGTAGTAACTGCTGCTCCGTGCAGTTATCCCAAGCTTTATGATAACCCATAAACATTTCAGCTAGCAACGTTTTCCACTGGGTAATGAGCTTTCTTGAAAATTCACAGTTCTGCTTATGGACTTTTCATTCATTGTGGATATTCTGAAAACTCAACTGCCTTGCAGGATTCGCGGACTGGCGTTGCTGATCCTTTCTCTGTCCTACTTTGGGAGCTGTTATTGTTTGTAAGGATTCTGGGTGGACCCCTGGACTCTGTGGCAGATGACCACGCCCACGGGGGAAGGTCCTGTGAGGGGCCACAGGTCAGGCTCAGCTTAGGATACACACACAGTTAGATCTTTTATTAGACAGTAATGGTGAACCACCAGAGGTGGCGGTAGTGAGCTGGAATATAGCCTGGCTGGGCTTGTAGTCCCTCAGGGCTCTGGAACAGCGATCCCTCAATAGCTGTGCTGTAGTGGAGAGAAACTGATATCGTGAGTAGCAGCAGTGAATGCAGAATTCAGGATTAGAGCCTCGTTGGTAACGTACGCACGCAGTGGTCTCTCAGTATGGAGCACAGGAACTGAAGCAAAGGCAGGCCCTCGAGGAGCGAGTACCTGGTTCCAGGGAACAGCTCTGAGAGAATATAGATGGTAACTCACAGATGGTATAGGCAGCGGTGTCTTCCATGCAGAAGTAAAGTCCAGGTAGCGAGTCCAGGAACATGGGCCCTCGAGGAGTGAGTACCGGTTCCAGACAGCTACCTGAAAGAAAAAAGAGAGAGAGGCCCCCGAGGAGCGGGTACCCCGATAGAGTAATCCAAGTGGAGGCAGTGTAGCTAGGTTCAGAGAGCGAATCCCATCCGAAGGAGTTCCCTTGCTAACTCGTAAGCTAGCAATCGCGTCACTGAAGGTACTTGAAGCAGGGCTGCGCGGCGCGCGCGCCCTTAGGCAGCTGAACAGCATGGCGGGAGGCAGCGCCCAAGCCGGTCCGGGGACGCCGTAGAGGACCGCAGGAAGACGCCGCGGCAGCCAAACGTCCATCAACCGCAGGAGGAATCGCCAAAGAGGTAAGGAGGGCGGAGAGGAGACGTCGGGCAGCCACGGTCGCAACAGGAGCCCACCTCTGACCTGCTTCCATCCTCTCGATATCCTTACAAAGGTTTGGCCTCACAACTGCCTGTAGTGTTCTAGGTTGGGGGTCTCACTAATGACATGTAGAAGTGCAGCATGACCTCTCTTGTCTTGCTGGTGATTCTTCTGTTTATGTGCACAAAAGTAACCCGAAGTTACACAATTTTAGGTTCTATATTAGTAATTACCGCCCAGGAAAAGGACCTGGGCGTCGTAGTGAACAATATTTTCAAATCCTTGGTTCAGTGTGCGGCCGAGGTCAAACAAGCAAACAGAATGTTAAGAATTAGGAGAATAAAATGGCGAGTATCATAATGCCCCTGTATTGCTCCATGGTGAAGTCGCACTTAGAGTACTATGGGGCAGATTTTAAAACCTGTGCGCGGGCGCAGATTTGTTTGCGTAACCCGGCGTGAACAAATCTACGCCTGATTTTATAACATGCGCGTGCTGCCACGCACATGTTTTAAAATCCAGGGTCGGCGCACGCAGGGGGGTGCACAATTGTGCAACCTGCGCGCGCCTCATAAGCCATTAAAAGGAGTTGATTTGAGACTGCAGTGTACAAATCAACTCTTCTTGTTAGACTTTTCATGGCTTAAAGGGCTAAAATTCTTTAGTGATGTCAATTTTACAATGAATACCTTGGAATGTGTCTGTAACACCATCCCCCCCACACCTACCTCCCGAAAACTCATCCCGATTCACTTAATGCAAAAAAGTCACTTGTGACACTTAATAACTACACCTTAGAAGGGAGTATTTAAGTGTTTGATACATCCACATTAATATGCTAAATTTAGAATTAGTAGTTTAATGCAAAATTCATTTGCATGTCATTGATATGGGCTGATAGTATGAGCTAATTGACGTGTTAATGATCAGTGTTAATTCACTTTAGTACATTGGCCTATATATATATATATATATATATATATATATCTTTCTATAACTATACATATACACAATTTTTAAGGTGTTTTGTTCTACAAGTTAAGAGTAGTTCAGGAATATGAACTTAATTCTTGTTTCCACCATCAAAATTCTGTGACCTTGGCGAAGTCCCTTTATCTTCTTTAATTCACTTTACTAAACTGTAGTTTCATATTAATGTTGCTTCTCTTTGTTTATTTTGGAAAGTGTCCCATATTTCAGAAGATGTGGTTGTTTGAACAGTCTTTTACCAGAGGGCTTCCTGAACATTTATCATATTAGATCATGTGGGAATCTGCAGAAACTCCAAAGCAATCCATTAAGAGGGGCGATTTCCAAAATGTTTGCTTTGCTGTAATTTTCAAAGGGAATACATGCACTGACTTTTGGGTTTGAAATTTGCTGTAGACACAAAGCCCTCCGCCACCCCAGACATTTGTAGCTACTTTGCGTGCGAGCAGTTTTTGAAGGGACAACAAGGTACATAGATGTGAAACTGCGATCTACGCCTGCTGTTTTCCTCTCCTGGACAAAACAAGCCCCGGTGACACTCGTTCTCTGAACCTGGCTAAAAGCACACGCACTGCGGAGCGGCAGGCACACTTTTAGCTACACTGAGGGCGGGCAGAGGGCTGATTTTTATGCAGGTGGAGCATTTTATACCCGGGTGGCCAGCATTGGAAATTGCCCACTGAGAAGACAGTGTTGAAAGCCATTGATCCTGATGTACTGGCCATTCGAAAACTGCCCTCACTCAGTCCGGCTAAGAGCATGCACTGCGTCCATAGCACCTGCACTTTTACCCGGACTGAGAGGAGGCGTTCCCTGGAGGCATTTTGGGTGGGACTGGAAAATAAGGTGCATGGATTGCATTTTCAGATCTAAGCATAAAGCTTGCAGGTGCAAAAGTCTGCAGGTACTTTGTACCCATGACAATTTTCAAAGGTGAAAAATGTGTGCACTTTGAATATTAGGTGCATGGTCCATGGGTATATAGTGCCTGGGACCTTTGCACCTAGGCAGACACTTTGCCTCCCTAAAAGCTTAACCTCTCAATAGCAGTTCCAAAGCAACTCATTAACACTTGAACATCTCATTAGATGCACAGTGGGGAAATTAGCAATTCCTTAACAGCTCCTTAGCAGCTAAGTAGCAATTTCTCTAGCTCATTATCAGCTCCTCTCCATATCATTGGCAATTTGACAGAAATGCAGAATTAGTTGGCACTGTGATTCTGAAGAAGAGACACTCTCAACATTTTCTGCACTATGCATCTTTTATGTTGGTCCTTTATTTATTTATTTATTTAAAACCTTTTTTATACCGTCATTAAGTTAAGTACCATCACAACGGTTTACAGGAAGGCACCAATATTAATATAGTAAAAACAGATAAAATCTATCACTAGACAAGTGCCATAAATATACGGTAACATAGTTCATTTATAATTACTCATAATTGTAAGTGTTATCATGTTCTATCATGTCCATTCTTTATTGTCTCATATTTTAATTTGTGAGCAAACGTATTTAAAATAAAAGTAGAATATTTACCCATGTAGGTTTGAGTAGTGTGCAAGAGTGTTCTGCAGATCTTTTCTTGTTTTTCTCTTTATCCCTGTATACTACTCTCCTTTCTCAATGTTGTAGGCTTGTTTAAATAACCATGTTTTTAAGTGTTTTCTGAAGGTTTTGATGTCCGTTTGTAAGCGGATCTCAACAGGCATGGCGTTCCATAGCATAGGACCTGCTAAGGAAAGCGCTCTTTCCCTTACTTGGGTTAGTTTAGCTGTTTTAACAGAGGGGATGGTCAGTAAGGCTTTATTTGCTGATCTTAGGTTCCTGTTAGGGACGTGTAGTCGAAGGGCTGTATTCAGCCATTCGGCTTTTTCGTCATGTATTAATTTATGTATGGTACATAGGGTTTTGTAATGTATTCTTTGCTCGATGAGTAACCAGTGCAATTCTATTAGGGTTTCGGTGATATGGTCTCTTTTATTTTTACCAGTCAGAATTCTGGCAGCCGTGTTCTGCATTATTTGGCGTGGTCTAATCGTTGTGTGTGGTAATCCAAGTAGGAGGGAGTTACAGTAATCAGTGCTAGCAAAAATTAGAGCCTGTAACACTGATCGGAAATTGTTTGTTGTGAGTAGGGGTTTTAGTCTTCTAAGTGTCATGAGTTTGGCGTATCCTTCACGTACTTTTAGCGATATGTGTTGTTTTAGATTAAGTTCAGTGTCAATTATTACTCCGAGGTTTCTCACTTTTTCTGAGAGTTTAATTGTTTGGTTGTTTTTGAGTATGATATGGTTTTGGATGAATTCAATATTTTTGCGTTCCAGTAGTAGGAATTCTGTTTTCTCTACGTTAATCACAGCTCATGAAGATTCCATGCTGTGGATTTCAGATTCTAAAGCAGCCAGTGAAACATAGAAACATAGACAGCAGAAAAAGACCAAATGGCCCATCCAGTCTGTCCAGCAAGCTTCCACACTTATTTTCCCATACTTATCTGTTTCATCGACCACCAAGTTCAGGGCCCTTATTGGTAACTGTTTGATTCGAACTTCCTGCCACCCCCTGCCATTGATGCAGAGAATAATGTTGGAGTTGCGTCAAAGGTAAATCATAAGGCTTAATGGTTAAGGGTAGTAACCGCTGCATCAAGACCTATTAATTATGTACCACCCTGATGAAAAGAGTAAACATTTTGATAGCTGCAAATATATTAGTTCAAGAAAAAGGTATCAAATGGAGCCTGTTTGCTCAGCTGTATTTCTACACCATAATACTAGCAAGACTCAGCTTTAATTAGCCAGACAATACCACTAGATGGCACCATTGCTCTATCTAATCTGTCCAAAAAGTCCATCCTATGGGAACTGTGTAACCTATCCCCAAATACGCCGCATACCTGCATGGCTAGAATTCCTACAGTAGTTTTAGGGAAATTCTGTGACTCCAACCACAAGGACCTCCCTCTCCTCCCAACCTCTCTCACTCTGACAGAGGCACTTAAGGACTTTCCTGGTTTTTTTTTTCCTCCTTCCTTAGAAGCTGGATGACTTTGATTCCATGAAATAATCCAGGGTGAGATAAATTAGTGCAGGCCATCTTCTGCATGCTTACAAGACTGCTGGGAATTCATTAGCTCTGATGTGATGGCAGCAGATGCTTAACACAGTGATAGCTAAGGCACCTCACCTGTTTGCAGGAATACTTCAACACATTTTCTTGAGTGAGGCGAGAACAATTAGTTGAGATTATTTATAACCTGATGAGTCGCATTTCTTACATTTGTACAACAAGGCGATATCCAAAAACATTGAAAAGTGAAGAAGCAATTAAAATAATTGAAAATATTTTATTCTTGAGGTTTCTAGCGAGAGACTCATCAGGCTGGAATTGTTCTCTTGTTCTTTCCAGGTTTAGAATTCAGTCCTCGAGGCCAATGTACCAAGCCGTGCTGAAATTCACGAGGGATGGTAAGTTTAAAATGAATGTGCGCATGCCCACGTATGCGCATATGTGGGCGCGAGCACACACACGCTGGAATTTTAAATCATCCACACACGTGTGCACGTATAGTATAAAATACATCTAGCACGCGTGTGTGTGCTTCTAATCTTAACCGGTTAAGCAAGGAAACATTAGGACTTGGCTTTTACATGCGCAGTGAGTACATTTTAAAACATGCGTGCATGAAGGAAATAACCAGTCTGACCAGTCTATCTCTCTAGGTCTTCGAGACCCCTCTAGTCCTTCAGCCTACACTCCCCCCAGTTTACCCTTACCCCTCACCCAGTCAATTTTTGGCTACAGCGAATTATATTGTGACTTACACTTGAAAAAGAGCAGAAGTAAATATTATTATTATTATTATTTGTTGATTTTTATATACCGACATTCGTGGGAACATTGTGCCGGTTTACATTGTAACAAAATAACAAGAGAGAGAAATACAATAAACAGGGCGTGGAAGGGGGGAGCAGTAATGAAAGAGGAGAGAGGACAGCAGTAGGAAGGATAGGGAAAGAGAGAAATTTGATAGGAACATTTGAAGAAAATAAAATTAACAATAGACAATATATGTACAGGTGGGCTGGTAGGTACCGGACCAGTGATGGCAGTGACAGGGAGAGCTGGGGGGGAATGGTAGGGTGGGCTTAAAGGAGGGTGAGGGGAAACTAATAACAGAATTTAGGGGGGAGAAACACTATATTTTGGAGTCTTTGCTTGGGGTGAAGAAAGAGGGAGAAAAGGAGAAGCAGAGAGGAGGAGAGGGGAAAGGGTGGGCTGCGGGGTTAGAGTGCAAGCTAAGTTTGGTCAACGTCTGGATACGCTAATGTAAAGAGCCAGGTTTTGAGCCCTTTTTTAGATTTAGACAGGTTAGGTTCTAGACGGAGGGCCGTGGGCAGGGTGTTCCATATAGGGAAGGGCCGGCAATCGAGAAAGCCCTTTCTCTGGTTGAGGTGTGGCGAGCAGTTTTTAGGGAGGGGGGTGTATAGGGTACCAGCAAGGTTGGATCTGGAGGGGCGGGTAGATGATCGGAAAAGAGGTGCATTCTCGAGCCAAGTGTGGATTTTGATTGTACAATAAATTGTGGAGAAAGGTGAGTGTTTTGTATTTTATGCGTGAGGTTATGGGTAACCAGTGGAGGTCTTTTAGGATAGGGGTAATGTGATCCGATTTACGTGCGTTTGTTAGGATTCTGGCCATGGCATTCTGTAAAAGTTGGAGGGGTTTGATAGTGGAGAGAGGGAGGCCCAGCAATAAAGAATTGCAAAAGTCCAGTTTAGTTAAAATAGTTGCCTGTAGGACTGTGCGGAGGTCTTGGGTATATAGCAAGGGTTTAAGTTTCTTTAGGATGTGCAATTTGAAGAAGCCTGTTTTTATGCTATTGTGGATGTGAGATTTGAAATTTAAATGTTGGTCAAGATAGATGCCGAGATCTCTCACATTGCAGGTGAATGTATCAGGTGGAGGGTTGGTGTTGCTTAAGGCATGGAGCGAGCGAGCTAGGGGATTGGTGATTGTGAGGAGCTCCGTTTTTGTTACATTTAAAGCGAGATGTAGGTTTGAGAGGAGGGTGTTAATTGAAGTAAGGCAGGAATCCCAAAACTGTAATGTTTTGGGGAGGGATTCTTGCAGCGGGATGAGGATTTGAACGTCGTCAGCATACATGAAGAACTTTAGGCCAAGATCAGAGAGGAGATAGCAGAGGGGGAGGAGATAGATATTGAAGAGCGTGGAAGAGAGGGAGGAGCCCTGCGGGACGCCCTGAGAGAGGGGAATGTGGGATGATTCGCAATTGGCTATTTTTACGGTGTAATTTCCGTTGTCGAGATAAGAAGAGAACCATGTTTTGGGATTTATGTGTGTAAATGTCGGGCCCCCCTCCCCGGAGAGCACCTGACCCATCCCTAACGCCCCCATTTATATGCGCATTCTGTTGCTTGCGAATGCGCACATACGTGCATATTTTAAAATGAGTTGCTCGTGCTTGGCTCATATATTTATGTATCTGCACCTGTTTCCGCGAGCAGCTCTTTTAAAATTTACTCCTAAATGTGTTTTGCGTGTAAAAACAGTAGCTTGCTGCCCCTAAGTTTCTCTTTTCATGCTTGAATCGGACTTTGCAGATTGTTTTGGGTTTTGCATGTAGTAAATTTACATCTGTAAGTTTATGCTTGGAAAATTCTAAGCTAAATCAAAGTTGAGCTGCTGTGATCATGCAAAATCATGCAAAATGACTCATTAACCCATGTTTGAAGTGCTAAATACCTGCCTGCCAGTATTCTCCGTCTCCAGCAGATGGCGGACGTGCATCTCCCTGCGAGCTTTTTGAAAGGAGAAATTTGAAATTCTAAATTTAGAAAAAGAAAGCCCTGCTCTCCTATGGTGATACCTAAAGGTTCCTCCCCCAGTTGAGAATTCCTGAGGCGATTTCCGTGGTCCCTCAGAGGTGTGCCTTGGTCCGGTAGCTGGGTTTCCCGGTGTGGACCTAGCTGTTAGTTCAGCTGAAAGGCAGCGGGTGCAGGAGGCCGAGCGCAGAGATGATGGCAGATGCCCTCTCCCCCCACAGCCGGAGACCATCTCTGTACTCAGCCGGTAAACGCTGAGCAGAGACAGAGGGGTTTCAGAACTTTCTCCGGTCTCCGTTCTTGGCACGCCATGCTGACGTTCGTTTCTGCTTCTGTTGGGGATGGGGAACCGGGTAGTCTCGCGAGTTGAGCGGTCCCCGGTGGGCTAGACCCCACACTTAGGCTTTTTTCTTGCATGCTGCATGGCAGCCGTTTTTGCGCGCCCTTGTGTGTGTTCTGCTGCCCTCTATAGGCCGTTGGTGTGCGCAGTCTGTCGGCTCTGTGCACTCATTGTGCGCTCGGTTTTTGAGTGTGCTTTTTATGCGCACAAACCTTTTTACATGCCTAACTTGGCGCACAGATTGTGCGTGCACCTTGCCTCGCTTTCTTCTAGGTGCTTATTTTTGAGCACAAGCCGTTCTGACGCACGTTTACCACAGCAATGGTGCCGGTAAGCAAGAGGCCTAAGTATCTTCTTATTTGTGTTGCCTGTTATATTAGGGCTTCTCAGTCTGACCTGGCTTCTAACCTGTGTCATCACTGCTCAGATGCTCAGAGAGAATTGTCTTCCTCAGATTTTGCTAAGCCTGGCTCTTTCCATTCTGATGATGGGTTGGTCACGGCCTTGACGGGAATGCCAGATCTTGGTTCTTCCTTGACTGGCTCCTCCGCTGGCAAGGGCAGTTCTGTGGGACCTGCTCCTGTTCCTTCTGGGCTTGGCCTGGACCCGACTGCATTTTATTGGATGGAATTTTTTCAAGGCTTACAAGTCTGCCTTCAGGCGCAGTTCTCCGCTTCCCCCATTTCTGTCTGGTTGGACCCACAGCCGGTGGCTCCTCCCTCTTCCAGTCCTATGCTTATGTGCCTCTTCTGGTTGTATCCTTCCTCAAGCACTGCCTGGATTCCTCCTTCGTCCTGAGTCTCAGTCCTGTGCATGTCCCACTCTCTGAGTGGTCCATGACCAGCCTTTTCAGGTTGTGTAGGGCGTGCAGTGGGACAGGGTGGCCCGTGACCAGCCCTTGTCAGCTGTGTAGGGTACCCTGAGGGGCAGTGCCTGTCTGAGTATTCTGAGTCCTCGTCCTTGTCTGAGTTTCCTGAGCCTTTGTCTTCGTTTGAGTATTCTGAGTCTTCATTCTCATGAGTATCCGGAGTCCTTGTCTGTCTTCCCTGAGTCCACGTCTGAGCATCCTGTATTTCCATCCACGTCTGAGCATCTCGCATCCAAGTTCCAAGTGTCCTCATCTTGTCCAAGTTCCAGGTTCCAAGTGTCCTCGTCTCGTCCAAGTTCCAAGTTCCAAGTGTCCTCGTCTTGTCCAAGTTCCAAGTGTCCTCGTCTCGTCCAAGCTCCAAGTTTCAAGTATCCTCGTCTCTTCCGAGTTCCAAGTTCCAAATACCCTTGTCTTGTTCAAGTCTTCTAGCCTTGTCCAAGTCTTGAGTTCCTGTCTTGTTCCAAGTTCCAGTACCATCGCCTGTCCTCGACCTCTGTCCATCCTGTCGCATCTGCTGCTCTCAAGTGGCAGGTCCGAAAGGGCTATCGCGTGGCCGTAGGGCTACCCTGGAGACCAGCATTGCGTTGTTGGGTCTCTTCCGATGCATACAGGTTCGGCAGAGGTTAGGGCTCTGGTGGTCAGCCTGTCCGCTCATGCTTGGACATGCCTGCCTTGGCGCTTCTACGGAGCTCTCTGCAATCACGCCGTGGTCCAAGGGCACACAATCTCCCTGGAATCGGGACCACTCCCTAGCGCTTCCTCAACAGGGACTTAACTTTTTTCAGCTTTCAGCCATTGAAGTAGAAGTTTTCATGAGCTTGGTAGGCCTGAAAACCCACCCGAAGAAACTCAGCTACAGTCTTTGGACATGGAGGGAATTTGTTCAGATGTTATATGTGATCTCTGGCTAGGTCAGGCATGGAGTGGTGTTTATTACTTTTACAAGGAGCGTTTACTTTGCCTCATAAACCGTAACTTGGGAAGGAAAAGCCTGCAGAGTGAATCACAGCAAATATCTGTTGCACGTCAGCTTTCCACCAGAATGTAGTAATTGTGATCAAATTTATCTGCACTGATCAAATAAAGGCAAGTCTATGATTTGAAGGGTCAAAAGCTACTGAGTAATTATTATCAAGAACTTGGTCATGTCATGGCAACCGGCAGGTCACAGCAAGAACTGCAACATATTTAAGCTGGGCATCAAGTCTCTGCTTTTCTTCTTTCTTATTCAGTTCAATGGTTTGGCCACATGGCAAGACAGAACCTGTTTTTCTGTTTAGTTTCATTCTGGTCATTTTATGCAAAGCTCTTAGCAAATCAAGGAGTGTAGTATCGGGTCAGCCTAGACTTTAGTCTTCATAGTCAGTCGATGTACCATTACAGCCAAAATACATCATGCCAAGTAACAAATACTGGATAGAAAAGCAAAACACACAAACACAGACACACATACACACCCACTCATTAATCCCGCAAAGAGGAGTCCAAACTCTCAGCAGCGATTCTAGGAAGAGCAAAAATCGAGCCACGCACCAGCAAGGAGCAAGATAATGAATGCCATGTATTAAGGGGGCAATTTTCAAACTGTGCATTTAGACACAAAGCCTGCGCATCCCTTTTACCCGCAGACTCTGGACCAGTTTTCAAAGGGAAAGTCCACATGTGCTGGTGGACACGTGCCTCTGCTTTTTATATGGCTAACTAACCTTATGGTTGAAAAGCATGCTCGTAAATTTGAACAGGCAATCTGTATGCATATGTTTCCGATCCTGCCCCCGGGAACGCCTCCCTGCCAGCATGCGTATTGTGGGACATCGCACATTCTTTTAGCTGCGTTGAGGCAGGGCAATTTTCAGAGACCCAATTTACCCAGCTAAATCAGTATTTACCCATGTAAATGATTGTGAAAATTGCCGTCTAAGTGGTTTATAAAGTCAAAGTCTTTTGCTTTGTGGCTGCAGTTGGCTCACCTGAAGAGAGCATGGGTGGGAAGATATGGGGGAGGGAATATCTATGTTTTGTTTGACAATGGGTGTGACCGTGCTACCTGACGAGAACTGAGGACTGGCGGGTTATACATTTGTTAGTAAATAAATAAATAGGTACATATTTATCAATGTTTTGCTCTTGTTACAAAAACTGTTCTGGTTTTGCCCCAGCATTTTTTCCAGACAGAGAGTTGAACAAGAAGATCTGGAGCAATTTTTGCATTGGAGCAAAGCTATGACCAATATATCCTCAGTGTCAGACAGAGAAGTGGTCTTTCTGGTTTTGACCTGTCCATTGTAACTTTATTAGAGATGTAATCTTACTTTCACTTTTCACCTGTCCTGGCTTTTTATCTTTTTGACTGATTATTAGACTTATGGCGGTCCATATTCAGTAGGCCAGTTAGTGGACAAGTTATTTGGCTAAAGTTAGCTGGATAATTTGTCCCATACAGTCAGCAGGATAAATGTCCCGCTGGATATGACCAATCTAAAGTTATCTGGCTACATATAGCTGGATAACAAACACCTAACCTGCTATGTTTGATTATAGCTAGTTAAGGTTTTGTTATCCGGCTTTGTGTGGCCGCATAACACGTTATTTAAAAGATATCCAGCTAATCAGCGCCGTCATTACCCTATAACACAAAGGTTAAGACTACACAGCAGCCAATCCCCCCTCAAAGCTGCTGCTGCTAAAGACTTGCCAGGCTGTGTAGTATCCTACTTGCACCCCCCTCCCCAAACCTTTTATATCTTGAGAAAGTGCCTGGCATTGTATGCCAGTCCCCAGTCCCGATTGTTAAATACCTGCTCAGCTGCCTCCCTGCTTTCCCCTCCACCCACCCACAACAAAGATTCAGGGCGCCTTCCCCTCCTCCCCTCAACTCTCACCATCCCGGGCAATACCTTAGTTATCTGTGTAGGGAGCGAGGGACCCTCTGCCCCATTCAAGGCGCCTCAGCGCTGCTCTGACAGCGTCAGTGCTGGAAGCATAAACTTCAACGTAAGTTATCTGGCTATAACTTAGCCGGATAAAAAAGGGGCGTTCCAAGGGTGTTTTGGGGAAGGATTCAGTTATCTGGCTAACTTAGCTGAATATTACATATATCTGGCCATGCATGGCCGGATAACTTGTTACTTAACCGGATATCTTTAAATGATAGCCAGCTAAGTAGTGCTGTCATAAGAACGAAAAAGCTGTGCAATATAGGAGCCTCCAAGGCAATCCCATCCCTCACCCCACAATATCTTATGAAGGCCCTGTCGGGTTGTTCTCATTTCACCTCTGGGGCAAGAACATCAGGAGCTGGATGCCTTAGGTAGGAAGGTCTTTCAGGGCGCTAAGCTCATCACCTTTATCGCCTTCTGTCAGTTATACATGACCCAGTACAACCGGAACCTGTGGAAACAGTTCCAAGAGCTTGCAGAACGTCTGCCGCAGCAGCAACAGGAGTCATTCTCTGCTGTTATACAACAGGGCCTGGAAGCCGGGAAACACAAGGTGAAGATCCACCTACGATGTTTTTGAAACAGCAGCGCAGGTGGCTGCCGTGGGCATCGGCGCCCGTAGGATGGACTGCTCCGTGCTTCCGACCTTCATCCAGAGGTCCAAGAGAAGTTGGCTGACCTCCCTAGTAGGGATGTGAATCGTTTTAGGACGATTAAAATTATCGTCCGATAATTTTAATATCGTCTTAAACCGTTATGGAACACAATACAATAGAGATTCTAACGATTTATCGTTATAAATCGTTAGAATCGTGAGCCGGCACACTAAAACCCCCTAAAACCCACCCCCGACCCTTTAAATTAAATCCCCCACCCTCCCGAACCCCCCCCAAATGACTTAAATAACCTGCGGGTCCAGCGGCGGTCCGGAACGGCAGCGGTCCGGAACGGGCTCCTGCTCCTGAATCTTGTTGTCTTCAGCCGGCGCCATTTTCCAAAATGGCGCCGAAAAATGGCGGCGGCCATAGACGAACACGATTGGACGGCAGGAGGTCCTTCCAGACCCCCGCTGGACTTTTGGCAAGTCTCGCGGGGGTCAGGAGGCCCCCCCCAAGCTGGCCAAAAGTTCCTGGAGGTCCAGCGGGGGTCAGGGAGCGATTTCCCGCCGCGAATCGTTTTCGTACGGAAAATGGCGCCGGCAGGAGATCGACTGCAGGAGGTTGTTCAGCGAGGCGCCGGAACCCTCGCTGAACGACCTCCTGTAGTCGATCTCCTGCCGGCGCCATTTTCCGTACGAAAACGATTCGCGGCGGGAAATCGCTCCCTGACCCCCGCTGGACCTCCAGGAACTTTTGGCCAGCTTGTGGGGGGCCTCCTGACCCCCACGAGACTTGCCAAAAGTCCAGCGGGGGTCTGGAAGGACCTCCTGCCGTCCAATCGTGTTCGTCTATGGCCGCCGCCATTTTTCGGCGCCATTTTGGAAAATGGCGCCGGCTGAAGACAACAAGATTCAAGAGCAGGAGCCCGTTCCGGACCGCTGCCGTTCCGGACCGCCGCTGGACCCGCAGGTTATTTAAGTCATTTGGGGGGGGTTCGGGAGGGTGGGGGATTTAATTTAAAGGGTCGGGGGTGGGTTTTAGGGGGTCTTAATGTGCCGGTTTTGCGATTTTTCGATTTTTTCGATTTTTCAACGATTTTTCACGATATTTTACCCCCCCAAACGGCAACAATACGATTCCCTCCCCCTCCCAGCCGAAATCGATCGTTAAGACGATCGAGGACACGATTCACATCCCTACTCCCTAGTACAGGGGAAAATCTCTTTGGGAATAAGATCAGGGATCCGGTAGCCCAGCTGAAGAATCACCATGAAACTCAACAGCTATCTGCCCTCCTCTGTCAGGAAATCTTCTCGACTGACTTCTAGGAAGTCCTTTTATTAGCAGTGGAAGTATTATCCTCCAGCCACCCGGACTTGCACATCCTGGGCTGGTTCTAAAGGTCACCCCCATCAACAGTGAACTCCCAGGACCCAGCCGGCTCCCTAGCAAGCCCCGGCTATGGGCTTTTGACCCCTGGCACATGATCCCCCAGTGGGGATCAGGCTTTGTTGCTTGACCCACTGCTGGCCGCTCTTCACGTCGAACTGGTGGGTCATTGCCATCGTTCGCCAGGGGTATTGTCTGAACCTCAGAGAAGTTCCAACAGACTCTCCCCCATGTCCAACGTGGGGTTTGTCCGGCCCGCAGGATATACTTCTAATGGAACTCTTCACTTTCTAGTGGCAGGAGCAGTAGAACCTGTTCCCCATCAGCAAGGGCGGGGATTTTACTCAAGGTACTTCCTGATACCAAAGAGAACTGGGGGCTTACATCCCATTCTTGATCTCAGGGCCTTGAACAAATTCCTCCACAAGGAAAAGTTCAAGATGGTTTCTCTTGGCATTCTGATACCACTCCTTAGGAGAGGAGACTGGCTCTGTTCCCTCAATCTCAAAGACACCTATGCTCACATTGCCATCCTCCCAAGGCACAGGAAGTATCTCTGCTTCGAGGTGGGGCAAGCTCACCACCAGTATAGAGTACTGCCATTTGGCTTAGCGTCAGCTCCTCGGGTCTTCACCAAGTGCCTGGCAGTGGTTGCAGAGTACCTCAGATGTTGGGGGGTGCATGTGTTCCCCTATCTAGATAACTGGTTGGTCAAAAGCAACTCCTGCAAAGTAGCGTTGAGTGCTTTGACCCTTACCATACAGGTGCTGCACATTCTGGGGTTTGTCATCAACTACCTGAAGTCTAAACTCTGACAGTCCCCCCAGCTGGACTTAATTGGAGCCGGGCTAGAAACAACTCAGGCAAGGGTGTTTTTGCCCCACAATTGAGCTCTCACCCTGTCCTCGCTGGTGGCCTTGGTGGGCATCAGTCAGCAGGTAACTGCTCGTCTACTTCAATTGCTGGGCCACATAGCAGCTTCTGTCCATGTCACCCCTTTGGCCTGACTCTGCATGTGCAGGATGCAATGGACTCTGCAATCATAGAGGCAGCAGGAATCCCAGGACCTCAGGGCTCGAATCTCCATCACGCAGCCCCTAAGGATCTCCCTGTCCTGGTGGAAGAATCTCTTCAATCTGGAACAGGGGGTTCCTTTCCAACCTGCGTTACCTCAAGAAGACCTTACCACCGATGCCTCCCCCCATGGCTGGAGATGCATGTGGATGGCCTCCATACACAAGGGCACTAGACAGCTCAGGAAGCTTGGTATCAGATAAACTTCCTGGAGCTTTGGGCGATCTGCTATGCTCTTTGGGTGTTTCAAGATCGGCTGTCCCGCAAAGCAGTCCTGATTCAGACAGACAATCAGGTAGCAATGTGGTATATCAACAAGCAGGGAGGCACAGGACCGTACCTCCTCTGTCAAGAGGCAGTGCAGATCTGGGCTTGGGCTCTGTCGCAGGGTATATCTCTACAAGCTTCTTACCTGGCTGGGCATTCAATGTACTGGCGGCCACCTCAGCTGCTCTTTCCAGCCGCTTTAATGGTCCTTAATCCGGCAGTAGCAACCTCAGATTTTCCACTTGTGGGGGACTCCGGATGTAGATCTCTTCACCTCACCCTACAATTTCAAGGTGAGCCACTTCTGCTCCCTCTTCAGAATGGATGGACACACAGCCTCCGATGCCTTTGCCCTCCATTGGTTCACAGGTCTCCTCTATGTGTATCCTCCTCTTCTGCTTCTCGTGAGGACTCTTCTGAAGCTCCAACGGGACCAGGGGACCATGATTGTACTAGCACCGTACTGGTCCAGGCAAGTCTGGTTCCCTCTCCTCCAAGATCTGTTGATAAGGACTCCCATCAGCCTGGGGACTGCGCCCGACCTGATAACTCAGGACCGGGGCACACTACACCATCCAAACTTCCGGGCGTTAGCCTTGACGGCTTGGATGTTGAGTGCCTAGTCCTTCAGCCCCTGAACCTGTCCAAGGTGCTGGTGGCCTCCAGAAAGCCTTCCACCAGGAAGTCTTATAAGTTGAAGTGGAAGAGGTTCTCAGCCTCGTGTGAGGAACAAGACTTAGATCCTTTCACTTGTCCAATGCTGAGATTTCTGGATTACCTGTGGCATCTTTCTGAGACTGGTCTCAAAACCACCTTGGTTAGGGTCCATTTACATTTACATTTATTAGGTTTATACACTGTCTAACACAGAATGGTCTTGTCGGTTAACAATGAAACACGCATAAATAATTGACAGTAAAAAGAAAACATAAAATTACATTAAAAAGCATAAAAGAATAGCAATTAAAATACTGTTTCAAATCATAAAATTCAAAAATAGGCAAATTTAAACAATGGGTCTTGAGAAGACCTTTGAACTTTTTAAGAGAGCCACATTTAGTATTTCGAGTGGGAGGAGATTCCAGAACATAGGTCCGGCAATGGAGAAGGAACATTCGCGTGTAATATAGAGGTGTGCTGCTTTTGGCGAAGGGACTTCGAGAAAGAGATGTTGTGATGAGCATAGAGAAAGAGTGGGTTGGTAAAATTTGAGTAAGGAGTTGGCCCATGGACAAGAGATGCCATTCAGAAGTTTATATATTATCGTTCCCAGTTTATATTTGAAGCGTTCGTATATGGATAGCCAATGGAGATGAATTAGAGTTGGTGTAATGTGAGTTGAGTGTTTTGTGTCGGACAGGAGTCATGCAGCCAAATTGATTAAGAGTTGGATAGGTCGTAAAGTCGCAGCAGGAAGACCAATGTATAAAGCATTACAATAGTCAGTTATTGGGAATAAAGAAGCTTGAAGAACAATATGAAATTCAGTAGTGAAAAGAAGTTTTTTTAAGCCAGCAAGTAACCAAAGTCTGAAAAAACACTGTCTGATGGCATACTTAATTTGTGATTTGAAAGACAGAGTGCTATCTAGAAAAACACCTAAACTTTTAATTTGTCTACTAATGGTAAATGTTGCAGTATTAATGGAAATGGTGGTTTGTGATATCTGGGAGTAAGGACTAGAGAGTTCTAGGAATTCTGTTTTTGACATGTTTAGCGATAATTTGTTGTGATCTAACCAAGATTTTATTGAGGAGAAGCAAATATTAAGATGATCAATAGTGTCACTCCAGGATGGACGAATGTAGATGAGAAATTGAATATCTAATAAAAGTTGTTTTATTTTTTCATTAGTGTTCTGCAATAATCATCTTTATCTATCTATCTGTATCTGTATCTCTCTCTCTCTCTCTCTCTATATATATATATGTAGCAGTTGTTATTATCTATTTTATTTGTTCTACCCTCCTATTGCTGAAATAAACTGAATCAGTTTGTGAGTGGCTATTTGTGTAGCTCCTAGGTTCAAGCCCCCAGGTATAATCCCAGTAATTGTGTGTGTTTATATTGGGTAAGCCCCCGAGGTAATCCTGTGTGCACGCAGGTGATAAACCCCTCAGCGAGCTTAGCCCTCCAAGTCAGAGCCCCTGGGCAGAATGTCAGTGTGCACGGTCTGAACCCATAACACATCCCTATAGAGATGTGAATCGTGTCCTCGATCGTCTTAACGATCGATTTCGGCTGGGAGGGGGAGGGAATCGTATTGTTGCCGTTTGGGGGGGTAAAATATCGTGAAAAATCGTGAAAAATCGTAAAAAATCGAAAAAAACGTAAAATCGCAAAACCCAGCACATTAAAACCCCCTAAAACCCACCCCCGACCCTTTAAATTAAATCCCCCACCCTCCCGAACCCCCCCCCAAATGACTTAAATAACCTGCGGGTCCAGCGGCGGTCCGGAACGGCAGCGGTCCGGAACGGGCTCCTGCTACTGAATCTTGTTGTCTTCGGCCGGCGCCATTTTCCAAAATGGCGCCGAAAAATGGCGGCGGCCATAGACGAACACGATTGGACGGCAGGAGGTCCTTCCGGACCCCCGCTGGACTTTTGGCAAGTCTTGTGGGGGTCAGGAGGCCCCCCCAAGCTGGCCAAAAGTTCCTGGAGGGTCCAGCGGGGGTCAGGGAGCGATTTCCCCGCCGCAGGAGATCGACTGCAGGAGGTCGTTCAGCGAGGCGCCGGAACCCTCGCTGAACGACCTCCTGCAGTCGATCTCCTGCCGGCGCCATTTTCCGTACGAAAACGATTCGCGGCGGGAAATCGCTCCCTGACCCCCGCTGGACCTCCAGGAACTTTTGGCCAGCTTGGGGGGGGCCTCCTGACCCCCACAAGACTTGCCAAAAGTCCAGCGGGGGTCCGGAAGGACCTCCTGCCGTCCAATCGTGTTCGTCTATGGCTGCCGCCATTTTTTCGGCGCCATTTGGAAAATGGCGCCGGCCGAAGACAACAAGATTCAGTAGCAGGAGCCCGTTCCGGACCGCTGCCGTTCCGGACCGCCGCTGGACCCGCAGGTTATTTAAGTCATTTGGGGGGGGGGGGTTCTGGGAGGGTGGGGGATTTAATTTAAAGGGTCGGGGGTGGGTTTTAGGGGGTTTTAGTGTGCCGGCTCACGATTCTAACGATTTATAACGATAAATCGTTAGAATCTCTATTGTATTGTGTTCCATAACGGTTTAAGACGATATTAAAATTATCGGACGATAATTTTAATCGTCCTAAAATGATTCACATCCCTACATCCCTATGCTGCAGTGCAGGGAAAAGGAGCAGGGGCAGTGCCAAGCTGGCAAAGTATATGCAGGAGGTTTATCAACTCCCCAAGTGTACTTCTCAGCAGGGAGTTTTCACCTGCAAACATTGCAGGTATTTATGTAGCCACAGTTTAAGCCGGGCAAGACATTTTCAATAGGAAATTGCACAGGACATTTCCGTATGACAAGGAGCTTTTAGTCCCTTGGGTAGAAAGTATCTGCAGGTCTGCTAGAGATGGGGGAATGAGGAATTAAAAAAATATCCACCAAAATGACCACTACGAGGCTACTTTAGCTCTTTCTTTCTGTGTGTGTATTCTCTCCCTTTTCTCTACCTGAGTGCATCTTACTCTCTCAGCTCTTCCCCCAAGAGTCTATATATACTCTCACCATCCTGGCACTCTGTCTCTGCCCACTGCCATTCTCTATTCCTCTATTTTTCTCCCATGCCTGTTTCTACTTTTTTCTTTTTATGCTTGATTTCCCCTTTTCTTGTTTAGTGTCTCTTTTACTCCCTCTCTATCTTTCTTCCTGTCTCTTTTTTTTTTATTTTAACACAGTCCCGCTCCTTTTCTGTTTCCCTTCTGTCCCAATTTTTCTCATCCCTCCACTCCTTTTGCTCTCTCTCTAGCCTGCATACCCTTTCTATCCCTCTTTACATCTTCCCTTTTTTTTCCTGTTCCTTTCTCCTCCCCCTTCTCTCTTACTCCTGAAAGTGCTTGCCTTTGAGATGCCTGCAGGATCAATTGATTTATTTATTCAGTTTAATTAATCACCTTTCAATCATCTTTGTTTTCTCAGAAAAATAAATCTAGTCCGGGCAATCTTTCAACATACACAAACCCTTACATCCTCTCTAGTAGGCTATCAGTTGTATTTGTACTCTTTTCAAATATACGACTATCATTTTTATAATTATCTTTACTTCATTTAATGTTATAACAGCTCATGACATTTAGAGGTGATGCACATTATATCACTGCTGTTAAATAATCTATACAGTTCTGCTAATTCCAGCCCTTTATGTAGCAATTCACCAAGCTGTCAGGAGTCTCAGATCATTTTATATTGCAGCTTGGTTTGGTCTTTTCAGGTTTACTTTTTAATTGATTGCATCTCGCTTTCTATAATGGCTTCCCATACTTTGTAAAATAACTCCATATTTCCTGATGCCTGATCCTTACTTCTTGCCCAGGTCACCACTGAGACCAACTTCAACTCCTGTCTCGCCGCAGATGGGTCACCCTCTTAATCCTCCCACGACATTGCAATACCCCCCCCCCCGTGCGAGAACCAAAGCCGTATGGAGTAGCTTCATCAGGGCTCAATTTGTGTGTGGGGAGGGGGGGGGCGGGGTGAATGGCTGGGAATGGAGTCGTCCCCCCCCCCCACACTTCTTATCAGATTTAAGAGGCAGAACAGCAGGGGAGAGTAGGGGAGGGAGGGAGCCTGGAGTAATCAGGGTGGGCCTTCTGTTCCCTAATCCAGCCTCCCCCTCCCCCCCATTTTCTGTGAATGGGAAGAAAGGATGTGACCCCGAAGGGACCCTTCAGAGCAAAGAATAGAAACAAAAAGAGGGTGAATTAGCACAGATTTGAAACTTGTGACCAACAGTGCAAATCCTGGAATTTTTGATTGGCACTGCTGCTCACGAGTTTCAAACTTGTGGCAGTGCAACAGCTTTTTGAAGGCGTGCAGCATTATCCTGGACTTAATTTCTGGTGCAGTGACCCAGAACCACATTCTACCACTGCCGGCGAGCCAGAGCCGGCAGAGGAAACCAATGCCGGCTTTCCTGCAGAAATGAGCTGGAACCGGTGGCATCGCGGATCATTTCTGGCCCTCCAGCTCCTGGAGGGAGCAGAACGGAGGGTACTGGAGCCATAAATGCTTGTTGGATTCTGCACAGTTTCCTGGCACAGCTGAGGAGGCCGTAAGGGAGGATGGCCAAGGTCAGAGAGATACAGGGTGAATGCCCCTACTTTTGCCATGACCGGCTGTGTCAGCTTCCTGGTCCTGCTGCTTACTTATCATGCTGGCTTCCTGGGCCCTGCCACGGGCGACCATACTGGGGGAGAGGAAAGGAGCAAGAGAATGAGTGAGAGGGATGTGAGGGACGGGGATGGGGGGGGGGGGGAGTGAGTGAGGAGATTGAAGGGCCGTGTATTGTGTTGGGGGGGGAGATAGTGAGCAAAAGGAGGCAAAGGTCAGGCTGCAGTTAATTAATTCCACCCCTCCCCCACCCTCTGAGGAGGCTGACGGGAGCCAGCAGGGCACACCCAGTCTGTCCAAGGCAGAGGAGACTCAGCTGATTCCGCCCCCAAGAGGAGGCCCGTGTTTTACTGGCCAAGGAGGGAGAGGAAGGAAGAGGCTGGAGAGGCTAAATGTCTGGGGAAGGGGAATTAGTGAACATCGGGTGGGGGAGTGGGCTCAAGGATTACCAGGGATTGGGGTTGGAAATGGAAGACCAGGATTATCAGGGCAGAGAGGACAAGAAGGGTAGACAGAAAGGGCCCCAGCCTCTCTACCCTCTCCTTACTTCTTACCCCGGTGATCCTCCATCCCCCTGCCTCCACCGGTGCTCAACCTGAGGGCTGGTAGTGAAGGACAGACGGGGCTTGAGCACCGGTGGGGCCTGGGCATGGAGGATCACTGGCATAAGGAGAAGGGTTTGAAGGCTATGGGGCCGATGCAGTACAGTGCGCAGTCGGACGCGGGTTAAATAGGCGCTAATCCACCCCTGAATGCAATAGGGGGATTAGCGCCTATTTAACGCGAGTCCGACGCGGAGTGAATGAGATAGCGCTCATCACATGCAAATGCAAAAAGATAAATGTTAATAGCTGAGCACATTGAAAAGAAGTACAGAAAAGCAGAAAAAATTGCTTTTCTGTACTACTTCAGTAAAAAAACAAACAAAAAAATACCTTGGGAGACTGCTGAGTTATTGAAGACCGACGCCAGTAATCTCGGCGTCAGTTTTCATAATCGGCTGTCTGCCAGAAATGAAAACGGCTGCTGATAAACTCGGTGTCTGCTTATATTACTGGCAGAGGGCCGGTTATGAAAACCGATGCCGAGTTTACTGGCATCGGTCTTCATAATCGGCAGCCGCCACGGGGACGCGTTAGCAAGGGGGTGCTAAGTTCACACAAACGACCCTAGCACCTATTTGCTAGTGCGGCCCCCTAATTTTTCTATTGCATGGCGCCCCCCCCTTGTGGGCGCCATGCGTGCGTTAAGAAAGCGGGCGCTGAAAAGCCAGCGTCCCCTTGCCGCGAAAATTATGGCATCGGCCCCTATGTTTGCTTTATGTGTGTGTGAGAGAGAGAGAGTGAGAGAGAGTTAACTCCCAGCCCTGGCCCTGCCCCCTCACCACAGGTCACACCCGGCATTGGAGCTGCTCCCTTCCCCATAGCGACCTCTCCCACGCCACAGTTCTGCTTCCTGTTTGTCTACAGATTAAACCCTGAGCTTTATTTGCCATCTTGAGAAAGTCCCTCAGGTCAACAGGTGGGCAATACATTTTTTTACTGACTGCTGCAGATCCTGCTTCAGAACCTGAACCTCCCCAGGAGTCACTCACAAACGGGCAGCTCCAGATCAAGCGAGTGAATGATCCAGCTTCCTTCGTTGCATTGCTTGTGAGTCTGTTGTACAACCTTTCAGGAGTATAGAACTCTCTGGAGGTACAATTTTAATAAATGATCCTGTGCCTGATATTTATGGATATTGATTTTGTCTGTTCATTGATTTCCAGCCAATTGTAAATATCACTTCTTTTGCCTCAATCTTCTTCCCATTTTGTTTTGAGTTTTGCTAAACCTCCATATTTTTTAAATGAAAAAGAGCAAAATCTTTTACTTCGTGTGACCAACCCTTCGGTTTGCCACTAAATGGCCCTAGGTCCCTTACCATCTGGACTAGTAACAGCATTCTCGTTCAGTCTCTCCACTGAGCTGACCAGCAGGCCGATACTGTAAAAATTGCGGGAGAGCGGGCGCTCCGTGTTGAGTGTCCGCTCTCCCAACGCGCACCCAGGCACCTCTCCTGGGCACGCGATTCTCTATTTAAATGAGGCCTCGCGCTAATAAGGAGGTGCGAGGGACAATAGCGCGTCCCTAGTGCCTCCTTATTAGTGGTAGAGCTGGCTGTCTGCGGGTCCGACAACTGACGCTCAGTTTTACTGGTGACCATTTTTTAACCCGCTGACTGGAGGGCAGATTTTACTTTCAGTATCCCGGGCGACTAACTAATAGGCTCATCAGCATGTATTTGCATGTGATGAGTGCTATTAGTTTTCGCGAGGTTAGCTGCGCGTTTTCAAGGTGCTATTATAGTATAAGGGGTATAAGGGGTAATAGACGCGTGCCAAAAACGCACAGCCAAGTGGATGCTAAACAGTGCGCTCGGCCGAATGCACCGTACTGTATCGGCCTGTGTGATTGGCTATTTCAGGGGTATAAGGCAGAGTTAGAGAAGTACAGAGTGTGGTCATTTTGAGTTAGAGATTGAGGAGTAAGGAGCTGGTTTTTGTTTTCTCCTTGCTGAGCTGGGCCCACTAACCCAGCTTGGCATTTTTTTTTCTTGCGTTCAAAGGAGATCCTTTCTCAGTAAACTCCCTGTCTGAGGGGGCCTGCTTTCTTTTTGTAGAGAGTGAAAGTTTTTGTAGTTTCTGAAAGGTTTTCTTATTCTGGGGCACACCCTCTGCCTTGGGAAAGGATCAACCCACTCCAATCCTGAGAGCAGGGGCTGGAGACCTCTGAGCAGCACCCTCTACTCTATAGAGAAAGCAAGACCAGTGACAGCACTACCCAGCGTGAGACTTTTTGGAAAGAGACTTTTGGATTTTCCCCCTTTTGTTCATGTGGAGGTTTTTGTCCCACTCCTCTGCACAGCCTTGTGAAGGAGTTAGAGAGTTGAAAGCTGAACTGGAGCATCTGGCCTCTCTCCCTGAGAGGTCCACCAAGGTTGCACCATCAAGCCTGGGAGACTCCACTGGCATCAGGACACAGGCTGTGGACGTCAGACCGAACTTTAGGCTCAGATAGGATCTTTTTGTGGCGTGGGGCCCCCCACTAGGATTCTCCCTCTACTGGTGCGGGCACAGATGTGTAGGCAGTAGCAAGCCCCCTCTCAGAGGCTGGAGAGATGGACACCAGCACCCCGGCAGAGACCCCGTGTAAAGAGGTCAACTGTGCAGTTTCATTTGCTAAATGCTTGTGGGATGGTGATTTATGTTTTGGAATTAATCAGTCCGAGTCCTGCTTGTCTGTCCGTGAAGAAAACACTACACACACACTATAGAAGGGGCTCTCCATCACTTGGGCCACAGAGGTTTTCCTCTTCCCCTACAGAAAGTGCCCACGCCCTGGTTAAATTCAGGAAGGAGGAGAAGGATGGCAAGAGCAGCCCCGATTTATAAATACTTTTATGGCCCTACGGGAACTAACAAAACCCCATGAAAAGGTTACATTTGTTTGTGAGAAAATATTTTTAAAGAACAGAGAGAAAGAGGTAGGTTGACAGACCATCATCGTTAACCCTTTGATGCTGGAATATGAAAAGACCAGGGTCTTAATGTGTTGCAGTACATAGAAGAAACGGCGGCGTCCCACCTAAGCTTATTGCAGATTGTATATCAGATGTGCCCACTGATATCCATGTGGGTAGTTTTCTTTTTTACACCTGAGCACTCTTCAGGCCCTGCAAGGGAGCGCTACCATAGGAGGCGCTTCAACTTCAGCCAACTCAGTTTGTACCAAATGACAATTGTTTGGCCAGTATACAAAGAACCTAATGTTAGATGCTTTGTAATACAATTGGAAATGGGGGAAAAGAAAACCAAGCAGTTTCTCTCCTCCCACGGGAATGCCTTGATATTATGCTAGATTGCTTTTCTTGCCAAATAAAGATACTAGCAATATTGCACAGTTTCTAAATTAAATTATTATTATTTTTTGGAGCCAGATGTTATTATCAATTGGTACCAATGAATCTGAACACAGCCGTCATGGTAACCAGGAAATCTGTACAGTGCATGGTAACCAGTTCATCTGCACATCCAAGCTGAAAATGCATCCATCCCTCTATAGAAACAGCATGCCCCACCACAGGAGAGTAAAACACTGGGGTTCTGGCAATCCAAAACAAACTGAAGCAGTCCAGACACAGGGCAACAAGACGCCGAGCTCATGGATGAATACAGCAACAATCCGTGCAGGAATGAAAGCAAAATCTTTATTTAAAATACATAGAGAGCAGAACAACAGGAGAGGGGCCGATCAGCCCCGATGGTGCTTTGTGTTCATAACCATTGCTAAAGGCTCTGATTCACTATGGGTCTTTTTTTATCATAGACACAGAACGGATGGAGAAAATCCGTACTCAGTCAGACCCAAAGTGCCATTGGGGTATAAGGTTTAACTGGAGCAGAGATGAGTTCTTCAAGGACATACATGCCCTAAAATATTTATTTTATCTAGCGTGGAGGGGGAGTAAAAGGGGTCAGGGAGGGGTGGTGGCATCCATAGGGAATACAATTTTGTAGCTCTCTCCTCCTCCTTTCACCTTATCAGGGTCAGTTTGGTTTGTAGCCTATTTTCTTTCTTTTTTTTTAAATGACAAATGCTTTCCCCCAGAGAGAACCTATGTATATTATGGAATGTCTAGCGTGCAAAAAAAAAAAAAAAACCAGACTGAGAGCTTCCTTGAGGTGTGCATGAGGTGGAAAGGAATGAGCAAAAGGGGATAACGTGGGCGCTGGAGGCGTTTCAGCTCAGGCAGCCCCCACTCATCCTTTGCCAAGTTTTGGCAGCAGACTTGAAAGATGACAAAAGCTGAACAAAGCCAACATAACTAAATATAAGTGATGATTTGTTCATGTCAGAGACAATAAAGTGCCTTGCTCTAACCGAAGCGCTCAGAAGCAATCGTTGTGCTTTGTGCAACCAACTGACTACTGAAATTAAAGGGGAGGTCTCATAAAATGCAAAGCCTGCAGTTCCTTGCCCTCTCTTGTAGGCCTTTCCGGCCATTCGTTTTGCTTTTTAATTCTGTTTCAGCAAGTTAACATCTAGTCAAGTCTGGATAGGACAAACCTGAACTTTTATGCACTTTCAGGTGTTTTTTTTTCTAAAGTGAGATGGCAGAAAATGATCAAAACTTTAAACAGCAGACATAGTTTTAAAGTGTGCCTTGGAGACACAAAGGGCCTTTCTCTTATCTGGAGCTTTATTCTAAAAGGACTTTCTCCCACTTGGTGCTTATAGGAAAAAAAAAGCTTTATCAAATAAGGCCCTCAGAGGCCAAGTTACTAAAAGGTATACAATTATTTTTTTAGTGTACATGCAAAAAAAACCCAATAGCGTGCCTCCTAAAATAGCATTTCCTGCTGCTTTACTAAGTTAATGATATGCACAGCGTGCAGGCAGTAAAGGCAGCATGTGCTCTGTTCCTCTCAAAAATCCCCCATGTTAACTGTCCTAAATTGCAAGGACCGCTTAGCATGGGAGATCCTTCCCACCCCTCCTGAGACAAAAGAAGGCCGTCTGTCCGTCCATTGGGTCACTGATTCTCCCGTCCTCCTGCCATGCCCTTTTAGTGTGCACGAGGCAGTCTAGTGTGGGTGTTCATCTGTGCAAAACCACTGGTGACTAGCCTGCTGTTTAGCATGCGTGCTAAGCATTAGTGTGCGATAGTGACTCAAGCCTCTTACTGTCTGTGGGAACACCCATTGGGAAATGAAGTCCTAATTATTTAGATGCAATGGCTGATACAGAAGTTGACTGCTGAAGAAGGAAATTGTTTGCAAAGCTGAGAAGTACTGTGCTGATGTGCTGCGTAAGGCACTGTTAGGCTACTACTGATGACAAGAATGACTGCTCGTGCTTACTTAGAAACAAAAGTTGAACGATTTCAGTAAAATAGTAAGAACAAGTCGCCAAACAAATTGTTACCAGTGCTCCATAAGCAACAGAAACCGTTATCTAAAACAGAAACAAGCATTTTCTAGAAGATAATACAAAAAAGATGAAACCACAAGAGAAGCAGAATCACCCGTTTTAGATACCACTTGGGGCACACCAAATAGAAAAGAAATGGTAAGACCTCTCCTTTAACATGAACCAATGTGTGCAAAGTTATCTCATACATATTCAGATATCTGCTGCCAAGGTTCACACCTCCAGGTTCATTGTCTTTAGTCAGGATGGGATGTGGTGGGGCTTTGGGTGGTACTTTGGTGTCCTCCAGCCATCTCTTCACTTTTATAGTTTCTGGAGGCTCTTCTATAGGCCTTGGGCATCTTCTTTGCCTGCAGCTTTCACTGCTTTCTCGTCTGTGCTGTTTTCTTTCTTGTTTGGTGTCCCTACTTTCTCTTTCCCTTCTATGGCGTTTGCTGGGGAACTTGGAAATGCATGCACAGTTGGTTCCGTGCTTGCTGGATCAATTGATTCTTTTGTATCTTTCAATCCTCTGGCTCCAGATTTCGAGTCATTTTCATAGCTTTTGACTGGCGACCTCCTGCCTTCTCTTGACTTTTGTGGTCTGGGGGTACTGAGTCTGACAGTTTCTGGACCCCCTTCTAAAGGCCTTGGGACTTCTTTGGTGCCTGGGAAACTTGGAAATACTTCTACAGTTGATGCCATGTTGGCTGGACCAATTGACTGTTTTGTATCTTTCCATCTTCTGGCTCCAGATTTTGAATTATATTCATAGATTTTGCCAGTGACTAGAAAAAAAAAGTATAGATATAGGCTTATGAGTTGATTTCAAGTACAATTTGATTTTGTGATTTCATACTTTGTACTCATAGCACTTTTTTGACCTGATCATCTATTTCCTCAATATTGTTCACTATCAACCTGATTTACTGTTTTTTCCCCCCATTCCATGTCTATGAGAAAAAGTTAGTAAATCAGGCCTAAGTGAGATCATCATAAAGTAACTAGAAAGTGATGTGACCCCCCCGCCCCCATTCTTAGAGGGAGACATTTGGCCATTTCTGGATTTTTGACACATCCTCCTGTGGCACTTGTGGTGTTGACTGCAGATAAAAAAGGCAGCATGACTACAAATACCATAATGCATTGGAATAGAAGTTCAAAAGCCAGAATTGGCTAACAGTCTCCCACGAAATAAACAGGCTACATCACATTCATACTGTACTCCCCATAGAACAATTTATGGCTCATGTCAGGACCAGCTAAGGGACTCAGTGTTTCCCAATCCTCTGCTGGAGGCACGTCTAACCAGTTGGGTTTTCAGGATATCTGAATAGGTATGAGATAAATGTGCATACATTATGCATGCAAATTTATCTCATGCATATTCATTGTGGTAATCCTGAAAACCTGACTGGATAGGTCTGCCTTAGCTATTTGGGATACCTGATGCTTCTATAAGTCCAAAATTAACGAATCACTTTGCCAGGTTTAGACTCACCTCAAGTGGCTTGGGCAAATTAATATTTAATGCTAAATAATTCCCTTAAAATGCCTCATCAACAGTCACTTTTTATGAACAAAAGAGAAATAAATATAATTAACCTTGTAATTACATGCAGTTATATGACGCAATAGTTACATTTTTCCTTATATTTTCACATCATAATGGCCTCCAAAGTATTTTCCTCCCATTTAATTTGCACAAGGATGACATCCTCTGACTCTTGTGTAGACTCCTTGCCCTTATTTTCTCAAACTATCATCCCTACTCACCAGTTTGGCCATTGTCTCCACCTGTTCTTTTTTTTTTCCAACTGCTCCCTCTCATTCTGCTCCACCACTGTGATTCCCCTATCCAACCATCACCTCATATCCTTCACTCTTAGCCACACTACCCCTCAAGCTCATCCAACCCACATCCGCAACTTTAGGATCATCCAGGCTATTGACCTCTGTACCCTTTCTTCCACTATTTCTTCTCTCCTGTCTTTATAACCCGGCCAAAATATGTTGATGAAGCAATCCTTCACTGCAATACTACTCTTTTCTCCATATTGGGCACACGCACACCGCCCCAACCCTGGCTCACTCCCAGGGTTTACATCCTACATTCCTGTACAAAGTGTCTCTGCTTAAATCCCATGCTCATATTGATTTCCTACACTACAAATTCATGCTTTTCTCTTTCCAGTCGACTATGTTACAGTCTCAATCTGTTACCTTTTATAGCAACCTTCCCCACTGCCTTCAAACAAGTAATCACACCGATCCTCAAAAACCCTTTGTTAAACCCATCCTGCTCTGCTAATTATTGCCCTGTTCTCCTCCTCACCATTGCATCCAAACTACTTGAACGGGACATCTACCTCCACTGCTTCGATTTCTGTGCATCTCAAAATATTCTTGATCTGCATCAATTTGGATTTTTTTCCCTCTGCATTCCACAGAGAGGGCCATCAGCAAAATGTACTCATGGCTGAGGCTAAAGTACTTTATTCCATCCTCATTCTCCTTGACCTGCCTGCTGCTGTTGACACTGTCGACCATCATCTGCTTCTTGAAATCCTATCCTCATTTGGTCTTCATTACTCACTTCTATCTTGATTCTCATCTTACCTTTCCCAGCCCACTTTCAGTGTATGCTCTGGTGGATCATTTTTCACCACTGTTCCATTTAGGGATGTGAATCGTTTTTCAACGATTAAAATTATCGTCCGATAATGTTTATATCGTCTTAAATCGTTATAGAACACGATACAATAGAAATTCTAACGATTTATCGTTAAAAATCGTTAAATCGTGTTAGTGCGCACTAAATCGAGTTAGTGCGCACTAACTCCCCGTTAGTGCGCACTAACTCGATTTAGTGCGCACTAACTGAAAATGATACAAATAAACACTTTCCAGGTCACTGAAGGTCAGTTAGGAATGAATATGTGTTCCTATTGGCTGGCTGCCCTCTTATCTATTGATATTACCAAGGTTACCACTGAGGTGATGGTTGGGGGGATGGGAAATGGAACTGGAAACTAACGAACACCAACAGAAAATGAAACAAAGTGTTCACACTTCCCAGGTCAGTAAAGGTCACTTAGGAATGAATATGTATGTATGTATTCCTATTGGCTGGCTGTGCTCTTATCTATTGATGTTACCAAGGCTAACACTGAGGTAATGGTTGGAGGGATGTGAAATGGAAACAGTTGGAAGCTTGACAAAAAAAGTAATGTAATGATCAGCACTCACGTGACTAGAACTTGTTTGTTTATTATTTTTGTTAGCAGGCACCTGAAATGCTAGTGCATGTTGAATTTGCCAATCACTGTGCATTTTAGAAAGGTGGTCCTGGCTGGAACTGTACACAGTTCAAATATATGTAATTGATTGTTGGTAAGTGTATTTTTTAAGTAGCCACACTGGCACAAGTATGTTTACTTTTCCTCCTACTTAACTCACTAGCTCAGCTTTGTAAGAAGGGCTTCTCTGCTTGTGTGTTGTTTTTGTTTGGTGTGAGGAGAGCAGAAACATCAGATCTTTATTCAATCTACTACAGTCATCTCTTACAGTGCCCTATCCCTATTAATACCAGGAGTGTTGTGATCTTCCTGCACACAGTGCCCTAACCCTGATACCAGTCTGAGACAGCTCCCTCCCTGCATTACTAGTGAGAGGCTGGCTTCACAGACAGGGGGGAGCTGCCTGACCCTCACTCCTGACTTCCCCCATGTCCCAGCTAGTGAATGGTGTGTGGGTGAGGGGGGGGGGGGGAGGATGGTGAAGTCTGAGACAGCTCCCTCCCTGCATTACTAGTGAGAGGCTGGCTTCACAGACAGGGGGGAGCTGCCTGACCCTCACTCCTGACTTCCCCCATGTCCCAGCTAGTGAATGGTGTGTGGGTGAGGGGGGGGGGAGGATGTTGAAGTCTGAGATAGCTCCCTCCCTGCATTACTAGTGAGAGGCTGGCTTCACAGACAGGGGGGAGCTGCCTGACCCTCACTCCTGACTTCCCCCATGTCCCAGCTAGTGAATGGTGTGTGGGTGAGGATGGTGAAGTCTGAGACAGCTCCCTCCCTGCATTACTAGTGAGAGGCTGGCTTCACAGACAGGGGGGAGCTGCCTGACCCTCACTCCTGACTTCCCCCATGTCCCAGCTAGTGAATGGTGTGTGGGTGAGGGGGGGGGGAGGATGGTGAAGTCTGAGACAGCTCCCTCCCTGCATTACTAGTGAGAGGCTGGCTTCACAGACAGGGGGGAGCTGCCTGACCCTCACTCAAGCAGAGAAGCCCTTCTTACAAAGCTGAGCTAGTGAGTTAAGTAGGAGGAAAAGTAAACATACTTGTGCCAGTGTGGCTACTTAAAAAATACACTTACCAACAATCAATTACATATATTTGAACTGTGTACAGTTCCAGCCAGGACCACCTTTCTAAAATGCACAGTGATTGGCAAATTCAACATGCACTAGCATTTCAGGTGCCTGCTAACAAAAATAATAAACAAAGAAGTTCTAGTCACGTGAGTGCTGATCATCACATGTCAAGCTTCCAACTGTTTCCATTTCACATCCCCCCAACCATTACCTCAGTGGTAACCTTGGTAACATCAATAGATAAGAGCACAGCCAGCCAATAGGAATACATATTCATTCCTAAGTGACCTTTACTGACCTGGGAAGTGTGAACACTTTGTTTCATTTTCTGTTGGTGTTCATGAGTTTCCAGTTCCATTTCCCATCCCCCCAACCATCACCTCAGTGGAAACCTTGGTAACATCAATAGATAAGAGGGCTGCCAGCCAATAGGAACACATATTCATTCCTAACTGACCTTCAGTGACCTGGAAAGTGTCTATTTGTATCATTTTGAGTTAGTGCGCACTAACGGGGAGTTAGTGCGCACTAACTCGAGTTAGTGCGCACTAATCGGAAAAAACGATTTTTAACGATTTTTCAATGAAATAATCGTGCCAAACACGATTTTCTTCTCCTGCCACACGATTTCTATCGTTAAGATGATATGGAAAACGATTCACATCCCTAGTTCCATTATCACTTTGTGTGCTTTAGGGTTTGGTCCTATGCATCCTTCTCTTTTCTTTCTAATCTCTCCTAGTCTTATCTTGTCTAATGGACTCCAATACCATCTTTATGTGGATGACTCCCAGATCTTTCTCTCGGTACCAGAACACTTGCCAAGAGTCAAATTGTATATCTCAGCCTGCCTGTCTGATATTGCTGCTTGGATGTTCCACCATCACCTGAAACTCAACATGGTCAACATTTCCCCTTAAGTCTTTTGTCCTCGCCCCCATTTTCAATCACTGTAAATAACACCACTATCATCTTGGTTCCCTCAGTTCCTCATTGATTCCTCTCTTTCCTTCTCTGCACACATCCACAACACTGCTGAGAATTGTCACTCCTTTCTCTACAACAGCTCCAAAATCAATCCCTTCTTCTCTGAACAAACTGCCAGAATCCTTATTGGCTCTCTTATCCCCTCCTGCTTGGACTACTGCAACCTACTCCTTATGGGTCTACCACTGAATGATCTCTCTCCATTACAGTCTGTTCAAAATTCAGCCACATGATTTATCTACAGATCATGCTGTTAAAATCATATAACCTCTCTTCTTTGACGTCCCATCCACTTCCATATAAAATTCAGACTTTTTATACTTACTTACAAGTACGCTTTCTCTACAGTTCCTCATTACCTCTCCTTTCTTCTATCCCCTCACATCCCTCTTCTCAAACACTACTCTTATCTGTGCCCTTCTTCCCCATTTCCAAATCTCAACTTTGTGCCTTTCACTTTGCTGCACTAGATGCCTGGAATTACCTTCCTAAACAAGTGCGCTAAGCTCCCTTTCTGGCCAAATTCAAATCCAGCCTGATAACTCATATTTTCAAGGCCTCTTTTATCACTTAAACCTTAAATCTTCCTGCTTGGGTAAAAGATTTTGTCAATTCTGGGCTGAAGAGTGCAATACTCAACTAATTCTGACAGTCCGGGGTTGTATTCAGTTTCTAACAAAGCGACAAATAAACTAGCTCCCATCTCATTAAGCTCTCAACTACAACCACACACCTCCTCCAGACCAATCAGAAGCGCATACAGAGGAACACTGCAGGCTCCACAAATTAAATCATCATTGAGCAAACGAGCGCTATCTTCAGCAGGCCCTCACCAGTGGAATATGCTTCCCCCAGATCTTAGACTAGAACCCAGTCATCAAGAATTCAAAAAAAGATTGAAGACATTTCTCTTCCAACAAGCTTTCCCAGACGATTAATTTTACGGTGACGAACAGACTTCCCAATTCCTAAGTATCCTAATTACCCTAATTATGGTCACTGCATCAAGTACTAATTTTAGAATCTGCTACTGGACAATTACCGTTGAGCTCAAAAATTTACTATATTTTATATATATATTTGGCATTGCTTATATTTATATTTATTGATACGTTAAACAGTTAAACTGTCTTTATAAAATATTATATTGCTTTATTTATTTCCAGTTAAACTATTATTACTTTATTTAGCACTATGTTAAATTGTCAATCAGTTATACTGTTCCATATGTTCCTCGGTTCCATGTAAAGCTCCGCTCTATGTTGAGCAGTTCTTCGTTTTATGTAAACCGGATTGATTTGTAGTCCATACAAGAACTTCGGTATATAAAAATTAAAAATAAATAAATAAATAAATAAATAAATACTTATGAATAGGTGGGACAGTAACACCATACATGACCCCAACTGTCCTTTAAATATTTACAGTCCTATTGCCATATTTGATCCACAATTTAATTCTGCTTATAACCAGACATTTTATTCTTCTCTTTAATGCCTTTGTTGCCCTAACGCAAAACCTCACATTTGTTCTTTGTTGAGTGTTGTGTCTGTCAGACTTGACTAGATTGTAAGCTCCAAGGAGCAGGCACTGTCTATTGTGTGTCTCAGTGCAGCACTGGATACATATGTTTGGCGGAGCGCGAGTCACACGTCGGCGGACATGTCGGGGGGAGGGGGAGAAGCGTCGGAGGAGCAAATGGGAGCACAGCGATTTAAATCGCAGCGCACCCATTGCTGGGGGGAGCCTATGCCTGCTGGGAAGCAGTAACGGCTAGGGGCAGTTGGACGCGGCGATCTAAGGAGCAGGGCGCGCGGGGGTTCGGCGTCGCGTTGGTGTATTCGAGTGAGTCTGGTTGTACTGGGGATTTTAGTTAATGTAATTAAAGCAGCTGGTAACTAGGCTTTCAGAGTTTTTTCTCTGCCTGCATTTAGCGTTATTATGAGGTGAGTTAGGGAGTCGAGGGGTCAGCCGAGGGTTGTTACCCGCCCTGGGTCAGCTGGCCCTCCCCTTCCTGAGATGGTGGATCCTCCCCTGGTGGTTCCCGGCTCGCAGAGGCCCCCTTCCCCATCTCATGTTGAGTCGGGTGAAAGTGGATCCGAAGTAGGGGATTCCTCTCTCCCCCCCTTCCCCGGAACAAGACTGCCAAGAGATCTCTCTCATGGCTGGGGATAGTTTTTCTGCTCCTCTGCCGATTTTTTTCAGTGGTGCCATGTTTTCCCCCCTCAGGCCACCCCCCCTGCCGGGCTTGGTTCTGGAATGGCTGCAAGTAGTCGGAGCAAAGGCAAGTCTCCTGCTGCCAGGCTGCGCAAGGCGAGCTGGCCTAAGAGCGTGCCTCCAGCCCCAGTTGCCTCAGCATCTAGGGTTCAGCAGGAGTTCCTGAGAGGGCATTTTCATGCTGGTGGGTTGAGGGCTGCAGGCCGGAGAAGTCCAATGCACAGGGAGACGTCGAGGGCACCTAAGAATGGGGATGCGGAAGTGCGAGGGCCTCCAGGAGTCCGGAAAGAAGGTGGAAGCGGATCAAGGAGCAGAGCTGCAGCGCTGAGGGTGAATACGGAGGAGGAGGCATCCATTCGGAGAACCAGCAAACAGGAATGCCCCCTCCTTTTCCATACGGGTTGAGGGGTTATTGAAGATGGAATGAAGAGCAGGGGTGTCCAATTTGGAACGAGGATGTCTCTTGGGATGAGGGGGCATCATTTGGAGTTGGGGTAGGCGAGGGCGGGGAGGGGGCCGGGCTTTGCGGGCCGGGGGAAGGGAGGGAGTCTGGGAGAGGGTCCTTTGGGTTGAAGGAGGGTGGAACGGCAGGGTATTATCTGAGAATGGGTGCTGCGGCTGGTGTGTCTGTTTTCACAGAAGCGGAGGGATCAGAAGTGCCGGGGACTTCGCATCAGGAAGCTTGGTGGGAGAGGATTATGGCAAGGGTGGATAATGCCGATAGAATGCGCGGAATCCCAACAGGACATGGCGTGCTGGAGGCGGAGAGGAGAAGAGTAACAACGGAACGAGCAGGTGAGTTGGAGGAAATTAAAATCACAGAACAGACAAATAAAGAAGGTAGAAAGAAGGGTTAGACAGGACTCGGATTCGGACTCCAGTTCTACATCGTCCTTGTCCACTTCTTCGAGTGTGTCAGCTGGGAGGGGATATGCTAAGATAGGATAGGGCCTGAAGCAGGACATGGGTCATCCAGCCCTAGCGTCATTGTCAGAATTGTGGGAGGGGGGTGCCTAGGAAGATGCAGAAACGTGTAAGGAAACGTAAATACGTGAATATTTTCAGATTGCTAGATGGCAGGAGAGGCAGAGGGAAGGATAAGAAGAAGGGGAAGAAGAAAGGAAAAAAGGGGAACGATGGTCTGAAAGTGGCAAAAAATATTTTAAATTGGGTACGGAGGTTTTTAAGATTGGCTAGTGTAGTGGGGCACTTTGAGCCAGTGCAATACGGGCCGTTATTAGCGTATGCGGATAGCATACTAGGAGCTTACAAAGACTATGCTGGTTGGGCCTGGCTCAATTATGACGAAAAGTTTAGGGACAAAATGGAAGGAAATAGACACATGTCGTGGGGTACACAGGATATTAATCTGTGGTTGACCCAAATGACAAATAAAGGGGTAGGAACCGGAAGGGGTGCAGCCGGAGGGAGCGGAGGGCAAGCCTGGGGGGCAGGTGCGAGCACTGGAAGCGGGGGATAGAGTTCCTTTCGTAGCAGCAGGAACCTTAAAAAGGGCGAAGATACCAAATCAGCGGGAGGAGGTTCAGACGTATGCTGGCGCTTCAATAAAGCCTCAGGCTTGTTTCCCGAATGCAAGTTCAGGCTTGCGTGCAGCTCTTGTGGAGGGCAACACCCAGCCAGTAAATGCCGTAAAGGGCAAAGCGGTGCTGCGCGAAAAGGAAATTAGTTTAGAGGGCAGGTTTGATAAGGCGACTTCGCCTATTATTTTATCGAGTTTAGATAAAGAATTAAAGGAATATCCAGACAAGCGGGCAACGTTGTTTTTAAGGGAGGGTTTTTATAAGGTACCTTATGCGGGACCAGGGGAAGGAGGGCGGGTTTTAAACGCAAGGTCAGCGATTCATAAGAAGGAACTTGTGACGGAGAAATTGCGGGAGGAAATTTTGTTAGGGCGAATTGCGGGGCCTTATAGTGAACCACCGTTTTCAAAAATGCATCTTTCTCCATTAGCAGTCATACCCAAGAAGGTACCGGGTATGTATCGCTTGATTTTGAACTTGTCTTTTCCTCAGGGGTCAGCATTGAATGATTTCATACCCAAGGAAGCATGTTCGGTGCGTTATGCCTCCTTTGACAGGGCATTGGAGTTAGTTTTGAGAGCAGGTAGAGGGGCATTAATGGCCAAAGCAGACATTGAGTCGGCGTTTCGCCTGCTTCCAATACACCTGGATAGTATGCCACTATTAGGGTTTTCGTTTGAAAGACAGAATTATGTCGATAAGTGTTTACCTATGGGTTGCGCGATATCATGTGCGTATTTTGAGGCTTTTAGCTCCTTCGTCCAATGGGTTACAGAAAGATTTACGAAAAGCGCAAGTATGATGCATTACTTAGACGATTTTTTATTCGTGGGGTCAAGCCAGTCTCAGTTATGTCAGGGGCAATTGGCAGGTTTTTTGGCTACAGCGAGGCAGTTAGGGGTACCCATTGCTCAAGACAAGGCGGAAGGGCCGTGCACTAGGTTAACCTTTTTGGGTATAGAAATAGACTCATTAGATATGCAGTCAAGATTACCAGAGGACAAAGTTCTAAAGCTGAAAGAGCTAGTGACATTGGTCAGAGGGGCAAAGAAAGTCCCATTGAAACAGGGGTGTCCTATTCCTTAGGCCTTACCACTGGAACGTGGTGGTTGAGGCGGAGTAGGAGGCAAAAGAAGAAAAGGGGAGGGGGGGGGGGGGTTGGATTGTTAATTGTAAGGGCTCGGGTAATAATAATAATAAACTGCGGCCTTTTATAATGCCATGAAGTCTTTGTGTTTATTGGTGCAAGGGAAAGGAGCCAAGGGATGATCTCGCGTCCCCGTATTACTGGTATATGTTATACGAATGATTAATACCAATAGACAGCCACCGCTGGCATTTACCTGGCTCGCTGGTGAAAGGAAATGTAACAACCTGCCCATTGATGAGAGGAGAAAATAGGATTTTGGGAGGACACAATTAAGATGCCTTTAAAGTTATATTGGTATTGGAGGTTGGTAATTTGGGGACTCACTGATCCGTACTATTTTGAATGTTATTGTTGCATCTATGATTGTTACTGGCATTGAATGAATTGCTGCACTTCCTCAATACAAATTTTGGATTACAAAAATATGAAAAGTATCTATAGAGAAAAAGATAAATTACCAAAGATATTTTGCTAAACAAAACTCCCTTTGAAAATTCAGGAAACCAGGTAATTGTGTACACATTTACTATGCAGGGATAAATTACTCAGAGATTTCAGAAGGAAATCCCCTGTGTGTGCTTTCCTGTCCCCACCCCATCCTGTCTCTTTTCACCATGGCTAAAAGCATACATGGGGCATATATTTAGACAGCCGGGGCAGGGCAATTTGTAGACAGGATCAGTACTGGACATCAGGAGTTAGCGCATAATCGTTTGATTCCCCGTATTAGTTTTATATTGTTACAATTTGTAGACAGGTCATTTTACTCTGGTAAATTGCTATTTACTGGCATCACCTGGTGTGAGGCAGTAGGGTTTCTGCACACTCAAAATTATCTCATTGATAGCAGTTAACCTGTCAGAGAGCCAGAAAGCACTCCAGAGAGAAAAGCTGTAATATTTCTTTAAGGAAAAGACTACTGGGTAATGTAGTCCCAGAGGGACAAAGACACACAGAGCAGTTGGCCTGCCAGAGGGAGCTTCAGAGAGGTAATGGGATCAAAAGAAGGCACACGTAATGCTGCTTTAAAGAAAAGGCTACTGGGTAATGTGGAGACAGGGCTAGAAAAAAGCCAGGTGAGGCTAATTAGGATATGGTTTTGGACAATGGGAAAAGTCTCCTGGGGATACTGTGAGACAGAGCCTGCGAGGGTCAGAAGGCCTTCAGGGTACAGGGGACTGCCAGAAAGGCACAGAGCAGCCAGAGAAGCAAAGGCTGTGTTGAAGGAGACTGCAGTAGGCCAGGAACTATCATCCCAGGTGGCCCTAGTCAAGTTAGAAGTCTGGGGAGCCTGTGGCTGGATACAGCTCTAAAGGGAGTTTGGGGATGTTACGTGGAGTTTTATTTTTTACCAGCCTGCTCTTCATTGATGGAATTCCTCTGTCTCAAGAAAAGAAAAGAACTGTGCAACAGACCTAGAAAAAGAATAAAGACAGTTTTTGCAAGTTTTCCTGGTTGCTTGAATGTTGAGGGCTATCTAACAGCAGTTCAGGACAGGTCACACGCAGTGTCCTCTCGCATCCAGGTAAATGGATTTGAAAGTTGTCCTGGCTGTTCATTAGTTTACTTGCCAAACTCTTGGTGCCGTCTGAATAAGTAAAGAGTTTTAAGTTTATCAGATTTAATTAATTGTTGTTTTATATTTTTAGGCGATGTGACAGTTTTGAATTTTCTTTCTTAATTGTGATGTGTTTTAGAGTCAATTTATTTGACTTGTTTGGCATGAAATATTGTTTTATAATCTTCCCCTTCCAACCTGTGAGTGGGAGTATTTGGGTGATAAAAGATAATTATGCATTAATCATCTAATGCATGTTCTATTTTTTCCTAAGTGCATGAACCCTTTTGAATGAATTTGTTTGATGGAAAATGATTATTTGCAATTTAAAGAATAAAAAAAGAAAGAAAAGAAAACAAACATGTTAACATGAGATGTGCCATACTGGGTCAGACCAAAGATCCATCAAGCCCAGCATCCTGTCTACAACGGTGGCCAATCTGGGTTACAAGTACTTGGCAAATCAATTGCCTGTTGCTCAATCACAGAGATAAGCAGTGGCTTTCCCCAGTCTACCTGGCTAATAATGGTTTATGTATGGACTTTTCCTCCAGGAACTTGTCCAAACCCTTTTTAAACTCAGCTATAGTAGGGTTGTACATGCAGATGATTCAAATGGGGACAGTGCGCTGAATGAGTCACTTGTTGGTTTGGTTTGGGTCTTCCTAACCAAATCTGAATTATTCTGAAAATATTCAGATATTTCATCAAATAATATGTACTATTTGTGAATAGCAAGTGCTATTGTCTAAAACAACAAACAAAAATCTGAGCCCACCCCTAAAAATGAATTATGGTCAGAAAGTGGGCTGAACACAAATGAACCAAACCAAAAAAAAAAGATAGGCTGCACATCCCTATTCCACAGCCTGATTGAGTGAAAAATACACCTTTTATGATTTGTTTTAAATCTTTTACCTGGATTGTTCCCTAGTCATAGTACTATTTGAGAGGGTAGATAACCATTCCCTAATTACCAGTTCCATCCTATTCATGATTTTATAAACTTCTATCATATCCTCTTTGATTCGTTTCTTCTTTAAGCTGAAAAGTCCTAACGTGTTTAGATTTTCTAGATAAGAGAGCCGTTCCATCCCCTTTTTTTTTATTTCTGTCAATCTTCTCTGTACCTTATCTAGTTCTATCTTTTTTGAGATGGCGTAACCAGAACTGGACGTAGTACTCAAGGTGTAGTTGTACCATGGATCAATACAGAGGTATTATGATATGCTCCATTTAATTCTCCATTCCTTTCCAAATAATTCCTAACATTAATGTTTGCTTTTATGACCACTGCCCCTCACTGAGCTGAGGATTTCAATGTACTGTCTGTGCAAGATCCTTTTTCTGGGTGGTGACTCCTAATATGGAACCCAGCATTGTGTATTTATAGTTAGGATTATTTTTTTCCCATGTGCATCACTTTGCACTTAATCCATATTAAGGGATTCATTTTCAAAACACTTCTGCACATAAAATTGGAGGTTGAACATTTGAGTAGCATGTACATATATAAGTAATAATGTACAAAACCCGGAAATATGCACATACTAACAGTGAAAACGTTAAAGGGAAAACAGGGGTGGTTTCGGGTGTTCTGGGCTGGGGTTTGGAAGTTTGTGTGAGCTGTATGTGCACATACATTCCCAAACTTTTATGTGACGCTTTTACACCTGCGAATTGAGTTGCAGAACTGAAATTATCTTTGTCAGGAGTTTTTGGGTGGAAGATATTGGTTAAGTTGTAGGGGGTGTCAACATGAAATGTGGAGGTCTAGGTGAAAGGGTGGAAGTGTGCGTGAACTGATGGAGGTGTTGGCGAACCAGCGTTTAAAAGTACGCACACAAGTAAGTATTTTCATAAGCAGAGTATGTACATACTTTAGAAAATACCTGTGTCCGCTTTAAACTGGGCTATTATTATTATTGTTTGATTTATATTCTGTTTTTTCAGGCACTTCAAAGCAGATTACATTCAGATGCTCTATGTGGTACTTCCCTGTCCCCAGAGGGCTCACAGTCTAAGGGCCTGATTTACTAAGGCACGATAAGCGATTTATTTGCTGTGTGAAAAATTGCGTTTAGCACATGTAAAATGCAGTTTATTGCACAACAATCATATATTGTATGATATTGTCACCTAAAAACTGCCCCTGTTGAAATTAGCTACTTTGCATACATTTAAATGCATACACGTTTCTAATACATGGAAAGCAGCTAATGCATAGGTAATCCTATACAAATAAAATAACGTGGCTTCCAGAAGCCACGTTATTTCCCCAAAAGTTAGCTACAACCCAGGAGTTGTAGCTAACGTTTCCCCAGGGGGCACCAGGATTCTAACTCGCATACCAAAGCTTCCAGCTGCTCATTAAAGGGCCACACAGCCTGAAAATCCCCCCCCTTCCAATGGGCAAAAATCCCCCTGGGGGTCTAACAGACCCCTGCCCACTCTTCTGCCACCTGTAGAGGCAGTCCAATAGTGTAAAAAGGATAAAAGTAAATGTAAGAATAGTGCGGTGATGCCCTACCTCCTTCCTAAACCCCTCCCTTTGTTCAAAATAGCCCCCATAATCAAATACCTCCCCCAGTCAACTAACCCCACCCACCCATATCTGACCCGGACCTCCTCTCATACGAAAGCATTCCTGGTAGTTTAGTGGTTTCCTCCTGCCCCCCTGGACCCCTGGTGGTCCCTTTTCCAGGGGCAGGAGGAAAGTGTCCCTGGTAGTCCAGTGGTGGCCAGGAGTGCCCCCTAGGCCCCAGGCTATCAATGCCATTTTCCAAAATGGCACCAGTTGGCCTTTGCCCCATCATGTGATAAAGATCTACGGTACTGCATTAATTTGTTTAGTTCTATTGTTTTAGATTTGTAAAAGGAAAAATATTTTCTACATGACTGCAGGCTCCTGTTTAGAGCGCTACTGACATCACAAAGATCATTAACAAAACATTTCTTGCATGCAGAAGATGAGCTGCTCCTTTTAAAAATAAGAATCTGTTGAGGGGAAGGAGCCTCTCATTATGCAACTATTACTAGAACAAATAAAACATAAAAAAATGGAAAGTAAGGATAGACATTTTCTACCAAACTGCCTGCTTCACTCCAACCACAAAAAGAACTTTTATGGGACTGGACTTTGACCTGCACCCTGTCTCCCAGTTTTGTTATTACCATTCCAGCTCATACTGTAGGAAACATAGGCCTAGATTTATCAAAAAGCAGTAAATAGGGGCATCTTTTATGGTAATAGCCTATTTATCACAATGTGTGTTATCTTAGTGCTTTGCATAGGTGTTATTGCAAAGTGTGTTAATGTTTTGCACTAATACCTACATAATTGCAGTTTCCTATTTCACCACCTGGGGGGAGAGAGGGGGGAAAGAGGGGGAGAAAGGGAGACTATTTATAAGGCCTGTCTAGTAGTTAGCTATTTATGCTTCTATTGGACGCCCACCTAGTAACTGGAGGTGAGGTTTAGGTAGTAGTGTAGGGGTTAGAGGCCACTTTTACATGCAGAGTGAGGCGTACGAACAGAACGGTACTCTCTTGTGAAGTTTTGATGTCCTTCGGAGTGAGGAAACTCACCCAAAGATGAGATTTATGCAATGTTCTCTCAACCTAGCTTGATGGCATTAAAACTGTGCATTATCATGCATTATGGCTTCGCGAAGCCAGCCCACTTTTACAAAATTGCCGCCCCCAACTCCTCCCCAATCCCTCCTCTTTTAAAAATTAGTATCGCATGTGTTACGGCGTTTTTTGCATGTGAAAACGCCTTAACGAATGTGAAAACGTCATAACACGAGTTGATAAATGACTCTGGTAATTTGTTTTGATCTGACAGTTTCCTCATGCCCCTTTGTACTTATAGCTCAGTTGGAAAAAGAGTGGGAACTGGTACCATGGGTCTTGATTCATAACTATTTGGGGATTTCTTTCCCTATTTTATATCCCCACCCCTGCATACCTATTCTAGTCATTTCAGTAGGCAGTCTTTGGCTGAAGGCCACGCTCCAGGGCGCCTCCTGGAACCTGGGACCTAAATCTGGCCAAAAGGTGTCACCCTTGAGTGATGAGCAGAAGTCCCCCCCAATTGGGAGCATCTCCAGCTGACTCAGGGAGTGGAAGACCCAACTCAAGGACAGAACCAGGAACTTTAAACATGGCAGCGCCCAGCCCTTGCCACTTCAGCCACCGAGCCAGCCCAGAAAACATAGTTTCAACTCTTACTTGGATCTATAGCTTCTCCATCAAACACGGTGTTAAGCTGGGTCATTTCCTATGGAAAGGCACAAAACATGAAATGAAGCAATGTGTCAGAAACTGGAACAATAAATAATGATGTTCATACCTATTTACTGAGCCAACAGTACAAACATCCAGCTCGTATTGACTCTGATGCAAGCCAGATCCATAGCAGAACAAGACGATGTACAATTTGCATAAATAATTAACAACAGCTAGTGCTGGCCTGCGTGAATAAAATATGTCACACTTTTACCAGCTGCTCAAACAACAGCATCCACGATCTCGCCCATTCCATGCATCAATCCTTTCTCCCCCTAAACTATTGTGGTCTCTCGTGTCTCCTGCCTTCCACTTATCCCCCTACAATCTGCTGAGACGATCGCAGTGGGGGAATAATCCTCTTCCTTCCTACCCTCTTTTACTTTGCCTCCATTCTCTTGCTTCCTGTTCCCTTCCATATTCAGTTCAGGTCTTTTTTCCTTCTTTTCTTCAAGCTTTTGTGCTCCTCTCCACCTCGGCCCTCCCTCCCTCCTCCCTGCCCAGGCTACCCTCTGATCTCTCCACTTTGTCTTTTCTTCGCTCACTTTCATCTCCAAACTTCTTGCATTAGGATTTTTTTTTTTTTAAAGAATATTTTTTATCTGATCTGAGTCAGAATCAGTACAATATGCAACTTGAATAATTTTCTGTACAAAATGTATGCACATAAACTTCCAGAACGTATCAAATTACAGCAATTTCAACAATTACTGGCTCAGATTCTTCCTTTTTTTTTTTTTTTTACCTTTAATTATCCAAGTTTCTCATTCTGCGGCATATTGAACCACATTCATACTGATTCATTTCTCAGTCATCACAGCAGTGCATTATCTTTTCATGTTAGGCAGTATAACTAAGCTATATTTTGACATTATCCAATGTATTCCATAGTTCTATGTATTTTTTGTATAAGGACTGCAGATTTAATTACTTGGCTTTTCCAAATCCAAGCTCAAGGTGTGTTACACTGTATTTTCCTGCCCCAGAGGGCGCACAATTTTAGAGGCTGTGCCGAGTTTTGCAGTGTCCGTTTCACATCCAAAAATGGAAAGTTGTGAGCTTAAAATTGCACTTGTGTGATCAATTTCCCCTTTATTTGCATGCAAAGCCATCTTTGAGAATTTTGGTTTAGGCTTCACAAGTAGAAATGTTACGTGCGTGATTTGCTACGCACAGAACTTTATTTGAAGTCCTCCTTAACCGGTCGATTTTCAAAGGGCCACGCGTGCAAATAGTGGCGGATATGCACAGGGCTGGGCCCTGTGCGCGCCATGCGCATTTTCTAAAGGGCCCGGCCAAGCGTGTAACCGCCGATACGTGCACAAGTGCCGGGCCTAAAGAAAGGGGGCGGTCCAGGGGGCGTGGTCTGGGAAGGGAGGGGTGGGACAGCGCCATTAGCCGCTGTCCCGGGGAAGCGCACGCTGGCAGCCGGCCGGCGCACGGAGATTACTTCTGCTCCAGAGAAGCAGTAAGTAATCAAACAAAAAAAAAAAGTAAGTAGGTAGGAAGGGGTTAGGGGTCAGGGAGGAGAGGAGAGGGGAAAGGGTAGGAAGGTTAGGGTTTGTTCCCTTCCAGTCCGCTCCCTAATTGGAGCGAACTGGGAGAGGCCCGATTGCGTCGCCGCGCGTAGCTTATAAAATCCCTCCACCCCACTTGTGCGAGTCGCGGGCCGCCCGCACATACACACGCGGATTTTAAAATTCGCCGCGCATGTGCACGCGGCCATCGGATTTTATAACATGCGCGCGCCGGGAATCGCGCGCAGGTCTTAAAATCGACCCCTAAATGAGCTGCTGTGATGCAAAATCATGAAAAGCAACTCATCAAGTATGAATTCTGTGAAAGTGTGGAAAAAAAACAGCTTTGCAAGCCAGTTTTCAAAAAAACAGATAACTTTATGTCAATGAGTGGTAGTTATCTATTTTTTTACAAAGTCGCCCAGAAGAAAATTATTCACATTAACTTTTCTACCGGAATTATTTGGATAGGAATCCTGGTAGAAAAGTATTTTGTGGACAATTGTGACTTCTGTATGGAAAGCTACAAAGCTTAGTATGTCAGCTTCTAAGTTTGTACCTGGGGCAGTTATTAGCCTAAGGTCACAAATAGCATCAGCAATTGGGATTTAATGCATGGATTCCCTGGGTCTAACCATTAGGCCCCTCCTCTGCTCTGCTTCATGTGCTGGAACTTCCTTCAGCTTGTTGTATGCTAGACCCATGCGCTCTTAGGGCTAGATTTTAAAAGATTTTAAAAGCCCTGCGCGCGTAAATCCTGCCGGATTTACGCGCGCAGGGCACTTGCGTGCTGGCGCGCCTATTTTGCATAGGCCGCCGGCACACGCAAAGTCCCGGGACGCGCGTAAGTTCCGGGGCTTCGTAAAAGGGGTGGGAGGGGGCGTGTCCGGGGGCGAGGCAGCAGTCCGGGGGCATGTCAGGGGGGTCAGGGGGCGGTCTGGGGCGGGTCCGGGGGCGTGGTGATGGTTCAGGGGCGGGCTGGGAGGGCAGTCCCGAGTCCCCCGGCACTGCAGCCTGTGCCGGGGGATGCTGAGGCAGCGCGAGCAAGTTACGCCTGCTTCAAGCAGGCGTAACTTGCACAACAAAAGGTAGGGGGGGGATTTAGATAGGGCTGGGGGGTGGGGTAGATAGGGGAAGGGAGGGGAAGGTGGGGGGACGCGGAGGGAACGGAGGCAGGCTGCGCGGCTCGGCGCGTGCAGGCTGCCGATTTTGCGCAGCCTTGCCTGCGCCGACCCCGGATTTTATCAGATACGCGCGGCTACGAGCGTATCTGATAAAATCCGGTGCACTTTTGTTCGCTCGCGTGTATGTTTTTAAGATCTACCTCAGCGCTTGCAAGTACCAAGCTTCATGAAGGAAGCATTATATTAGTTTCTTTGACACATTACTCTTGCTGTCTTCTCTGAACCTTCTATCACTGATCTCATATTCTCTTGCTTCTGTTTAAACAAAAAGATGTTCTGTTTGCTGGCTTGCGGGATGCCTCCGCGAGCTGGCGCACTCACCCCGGGACCCAACAACGCTGCTCCTCTCTTTGAGGTGGGGTGTTACCCGCCACCATGGTGTTTCTGAGCTCTCCCCTAGGCACGCACGCGTGGCATACACCCCTCTTTGAATGCCCTCCTTCTGCCGGAGCTGGAAGATGATGTCCCACGGCTGGGCATTTAAACCCCAGCCGTACAACAAACTCTGATGCCTCGCAATGGGTCAGCTACATCCTGTAGCGTGAGTTGCTGCTTCTGCGTTCCAGCCCAGCCTGCCTCGTCTCTCTGGCCCAGCCTGCCTAGCCCTTCAGTCCAGCCAGTCTTCTCCTATTCAGCCTCCAACTTGCCTCCTGTGTCTGTCCTTCTTCTGGCCCTCTGTTGCCTTCCCTCGGACTGACTCCCGGATCTGACCTCTGCCTGGACTTTGACGATCCTTGTCTGCTGTCTGCCTCTGACCTGTGCATGGATACAGACGACTCTTGTCTGCCGCCTGCCCCTGACCCTTGCCTGACACTGGACATATGCTTATGCCTGCCTCATAGAGACTCTCGCCTAAGACCTGCCGGCCCTTGGAACCCGATGGCCTGACCTGAGGAGAATAGGGTTGCTATGTTTCAAGCTCCTGACCTGTCTCTACCCATCGTAGCTCTGCCAGCTGTCAGTGAGAACTTGCAAGGCCTTCCCTGTAGATTGAACCAATCTCGCCACAGCACAAGGGTCCACAAATCTAACAAATGAGCATTGTTCCCTCTTCCCTGTAAAGAAGCCTTGACATCAGAAACATGCCACCAGGCCAAGCATAATAGCAGGGCTTGCAGGGTCCTTTTGGAAGAATTAAGCTATAAAGGAGTCGGGATCCTGTTGAAAGGATCTATAAAAAGCTACCTCCTCATTATAATTATTTTTGTTATATCCTTGCACTGACTTGCCTACTAAATGTTTGCCTTGTACAGAACAATAGAGTCCTTCAGCACTATGCAAACATAAAATAATAACAATAACAAGCGAAGTGTCAAATAAAGTTACCCTGGACACTCCACTTGGGATGTGCGGTCAATTACATTTTAAGTAAACAAAAACAAGAAAAAGATCCCCTTGTAGCCAAACTCTTGGAACTCGGTCCAATAATTCAATGCGATCTGGTGAAGAATGAACACGTTTTGGAAGAGAATTGCTTCTGTCCTCTAATGTTTACCGTTTGTTGGCACCATACAAACTGAGGTTAATCAGAGCCTTCAAATAGGTCTATACAGTGCTGTGCATCAGCAGTTACATATTATAGTGGGGAAGCAACAGACAAATGGCATGAAAACCACTATAATGCCCCAGGCAAGAGAGGAGAAGGAAGCTGTTACAACGCTGGTAACGGTCAGTAGCTGCTCTCAATGGCACAATGAGGGAGTGAATAGGGTCATGTTTATCAGATCAGTGGTGTGAGCAAATACGAGACAATGTGAAGCTACAACTGCATGGATGCTGTAGTTCGAGCCCATCACAGAAAATACAAAAGCCTCAGCTGTTCTGCAAAAGAAAACACGTTTCCCGTCTCCCAACCACCTCAATGTTTAACTTAGCAAAGCACGTTTTTATAAAGTACTGTTTAACAAAACATTTACTTTGCCATTTTACTTACCCACATAATTTCCGCCTTATCTTTTTTCTTTCCTATGGGATACAAAATACATATTCCACTTACTGAAGGCATATATTATATTGAATACAGTGCATTCTTATACTGAGGCAACAGCTTCAGCAAGATGTATATTCTTTCCAGGTGCATGCATGTTGTTTGCTTATACATCCTATACTATCATGTCTGGGTTAAGAAACAGGAGGGATGGATACTCCCTTTCACGGTCTGGAAGTGCAAATAGCATTTTAAAATTGATATTGTATTTCTACTAGCCACATTGGTCCTGGATAAAGCTGGATTCTTTATACATTGTGATATCTTTTATTGGTCCATGTGGCACCATGAGCAGCCTTATGGTAGCCAGAGGACAGATTCAGGCTGGACTCTGGCAGAAATCTTGCATAAACTTCTTTATTAGTGACAAGAAAACAAACAAAAGCAACTCTGCTATTCTTCGCAATTCAATAACACAAATGTAGTATCACAACTTATAGTTCAGCAGTACTCTCTTTCTCTGGGCTTCCCTCTCGTCCCTGGGCCTCCTGTTCCCTCCTGGGCTGGCTAATTATATCCCTTCCCAGGGACCTCTGCCCAGATCCGGATTCTCTACTGTATTAGGCTTAAGGTGGACTGGGCCAGATCTATGGGTCCTTCACAGTTCAACAATGTAGATATTGTACTACATAAGTGTTTGAGATCATACAGGTCCATTTTCTCTCTGGGAAGTGTTACACTATTCATAGAATAGAGTATATCCCATGTAATGCCAAAAAAGCATTACACATTCTTCTTTTGTATAACAGAGATTATGTGACAAACATCTTCTTCAGTTGGGGTAAGACAACCATGGTCCTATTGAAAGCCTACAAGTGCTGATCTATTGGTCTGGATGATCTACTGAAAGAAAAAATGAAACAAAAACAAGCAGAAGGGTGAAGAATTTTGCATCATTTTCAGTCTTGGATGTTGGTCCTCATCTTAAGGTATGTCTCCAAATATGAGACTCATACTGGGGAAAACCCTTTAGTATATCTGGCCCTCTGTGCCTCATCTTTGCATATATATATATGCTGATTTCCATTTCTCAAGTGCTTTTCCAAAGATTGCCCAAAACAAAATAATAAATAGCAAAACATAAACACATAATGAAGCTTGAGGAATGGTTTAGGGTCTGGCATCTACGATTTAATGCTAGAAAATTAGAATTCGGCATTTAGGCTGCAAAAGTCCAAGGGAGAGTTACAGTATTGGGGATGAAATTCTTTTAAGCACAAAACAAGACTGGGATTTTGAGATAATCATATCTGATGATCTTAAGGTGGCCAAACAGGTGGATAAAGCGACGGCAAAAGCCAGAAAGATGCTTAGTTGCATAGGAAGATGCATGGTCAGCAGAAAAGGGGTGGCTAAAGCATATGGAGACAGTCTTAAAGATCTAAACATGTATATGTTAGAGGAAAGAGACATTTAAATACCTCCAAAGTTTTCATGCACAGAAAGCAGGCTTCTTTCAAAAGAAAGAAGGTTCTAGAATGAAGGGATCATGAGATGAGAGTGAAAAGGGGTAGACTCAGGAGTAATCTAAGGAAATATTTCTTTACAGAGAGCGTAGTGGATGCATGGAGACAAAACAGTATCTAAATTCAAGAAAGCATGGTCTCTGAGGGAGTGACAGAAATTGTAGAACTAAATTAGGGAGTGATGGAAATTGTAGAACTAAATTAGTTGGGTGAATGGGCAGACTGCATAGGCCATTTGGTCTTTTTCTGTCGTTACACTTCTATGTTTCTACAAGATAAAATCCAATATAAAATAACATATCATGAAACATAGAAAATGCATGACAGAGCAGACAGAATATAAAATATAATAAGAGACAGAGTACTTCACACCAATGTGTTTTACCACAAATTACATTCAAGTACCTGTTCTCAGTGTCTTACTGTTTAAGTAGGCACCTGACACAAGGGAAATAAAGTGACCTACCCAAGCTCAAGCAGGATTTGAATCATTGTCTCTTGGATCCTAGGCCATTATTTTAACTATAAGGACTCTCCCTCTCTCATTTACCTTAGCTTTGCAACTGAACTTTACAAAGAAAACACATCATAAAACAAATAATTAGAAACCTTATCAGAGTCTCTGAACCATGAATACTCTTTATACCATCCAGCATATGGTATTAGGTACTAAAAAATGAACTTACAAATCTGTTACTGGTAATTTGTAACCCTTCATTGGGATCATCCACCATGCCTGGAGACTAGAGGGTGGCCAATGTAACCCCAAACATTAAAAAGGGCTCTGGGGTGATCCGGGAAACCATAGACCAGTGAGGCTGTCTTCAGTGTTGGGCAAAATTGTGGAAACTATTCTAAAGAACAAAATTACAGAACATATAGAAAGACATGGTTTAATGGGACACAGCCAGCATGGATTTACCCAAGGGAAGTCTTGTCTCACAAATCTGCTATGTATTTTTGAAAGGATTAATAAATATGTGGTTAATGGTGAGCCGGTGGATGTATTTTTGGGGGCTTTTCAGAAGGCGTTTGATAATGTGCCCCATGAGAGACTCCTGGGAAAATGTAGACATGGGCGAGAAGTCAAGGACCTATTGAGGTCCTTGCAAACTGGTTAAAAGAAAGCAGAGGATAAAATGGTCAGTTTTCTCAGTGGAGAAGGGTAACGGTGGGATCTGTACCGGCTCTGGTGCTTTTTAATATATTTATAAATGATCTGGAAAAAGGAGCAAAAAGTGAAGTGATCAGATCTGCAGAGGATACAAAATTATTCTGAGTTGTTAAATCAGAAGCGGATAGTAAAAAATTGCAGGAGGATCTTGCGGGACTGGAAAAATGAGCATTTAAATGGCAGATGAAATTTAATGTGAAAAAAGTGCAAGGTGTTGCACTTAGGAAAAAGTAATCCCACAACATAGTTACACGATGTTAGGTTCCATATTAGGAGTTACCACCCAGGAAAAGGACCTGGGCATCATAGTGGACAATTCTTTGAAATCCTTAGTTCAGTGTGTGGCAGCGGTCAAAAAAGCAAACAGAATGTTAGGAACTATTAGGAAAAAATGGTGAATAAAATGGCAAATGTCATAATGCCCCTGGATCGCTCCACGATGAAGCCGCACTTAGGGGTAGATTTTTAAAAGGAACGCACGATTTTATAACATGCGCGTGCATGCGCATGTTATAAAATCCTGGTCGGCGTGCGCAAGCGGGGGTATAATTTAGTGCATTTCGTGTGGCGACGCATCGTCGGGCTTCCCCAGTTCCCTTCCAGTCCGCTCCAATTAAGAAGTGGACTGGGAGGGAACTTCCCTACCTCTTACCCTAACCTCCCATCCCCTTCCCCTATCCTACCCGTCCCCGATCCCTATCCTAGCCCCCTCCATTTTTTTTAACTTACTTTTTGCTCCTGCAAAGGAGCAGGAGCAAGTTGCGCGCTGGCACAGCGGCAAATGGCCGCTGTACCGGGTGCCTCTAGCCCCGCTCCCCCGGACCGCCCCGAGGCCCAGCTCTTGTGCGCGTAACAGGGGTTATGTGCGCGGCCGGGCCCCATTTAAAATGTGCGTGGTGCGCGCAAGGCCTGGCCATGTGCGCAATGCCTGTGTTTTACGCGCACAAGGCATGCCTGTGTTTTACGCACGCAGGCCATTAAAAATCCGGCCTTTAGAGTACAGTGTGCAGTTCTGGTCGCCACATCTCAAAAAAGATATATAGTCGCATTGGAAAAGGTACAGAGAAGGGTGACCCATATGATAAAGGGGATGGAATTGGCTCCACTCTGAGGAAAGGCTAAAGAGGTTGGGTCTGTTCAGCTTAGAGAAGATACAGCTAAGGGGGGATATGATAGAGGTCTATAAAATCATGAGTGGAATGGAACGGGCAGATATAAATTTATTATTTACTCTTTCAAAAAATACAAAGACTAGGGGGCACTCCATGAAGTTAGTAAGTAGCACATTCAAAACAAATTGGAGAAAATTATTTTTCACTCAACGCACAATTAAGCTCTGGAATTCATTGCCAGAGGATATGGGCAAGGCAGTTAGCGTAGGTTGGTTCAAAAAAGGTTTGGACAAATTCCTGGAGAAGAAGTCAATAAACCTTTATTAATCAAGTAGAGTTAAGAAATAGCCATTACTTATCACTGTGCGATAGCAGCATGGGAGCTATTTCCTGTTTGGGATCTTGCCCGGTACTTGTGTCATGGATTGGCCACTGTTGGAAACAGGAAACTGGGCTTGATGGACTCTCAGTCTGACCCAGTATGGCAAGTCCTTATGTTCATAGCAGTGCTGCTGGAAGACTTATAAAGAGATAGGGCCAAAAAGTGAGGCTAGCTGGAGGAACAATTTATTACTCCAACTAATATGGGTCAGAGGAGGACAAGGATTCTAATATATCATTGCCTAAATCCTACTCTGGTTTCTATAAAGAAAGGAGTTTGGCCAAGGCAATGATTACAAATAACTTAAAATGTAAAACTCAGACAATAGTTATGAACATGCATATACATACCTATGTTTTCACTTCTGCAAAAGCAAAAAAAAAAAGAAAAAGAATTATTATTAAAATGCATTTGTACCCAATGTAAAATATTTATTTATTTATTTAAACCTTTTATATACCGGCATTAGTGTGCAAACATCATACCGATTTACATTACAACTGAAAGATTGAAAATACAAAGAACAGGGGTGGGGGAGGGGGGAGTAAGTAATTAAAGATTGAGGGTTCCTAGACAATATAGCTTTATGTGGCCTGTCAACTTCCAAAACAAGGGTAGGCAACTCTGGTCCTGGAGTACCACAAACAGGTCTGGTGTTCAGCGCATCCACAAGGATGATTCAAGAGATTTATTTTGCGTGCACTTTCTCTAGTGTATGCAGATATATCTCGTGCCTAATCCTTGTGAATATCCTGAACACCAGACCTGTCTGTGCCACTCCAGGACTGGAGTTCCTTACCCCCTCCTGTTCTAAAACATCAAACTCTGCTAAGCCCTTTTCAGAAGAAAAGGGTCATTAGGATCATACGGGTCTCTTATTATTTCCACACAATTCTGGGATGGGTGGAGAGTGGACTTCAAATGAGTGAATGTGAGTAAAAGACACCAGACATCATGCAACTTGCACAAGCGTACATGCATCTATCATCTGGAAGGCTAAGGCTCCTAAATCACATCTGACTTGCACAGCACAGTATTATAGTTTTCTAAAACCTTTTTTGGTGAACATTATGGGGAGTAACTTTGTAACTGCCCGCAGTGGTGCAAAGTCCACCGTTACCTTTTACCAGCAGGCTTTACACACATTTTTAACATGAAATTCCGTGCATATTTTCACTTTGAAATCTACTCCCACACATCTGCAGCTGTTTACTTTGTGTGGACAGATTTTCCTGAGAAAAACTGCCTGCATTCTTTTGAAAATTCTAAAGCATGCGCCTAAGAACAAGCCCCTCCCCCCGGGAATACCTCCTCCTACTGCTAGTAAAGTGACGCGTGCGGCCTCACTACGTGCGCACGTTTACCTGCACACAGGGAGGGGCGTTTTCTAGCAGCCCGGTTCCATGGGAAAAGCACCCCTTTTGCCCCACGGAAAGGACTTTTAAAATTACCCTCTCTTTGTTTAGAGAGGCCCGTGCTGGAATTTGCTGTGCTCTAATCCATCTCCTTGAATGTTTTGTTTTGTTTTTTTTTACGGTCTTTATAGACTGATTGCAGGACTTAGCAATACCATTTCAGGCCTCGGTAGGCTTCTGTTTGGAATTTTCTGATGGCACTTTCATCTCCAGGCCAATTTACAAATTCAATTGTGATTTCATTAAAAAAAACAAAACCCCCCCCCCCCCAAACAAATCAGTTTAACTGTAAGGCTTATTGCTTTGCTCTGGCTCTCCTTCCTGCATACCTGAGTGTCTAACCTGTTCAGAATTTGCCTTAACTTCTCTCGCTGTCATTTATCATTAGGGAGAGAGGGAGGGCACCAAAACAGAGGTGCCATGGACCTTCGTTCACAGACAACAGGGATATTTTCCTGACCAGGGCCCCAACAGGACTGGATTTAAGATTTTGGTGCCCATAGGCAGAGTGCCCCTGTGTCACTAGGGTTGCCAACAGGCTCCAGATTTTCAGGACAGCTTGATCCAGTCCTGGTTTTACCCCATTGCATGCTGGGACTTATTCTGATTTACCTAGTGCATTCCCTAACAAAAGCATGCAATGGGGTAAAACCAGGACTGGATCAAGCTGTCCTGAAAATCTGGAGTTAGTTGGCAACCCTATATGTCACCCCTTTGAAACTGTACCTGCACGCTGCTCCTCTTTGGCCTGGTTTTTGGGAGCCTTCAAAATCTGGCATCCTAGGCAGTTGCATAAATCCGGGCCTGGGCCATGCACTTTGCTTCAGGGCTGGACAATAGGAGTCTCTATTACTTTTCAACCCCCACACAGACTTCCATTTATAGTTTAGTGGTTTTTTAAAAAATTCTCTCTCTCTCTCTCCTATACCTGTTTCTTTCCATTTCTCCCTAGGATTCTCCCTCCAGTTGATATTCCTCCTTTACCCTGTTCATTTGAATCCCACTCTGTTACCCATCTTTGAGACATGAGGTGGCTGGGATGTGTACAGAAACCTTTCTGCTGATGCACCAATCATCTTGCTGTCTCGGATAAGAAAATTGTATTCCTGTGGTCATCGACGAGCGGCATTTTGAGCTGGCAATGCGTGTGGTTTATTTGCTGGTTTAACAGTTTTGTCCTCTAATATTTTGTATGCAGTAAATTGTTTAAAATGACAGAAACTCGTATTAAGCTAGCTTGAAATGCTGATCAATTTGAGTGTCAGTGTAGGGTGTCAGAAAGACCTAGAGCCCCACCCACTCACTGGCTGTTTTTCTTATATAGACTCGTAAAAGGCCTCCTTTCTTGCAGTTTTAATCAATTAAAGTTTCTCTTTCCTCAGTTAATTCCAACTATAACCCATCTGATTTAGCGCTTCCTAATCATGGCCTTGCTGTTTTAACTCAAATCCTCTTGTTTGTTTTTGTCTGTGCGTCTTGTCTTTCTGTCTTCAGTAGATTGTAAGCTCCAGGAAACAGTGACTCTCTCTTATGTGTCTCTGTAAAGTGTGCGCAATAAAAATGACAATCATAATTAATAATCTCCTTCCTGTTCTTCTTCCCAACTTTCCCCATAATCCTCTCTCTGCCATCTTTCCCCCATGTTCCTCCTTTCCCTCCTCCCCCTATTATTTCCATCTTATCTTCCTTGACCTTCCATGTGCTCTTACTTTCTAAGCTGATGTGAGTGCAAGGATCAAGGAAGGTAGCAGTAGAGATCTTCAGGCGGTGTCAAGTGGTGAACTGGTTAGCGCAGGTATCCATTAGCAGACGCTTAAGCTGCCGGAGGTGTTGGAAATATTGCAAACAGGGTGTTAACAAGCATTTCATTTAGGGCCCAGAGGAAAAGGTGCTAAAGGCTACCCTGGGATTTCCGATCTTCTGCAAACATTTCTTTTTTTTTGGTTACTTACAATGGTGCTTTCTCTGGTGTAGCTCTTGGGGGACAGCGGATACATTTTGCTAAGAGGTAAGTAAGGTATGCCAGGCATCCAAGCAGAAGACAGCTGCCCAGGGTGATGAGAAATGGCACATACCAAATTGATGCAGAATACACATTTTCCCTTTTTATCAAATATGTTATAGCTGGCTGTGGGAGAAAAAAAAGTTATAACATAGAAGATGAATATTTGCAGAAAACAAGTGTACTTTCATTTTTTATTCGTGGTTACTTAGTGAATGTGATAACAGTTTGAGTTTAAGGTATTGACTCTACTGTACAGTTCTTATATAGAACAATTGAGAAGAATCTCTTTTAATGTAGAAAAACATCCTGGGCAAGGGATTATTGATAATGTCATAACGACTGAAGAATGAGTGATTTTTTCTGTGTCATCAGAATCCTAATATTTTTCTTATTTCTAGTAGAAGGGGGAGGGAGGAGGGAGGGTGGAGAGAAAGAGACTCCAGGCCTGTACCCGCCCTCCCATCCTTTGGGAAGTAGCAGCCTTTGTTTGGCAAAATAGCAAATGTTCTGACCCACTACCTGGACAAAAGACATTGCAAGGCAATTTTGTTTCAATACTGAGAAAATGGTAATGATGTATTTGAATAGTCCCTTTATGCAAATCACTGGACAGCTGTGTAGTAAAGTCTACATAAATCCAAACTGGGATAATTTCTCTTAATATAAGTACTTAGGCTCTTTGCAGAGAGAGAGAGAGAATATCAACATATCAGATTGCAAAACCTGTTGTTGCATCCGTCAGTCGCAGACGGCTGCGACCGCTCTGCCTTACCTCTTTTCTACCCTTTTCCTCCTCCTTGGACAAGATGGCTGCCTCTGGTGCCGAGTGCCAAAACTCTCGGTGTCTCCAACTCAGCATGGGCGTTCCAGTCCGCCATGCTTCTTCCCGGGGCCTCCTAGGGCGTGCGCGCGCACGTTGCCTATGCTCAAATACACGTCATGGCGGGAACCTCGGGGGCGTCCCCACCACATGATGTAGATACTTCCGGGTATTTAAAGCCTCCACTTGCTAAACATCTTTGAGTTAGCAAGGACTTCGGTTCAAGCTACTCTGACCGCTCTAAGCTGCACGCTTAGACGCCTCGCTACCCTCCGGGGATCTTGCTCCTTACGAAGCTCTAGACACCCACTCCTCGGGGGTCTCTCGCTTCCAACTGCCCTTCGGGGCTTCTACCAACTAGACAACCACTCCTCGGGGGTCTACTTCTCTTTCTATTTCAGGATTCTGGACTATCAGGTACTCTCTCCTCGAGGGCCTACCAGTCTGTGTGTCCTGCACCTCGGACCTTCGGTCCCACCTTCTTCATCACCAGTAAGACGCTGCACTATGCTCCTGTGAGTACCTCTACGATCCGGTGCTCCAACTCCACCCACCAGCCTCGGCCTTGCCCGCACTGCGGGCTGCTGCTATCTTGAACATCCGGGTGAGACATCTACATCTGAGACTGTTGAACATACAGGCACCTTGCAGACTTCAGTGCCTTTCCTTCCTGCATCTTACCATCTATCTACAGCAGTACAATAAAACTTTACATCTACAAGTGTCTGCTCTCTGAGGTTTGCCAATTGCTGTGGTTCCCCACGGGGCCCCTCCCGGTGGGAGGAGTCATCTCCACAGCAACTAAGGGTCCATATGCCCCAAACACAACACCTGTATTGCAGTTTAGGCATGATAGCATTGGGATTAGTATCCCTTGGGCTGTGAAAGGTGTTATGGGATTGCTGATCTCTAGATGGTACAGGGAAATTCAGTTTGATATCTTATTCAAAACATATAGTGGAAAGTGTTCTAAACATCAAAATCACAGAACATATAGAAATAAATGGTTTAATGGAACAAAGTCAGCATGGCTTTACCCAAGGCAAGTCTTGCCTCACAAATCTGCTTCACTTTTTTGAAGGCGTTAATAAACATGTGGATAAAGGTGAACTGGTAGATGTAGTATACTTGGATTTTCAGAAGGCATTTGACAAAGTTCCTCATGAGAGGCTTCTAGGAAAAGTAAAAAGTCATGCGATAGGTGGTGATGTCCTTTCGTGGATTACAAACTGGCTAAAAGACAGGAAACAGAAAGTAGGATTAAATGGACAGTTTTCTCAGTGGAAGGGAGTGGGCAGTGGAGTGCCTCAGGGATCTGTATTGGGACCCTTACTTTTCAATATATTTATAAATGATCTGGAAAGAAATATGACGAGTGAGGTATTCAAATTTGCAGATGATACAAAATTGTTCAGAGTAGATAAATCACAAGCAGATTGTGATAAATTGCAGGAAGACCTTGTGAGACTGGAAAATTGGGCATCGAAATGGCAGATGAAATTTAATGTGGATAAGTGCAAGGTGATGCATATAGGGAAAAATAACCCATGCCATAGTTACACAATGTTAGGTTCCATATTAGGTGCTATTACCCAAGAAAGAGATCTAGGCGTCATAGTGGATAACACATTGAAATCATCGGCTCAGTGTGCTGCGGCAGTCAAAAAAGCAAACAGAATGTTGGGCATTATTAGAAAGGGAATGGTGAATAAAACGGAAAATGACATAATGCCTCTGTATCGCTCCATGGTGAGACTGCACCTTGAATACTGTGTACAGTTCTGGTCGCCGCATCTCAAAAAAGATATAATTGTGATGGAGAAGGTACAGAGAAGGGCGACCAAAATGATAAGGGGAATGGAACAGCTCCCCTATGAGGAAAGACTAAAGAGGTTAGGACTTTTCAGCTTGGAGAAGAGACGGCTGAGGGGGGATATGATAGAGGTGTTTAAAATCATGAGAGGTCTAGAACGGGTAGATGTGAATCGGTTATTTACTCTTTCGGATAGTAGAAAGACTAGGGGGCACTCCATGAAGTTAGCATGTGGCACATTTAAAACTAATCGGAGAAAGTTCTTTTTCACTCAATGCACAATTAAACTCTGGAATTTGTTGCCAAAGGATGTGGTTAGTGCAGTTAGTGTATCTGTGTTTAAAAAAGGATTGGATAGGTTCTTGGAGGAGAAGTCCATTACCTGCTATTAATTAAGTTGACAGCCACTGCTATTACTAGCAACAGTAACATGGAATAGATTTAGTTTTTGGGTAATTGCCAGGTTCTTATGGCCTGGATTGGACACTGTTGGAAACAGGATGCTGGGCTTGATGGACCCTTGGTCTGACCCAGTATGGCATGTTCTTCTTATGTTAAGACTACACAGTAGCCAATCTGAAGGACAGCCTACTGTCGTGTCAGCCATCCCTATCCAGACAGTAATGTGTTGTGAATTTGTGGAGAGAATTCCATGTTGCAGCCTTGCAGATCTCCTTGATGGGAACTGCTCGCAAGTGGGCCACCAATACTGCCATGGCTCTCACAGAGTGAGTCTTGACATGGGCTCTAAGATGCAGTCCTGCCTGGGTATAACAGAAAGAGATGCAATCTGCTAACCAATTTGATAGTGTCTGTTTGGTAACAGCAATGCTCAACCTATTCTTATCAAAAGAAATACAAAATTGGGTGGACTGTCTATGGGCTTCTGTCCACTCTAGACAGAAGGCTAAGGCTCGCATACAGTCCAAACTATGCAGTGCTCGTTTGCCTTGGAAAGAATATTGGCAGGATGATTGACTGGTTAAGATGGAAATCTGTCACCACCTTAGGCAGAAACCCTGTTGTGATAAAATTTAGTATAAGGTGGATAAGTCACTAAAGCCTGGAGCTCACTGACCTGGCATTCTGAAGTGATCACCACCAAAAATATGACCTTCCAAGTCAGTTACTTCACGTCATGGGTGCGCAGCAGCTCAAAAGTAGCTCTCATCAACTGAGCTAACACCACATTGAGGTCCCAAGACACAGTGGGTGGCCTTAGGGAAGGCTTCAACTGAAGCAGGCCCCAAATTGAATGTTCAACCATAGACTGTTCAGAGATAGGTGTATCTTCTATACCATGGTGGTATGTGCCAGTTGCACTCAGATGAACTCTAACAGAGTTGGTTTTCAAGCCAGCCTTCGATAGGTGTAGAATGTAATCAAGCAGTTTTTGTGTGGGACATGAGAATGGATCTAGGGCTGTCTGCTCACACCCCAAGGAAAACCTCCTCCACTTCAGTCCGTAGGATTTTCTAGTCTAAGGCTTTCTAGAAGCCACCAGGACCTGAGACACATCTTCTGAAAGATCGAGTGGCTGCAGGATCAACCTTTCAACATCCAGGCTGTGAGTGACAGGGCCTGGAGACTGGGATGCTGCAGCCTACCCTGATCTTGCGTGATGAGTTCTGAGGAAGTCCTCAGACTGATCAGTTTCTGGATGGACAACTCCTGAAGGACTGGAAACTAGGGGGCTCTCTGCTGCTTGAACAGCCATGGGAGCTCTGATGGTGTTGACAGGATCGAGGAGGCGGAGGATAGTACTTCCTCTGGCGAAAGAAAGACTTCCTTGGCTCCGGACTTGATGGCCTCCTGAATGAGGAGGATGGGTCCGGAGTACTAGCGGAGAGTTGTTGGAGGGTCTCATGATGGTTCTGAAGTATGACCACAGCATCCCTCACCCTATCCCAGAAGAGGTTCTCTCCAGTGCACAGCACATCAGCGAGTCTTTCCTGTTCCTCAAATCAAAGATTCGAGGCCCACAGCCATACCATTCTGCAGGCTCTGATTCCCACTGCAGAGATTCTTGATGCAGTCTCGAAAACACTGTAGGTTGCACAGACCTTGTCTTTTCCATACTCCAGACTATTGTGCACCAGTGACATGAAAGTGTCTTGCTGTTGTTGAGGCTGTTGCTCAGCCACCTCCTGCACCTGCTTTCAGATGTCCTGCGAGTACTGGCTCATCTAGAGCTGGTAGGCAGCAATGCGGGCAATAAGCATGACACCCTGGAACACCTTGCTCCCAAAAGCATCCATTGCTCTGTGGTCTTTCCCCAAGGGTGCTGCGGAATGGGTCTGAGAGCACTTGGCCCTCTTGGTAGTGGATTTGACCACTACCGACTGCTGAAGCAGCTGACGCTTATCAAATCCAGCAGCCTTCTGGATGAGGTAGAATCCGTCTACCTTCTTGTTAACGGGAGGCACTGTGAGAGGGTGTTTCCATATCATCAGCAGCAATTGCTTAAGGACCTCATTTACCAGGACCGCCACAATCTCCTTAGGAGGCTCCATGAACTGGAGGATCTCAAGCATTTTGTGCCTAGTATCCTCCTCTGTCAAAAGTTGAAAAGGGATGGCCTCCGCCATCACCCTCATAAACCCTGAAGGTTAAATCCTCAGCAGAGACTTCCTTTGTTCATCTGGAGGAGAAGAGACTGACGGGAGACCATCAGAGTCCTCGGAGGAGGACCCTCATCCTCATTGTATGCCACAGTGGATGGGGTCCTAGGTGCTCGGCCTACTTCCAGAGGTGTAGGCACTGGTAGACCTGGACAGGGGGGGGGGGAGGGGGGGCTACAGGCCTCTGCATCTCTGCCATTCTCAATGGCGCTTCCTCCTTGAAGAAACTGACAACAACCATCATATCAGTGGGGGGAGGCCTCAGTGCCCCACTGGGCACTGATGCTGTCCCGGGAACCGGCGCCAGCTCTCAGTAACGTGCCGATGAGCACATTGAGCTTCTCCAGAAGCAGGGCCCACTCTACTGCCAGCTGGACACAGTGCTCCAGTTCCTCCTCAAATGTTGCCGATGCCAACACTGACTGGTAGGGAGGAGAGGTAGCCAGATCTTCTTCAGACCTGCGAGGGGGATTGGCGATTGGCACCAGGACCAGTGGAGACTGTCATAGATCCCTGGCATGGATAGAGGATGGACTCTCTTCGCCGCAAGGTCACTTCAGAGGCATTGCGGCAAAAGCACTATGCATCAATGGGGACCGGTGCTGAAGCTTCTTAGGCTTCCCTCAATGCTCGGCCCAGTCTTTCCCCATTGCCAAGGATGAAGACGACGAGCCCAGCATCCTTGGTCCGGAGTAGGTAGACAATAGTCGGTCTACAGCGCCCCTTTCTACCAGCAGCATTGATGGAACCGATGGTCCTGCCAATTCGATGGCATGGTGTCCATCGATGCAGCTCCAAGATCCTTCAATACTGATGCCGATGGCTTGGACTTCCTTGACCTGAAGAGCTGATCCATCTTATTGAGTTGAAGCTGACGTCCCTTCGAGGTCATCTGGGCGCATAAGAGGCAACTTAAAATATCATGTGATGCTCCCTAGCAGAGGATACACACCTCATGAGGATCAGTGATAGACATAGTAACAGGCACTGGGGGCATTGACCATGACGGGTTGAAACAAAAGGGCTGCAATGTCAAAAGTGATGGCAGAGGGTGCAATGGCCATTGGGCACTGAGGCACTGCCACCACAGGGGGAATCGACTGCAAAAGGAAACTTACCTGAAACACCAAAAAACTCTGACTAGGGTCACTTCAGGAGGGCACTGAGAGGGACCCAGTGATGGATTGAAGAAAAAACTGTAAAACCACGAAGAGCAAAAAGCTTTCCACAAGGCAAAGAACAATCAAAGTGAGCTCAATCACACTGCGAGGCTTACAGCCCCACAGAAAAAGAGAGACTGAAGAGGGACCCAGTGTGGGTGTGTGCTATAGGGCATGCTGGACATGCTCAATGTGCCTAATCAAAGTTCTAGAAACTTTGATATAAGTTTTCTGCATTGGAGCTCCATCTGATGATATCACCCATGTGTGACCCTGCTTGTTTTCGACGAAAACTTTTCCAGATCAGCTTTGGATTTTCCCTGATTCTGCTGGGAATAATCTTCACATAAACCAAGCTGAACTCTGCCAGTTTAAGTTTGACTTGAAGTTGTATGCACATCCCTAAAATTAGGCATTCGTTAGTCATTTGTTTCATTCGTTTCTCATTACACGCCTATCTCTAGTATGTGCATAAGCTGTGTGTACTATAGTAGGCTATGTGCGTACTAGAGATAGGCGCGTAAAGTGAAACAAATAAAATGAATGACCATTGATTGCACATCCCTACTAATTATGTCCTGGCAAAGGTGACAATAATGAGTTTATGGAAGGCACCACCTAATTACCTGATTTCTTGTCCTAAATGTCTTGCTTAGTTGCTTAGTTCCTTATCCTTTTCAGCTCAGTCTTAGCTCCTCCATTCAAAGGAGACTCTCAGTTTGCTGTAATACACTGGATGTATTTGTTTGCAACAAAGAGGATGTAAAAATTATGTAGACTTACTGTGGTTGTAGTGATCTGGGTAGTTAGGCCTGGGATGTAAACGTGGATGTTCAATGTCACTGTCCCTGTCTGTACAAGACCTGCAGATTTTGGTGCCAATATATTGTCATCTGTTATGTAAACCAGCAACTGGTAGTCCCAAATCACATTAGATCCACCAGGGTAATCAAAGGCAGATGCAAGAGTTAAGCTCGTCACATTGGAGCCAGCATTTGGAGAGAATGTGAACTGGTTGTTTATATTGCCTAGAAAAACCGGAGTAAACAAGCGCAGTTTATAAAAGCCTTCCATGTTTAAAACCATAAAAACACTTTTGTCTGTATTCAAATACTGTGAAATTATACAATGGTGTTGGGATCCACTACCAATAAAGAAAAATACCAAGAGGTCTACATTCAGACACAGTCTGGATAGCAAAATTAGCCAGATAAACTTAACTTTGGAGATATTTTCAACAGGGCAGTCACACTATTGAATATAGCTGGCTAGCTTTAGAACAGCTTTTTGACTCAATCAGACTTAGCCAACTAAGTCATCTGCTAACTCTGAATATTGGAGTTAGCTGGTTAACTCAGCTCCTCCCAGTTACGCCCCTAATTTATCCGGCTAAATTCTAGCCAGCAAACTTATTAGCTGGCTAGAATTTAGCTGGATAAAGACTGTGAATATAGCCGGTAAGCCATTTAGATGGATAACTATTACGTTATCCATCTAAATGGCTTTTGAATAAGTGTTTTTAGACAATTTTAGAAAAGAAAATTGTTTTATGTATCAGACGTATTTACTTAAGTACTGTACAACTTCACTAAACTTGTTAAGTTTGCTTATACAGCTAGAGGTAGTACCCAGACAGGAATACTGGGCCATATGTGCTGAGTGTTTTAGTTCGGATCACAGCTTGTTGATTTCATTTCATATCTTGGATTTGTTACGCATTCGTTTGGGAGCAAATGTATGAGCAAGGAACCCATATATAGCTCAATAATATGCATAGCTCCAGTTCCACAGAATTACTGGGAAACCATTTCCCAGTCTAAAGAACAATTCTGCACATGCTTTCTATGCCTATTGGAATGCCATCCTTGACTTACAATCTCTGCAAAAATATTGCAACACTTTCGTCAATACTCAATGGCTGTGATAAAAATGACAAAGAATACATCTTTTTTTCACATTATGCTTTCAAAATTCAGAAATACTATAATTATTTTCAACAGGAGGTTTTAATCCTCCTGGCATGGCCAGGGTCTAAATAGTATTCATGTTTCCATGGGGGTCAGGTGGCAGGACATCTATCCCTCTCCCATGTTATATCGATTCTCAATCCCAGCCAAAAGGCCAGAAAGGGACTGTCCTCAGCTCATGACCTAGACCTCACGTTTAATCTGAGTTAAACAAAAAGGTGTTCAGATCAGTGACGTCAGTACAATAAAATGCAACAAACAGACAAATATAGCTGTGGGCATAAATATGTGGTTAGAAACATAGGATATGTTGGTAGAAAAGAACCATGTAGTCCACCCATTCTGCCCATTTGTACGTCTACTGTGCTAACACTTGATCTATGGTCCCTCAATGTCTGCTCCATGCGTGCTTGAATTCTGCCATTATTTTGGCTCCTATAATTGCTGGATGTCTGATCCAGGTGTTCACCACCCTCTCAGTGAAAAAGTATTTTCCGACACTCCTTTGGAACTTCCCTTCTTTCAGTTTCATATAATGATCCCTTGTCCTTCAATTTTTCAGTCTATGGAAAATGCTACTGGTGTTTATTGCCAGATACTTGAATGTTTGCATCATATCTTAAGCCTGATTGTCCTCTTTCAGCTTCATTAACTGTTTTTAACCATTGTTTTACTACGTATATGAAACTCCCTAAATTTCTTTTGTCATGTATGTTTGTCTTGATTAGATTGTAAGCTCTATTGAATAGGGACTGTCGCTTATGTCTGTACAGTGTTGCGAACGTCAGCTAGTGCTATAGAAATGTTAAGTAGTAGTAGTAATTTCTGACTGCAGGAGAGTGAAGCCTGCTCGGTCATCCTCACAATCAGCAGCAGAGTAATAATGGGTGATTTCAATTACCCCAGTATTGACTGAGTGAATGTCACATGAGGACATACTAGAGAGGTAAAGTTCCTAGATGAAATAAATGACTGCTTCATGGAGCAGCTGGTACAAGAACCAACCAGAGGGGGAAACTATTTTAGACCCAGTCCTTAGTGGAACACAAGATTTAGTGCGAGAGGTAACAGTTTTGGAGCCACTTGGTAATAGTGATCACAACATTATCAAATTTGATTTAATAACTGAAGGAGGATACTAATCCACTGCATCAGCATTTAACTTTCAAAAAGGAGACTATGATAAAATGAGGGAAATGATTAGGAAAAACTGAAAGGAGCAGCTGCAAAGGTTAAGAGGTTATATGAGGCATGGATGCAATTTAAATATATCATCTTGGAAACCCAGATCAGATGCATTCCATGTACTAGAAAATGTGGAAGAAAGGCTAAAAGACTACCAGTATGGTTAAAAGGTGAGGTAAGAGAAACTATAATAGCTAAAAGAACATCTTTTAAGAAATGGTAAAAGGATCCAAATGAAGAAATCAGGCAAGTTAGATGCAAATCATTGACAAGGAAGGCAATGAGAGAATTTAAAAAGAAGCGTGCTATGGAAGCATAATAAAAACTTTTTCAGATACATTCAAAGTAAAAAGCCTGTGAGGGAGTTAGTTGGACCATTAGACGATCAAGGGGTCTAAGGGGCTCTTAGGGATGACAAAAGCTATAGCAGAGAGATTAAATTAATTCTTTGCTTTGGTCTTCATTGAGGGAGATGCCAGAAATGATATTCAAAGGCAATTATTCATAGGAACTGAAACAAATCTCAGTGAACCTGGAAGATGTACTAGGGCAAATTGATAAACTAAAGAGTAGCAAATCACCTGGACCAGATGGTATACATCCCAGAGTGCTGAAAGAACTGAAAAATGAATTGCGGACCAGCTATTAGTAATTTGTAAACTTTCATTAAAATTGTCTATGGTACCTGAAGACTGGATGGTTGTCAATATAACGCTAATTTTTTAAAAGGGATCAAAGGGTGATCCAGGAAACTACAGACCAGTGAGTCTGAAGTCTGTGCCAGGCAAAATGGTAGAAACTATCATAAAGAACCAAATTGTTGAACATTTAGATAGACATAATTTAATGGGACAAGGCCAACATGGATTTAGTCAAGGGAAATCTTGTCTCACCAACCTGCTATATTTTTTTGTGGCCATAAACAAACCAACATATAGATAAAGGTGAGCCAACTGATATAGTGTATCTGGATTCCCAGAAAGCATTTGACAAAGTCCCTCATGAGCAACTTCTTAGGAAATTAAAAAGTCATGGGATAGGGGGCAGTGTCCTATTGTGGATTGCAAACTGGTTAAAAGATAGAAAACAGAGTAGGGTTAAATGATAAATTTTCCCAATGGAGAAAGGCGATCTGTTCTGGGTCCCAATGGAGAAAGGCGATCTGTTCTGGGTCCACTGCTTTTTAATATATTTATAAACAACCTGGAAATGGGAACAACAAGTGAGGTCATCAAATTTGCCAATGACACAAAATTATTCAAAGTTGTTAAATCACAAGAGGGTTGAGAGAAATTTCAAGAGGACCTTACAAAATTGGGAGACTGGGCATGCAAATGGCCAATGAAATTTAATGTGAACAAGTGTAAAGTGATGCACTTAAGGAAGAGTAAGCCAAATTATAGCTACACAATGCAAGGTTCCACATTAGGAGTCACCATTCAAGAAAAGGATCTAGGCGTCATCGTTGATAATACATTGAGATCTTCTGCTCAGTGTGTAGCAGCATCCAAGAAAGCAAATAGAATGATAGGGATTATTAGGAAATGAATGGAGAATAAATCAGAAAAGGTGATAATGCCTCTGTATCGTTCCATGGTGCAACCTCATCTTGAATATTATGTGCAATTCTGGTTATGACATCTCAAAAAAAATAGTAGAATTAGAAAAGATCCAGAGAAGAGCAACCAAAATGATAAAGGGAAGGGAACGATTCCCCTATGATAAAAGGATAAAGAGGTTAGGACTCTTTAGCTTGGAGAAGAGAAGGCTGAGGGAGATATGATAGAGGTCTATAAAATAATGAGTAAACATTAATTGGTTGTTTACTCTTTCAAAATATACAAAGGCTAGGGGACACAATGAATTTACTAGGCGATACATTTAAAACTTATAAGAGAAAATATTTTTTTACTCTTCTCATAATTAAGCTCTGGAATTCATTGCTAGTGGATGTGGTGAAAGCTACTGGTGTAGCTGCATTTAAAAAAGGTTTGGACAAGTTCCTGGAGGAAAAATCCATAAACAAGTAATAAGGTGGACTTGGGGAAAAATCCACTGCTTATCCCTGCGATAAGAAGCATGGAATCTACTGTAGCTACGCTTTGGGATTCTGCCAGGTACTTGTGACTTGGACTGGCCACTGATGGAAATAGGATACTGGGCTTGATGGACCTTTGGTCTGACCCAGTATGGCAAGTCTTATATTCCATGCACCATTTTGGTAGCCCCTCCTCTGAACGGTCTCTATCTTGTCATTGTCCTTTTGCAAATGTGGTCTCCAGAAATGAGACTTGTAGAAAGGTAATATTACTTCCCTCTTTCTACTAGTGACACCTTTCTATAGGTACCCAAATATATACTATTAACTTTCCCAACTGCTTTGTCACACTGAGTAGTTACCCCTAGCGCTCCTTATTAGCGCCGGCCTTAATTTAAATAAAGAATCGCGCACCCAGGAGAGGTGCCGGGGCAGGCGTCGGGAGAGCGGGCGCTCGCCTCGGAGCGCTGGCTCTCCCGCAGAGTTTACTGAATGGGCCTGAATGTTTCTCTCCCCTGGTTCAGGGAATTGCAGGTGTGCAGCTTATTTTTTAAATTATGACTCAAATAGTATATTTTCAAATGATACTTTCGGTATTACTGCTTGCTATATATTTTTAAAACACTGTGCAGCACATAGTTGGCAGTGCCTTTTTTTTTTTTAAAGACTCCAATTCATTACAGCCAAAAAGTCCAACTATATTTTTTTTTTATATACTGATGTTTGATCTGAGATATCACATCAGTTTACATTCAGGTACTGTAGGTATTTCCCTATCCCCAGAGGGCTTAATATTTAAGTGTTTGTACCTGAGGCAATGGAGGGTAAAGTGACTTGCCCAAGGTCACAAGGAGTGACAGTGGGACTCAAACGCTGGTCTCCTGGTTCGTAGCCCACTGCTCTAACCATTAGGCTATTCCTCCTCCCTCTGTACAAATCTTTTAAAAAAAAATCAATATTATTTCTGTGTCCCTGATTCCTGCTCCTCTGTGAATTCCTACAGAGCATGCCATGAAAATAAAAACTGTCTTTAGTGCATGACAGAACAACAGGGAAGGTTCTGGGAGACATAATTAAGACACTGCTTTTGCAAAGAGAGTATCCTGCAGAAGGGAGTAGTGACTGAGAAATGTAATCTAGCTGACTTCTTTTAAAGGTGAGTGCAAAATTGTGAGCAGCAAATTAATTATGATCCAAAACTCTGCCCACAATTTGGATTTTTTTTTTTTTTTAAAGAAAAAATGCTAAAAGCCCCCAGCTATACTGGGAATTTTGTTATATTTGCTCCCCATTACTTGGGTTCTTTTGATTGAGATTCTATAAACTCTACTGTTTAGGAGATACTTGGATTATTAGTGGGGTTTTGGATTATAAACCCCAATCCTAATTATTTTTATACCTTATTAGTATTTTCTTATGACGTGATAACACTTTTGGTTTTGTGATACAATTCGGGCTTTATGCAAATTTTGCTTCATTAAGAATTTATAATCCAGGGCTTCCCAAGCTGTGGGATGGGAACCCCAGTGGGGTCCCAAGTGCCTCAGATGGCAGCAGTCTTCAATACCAGCAGCAGCAGCGTTAATAGTGGAAGGCAGCGTGGGGCCTACGAGCCAGCACACACTTGCAGGCCCTGCACATGCATAAGTTTCAGTGGTAACAGGAGTCCCTGCGGCCACTGCTTGCACTGGCTCACAGGCCCTGTGCTGACCTTCATTATTAATACTGTTGCTGCTTGCAGATCACCGTCAGAGTTGGGACCAGCCAAGATGGGAAGAAAGGGATGAGTGTGCACAGGACCATGAAAACTGCCACAGCAACTCTCTCTTTACCCGCTACTGAGCCTACCAAGAGAAAAGTGTTGCCCCTGTCATCAGTCTGCCCTCTCTTCTCACCGGTTGTCATCCATCTTTGACCCAGGGCCCAAAGGAAAATGTTGCTGCTGAGTCAGGACTCAGGGGGATGTTTAGAGAAGGGGCTGCTTGGAGGAAGGGTTCAGATGCAGGAGAGTTCTGAGGGTAGGATCAACTGAAGAGAGAACGGCTGTGGCGGGTGAGAGAGGCAGAATTAAAGAAGATTGACTGGAGGTTCTTATGGCCTGGATTGGCCACGGTTGGAAACAGGATGCTGGGCTTGATGGACCCTTGGTCTGACCCAGTATGGAAACAGGATGCTGGGCTTGATGGACCCTTGGTCTGACCCAGTATGGAAACAGGATGCTGGGCTTGATGGACCCTTGGTCTGACCCAGTATGGCATCTCTTATGTTCTTATGTAGGACAGAAGCTGCGAGGTGAAAGGGATCAATGGGGGATGGGGGGGGGGTTGGAGAGAAGAAAGTTAGGTTGGGATGTGATAGAGAGGGGACAGGGGATGAGCGTGAGGCAGGAATGGGAGATGATGTGAGAGTGAGGGAATGACAGGAACAGTTGTTGCTTATAAGAAGGGTTTGGGGAAGATCAGTTGGGGGGTGAAAAAAGAGATGAAGGAGGTGAGAGGAACTGGGGAATGCAAGAGGGGATTTGCTGGAAGGGTGCAAGTTGATAGAGAGAGGATCCCCAGGAGGGAAGAAGGTTAAGAAAGGAGGTCGTCTAGAGGGGGTGGTGGTTGCGAAAGAGTATCAGCTGGAGTGTGGTGAGGGTGGGAATGGAGTGATTATTGGAAAGGGACCACTAGCCCCCCTGCAAATTTGTTTTGGCCGTCCCCTGAGGTCATGTGAATTTTCAAATGCTAAAGTAGGGGTCACATTGGCTAAAGGTTTGGGAAGTCCGGCTAAAGAGCGTGGAGCGAGTAACTACAGTCAGGATACAGACCTTCTCTCTATTGCTCTTCCCCAACCGTTGTCTAGATTTGCATTTACAACACACGCTCCCACAGACTTAGGGGCTGATGCAAAACAGTGCGCTCAGCCGAGCGCACTGTTAACCCACGGTTGGGCATGCGTTTTGGAGGCACGTCCACAGCCCCTTAAGCTATTAGCATTGTGGCGATATTAAGTCGGAGGAAACAAAAGTTTAAAAAGTTAAATAAAAATTTAAAAAAAACAAAACATCGGTGGTCAAATTAGGAAAACGGAAGCTCAGTTAATAAGCTTCCATTTTCCTAACCCGAGGATAGCCGAGCTCTCGTGGGCGCCCACTGCCAAGGAGGTGCTAGGGGCACACAATCGACCCTAGTGCCTCCTTGGCAGCGCGACCCCTAATTTAAATATTGCATGGTGCCCCCAGGAGAGGTGCCTGGGCGTGCGTCAGGAAAGCGAGCGCTGAACATTGAGTGCCGGCTTTCAGCGCACTTTTTTTGTATCGGCATCTTAGATGGTAATTTTTCAAAGGAATTTCTGTGGGCAAAGTAGTGCTTTACTTGCAGAAATGGCCCTTTAGTGAATCATGCTACTGATGTTCATGTAAAATAACGTGCAGACACACTGGGGTAGATTTTATAAATGTACTTGCGGGCGTACTTTTGTTCGTGCACCAGGCGCGAACAAAAGTACGCTGGATTTTATAAGATACGCGCGGAGCCGCACGTATCTTATAAAGTCCGGGGTCGGCGCGCGCAAGGGGGTGCACATTTGTGCAACCTGCGCGCGCCGAGCCCGGCACGCGCTGCCTGTTCCCTCTGAGGCCGCTCCGAAATCGGAGCGGCCTCGGAGGGAACTTTCTTTCCACCCCCCCGCACCTTCCCCTCCCTTCCCCTACCTAACCCCCCCCGGCCCTATCTAAACCCCCCCCTACCTTTGTTGGCAGATTTACGCCTGCGGAAAGCAGTCGTAAATCTGCGCACGCCAGCGGGCTGCTGGCGCGCCATCACCCAACCCGGGGGCTGGTCCAGAGGCCTCGACCAAGCCCCTGGGCCGACGCCACACCCCCGGGCCCGCCCCCGAAATGCCGTGTCACTCGCGGCACGCCCCCTGACACGCCCCTCCATGCAAGCCCCGGGACTTACTCGCTTCCCGGGGCTTGCGTGCGCCGCCGAGCCTATGCAAAATAGGCTCGGCGCACGCAGGGGGGGTTTGGGGTAGGTTTTCAGGGGGTACGCGGTTACCCCTTTGAAAATCTACCCCACTGTGAGGGTAATTTTCAAAAAGTAAGCAGACTTTACCCCTAGGGTTGTGTGAGTAAACGTATGTGCGGAAGCGATTTTGCATGTACATTTATGCGTACTTCAAAGAGGGCACTCCCAGGGGTGGAACTAGGGCAGGCAAATCATTTATGTGCACACTTTTGATATTTGAAACTATGCACATACACACTTACATCTGCCCCCAAGCAGGCATTAATGTGTGTGCAATTGCCACACAGGGTTCCGAGTACCCCCACTAAAAGCGGACTTAACATGCATGCATCTGCTGGGAAAATTAGGGCCGAAGTCCCCGTGCACTTTCTACATGAGGACCTCAGTTCTGCAGGTGGCCGTTATTAAATTACCCTCCCTCAGTGCATACTTTTACGTTCATATGTGAGAGGCATTTCCAAGAGGTGGAGTCTGGGTGGGGCTGGGACTTTTCCACATTCTTTTTGATGATAAAAAGTATGCAAAAGTATGCACGTAAATTCTCTCGTCAAAACTACACGCACCAAATAGCAGCTGGAATTGTGTGCCTGCAGTTTTGCTGGGGTAATTTTCAAAGCAGACTTGTGCACGCAGGTGCACTTTGAAAATTGCTGTAACTTATGCACATAATTGCTGGCTAACTTATGCGCAGTGTTACAAAATTACCCCTTAAAGGTGAATTTTCAAAATGTTACCTGTGAAAAAAATTAGCATATGTACGCGTTAGTAGCCTCTACTTGTGTATTCCATTTTTTATAAAAGTCCAAAGTACGCGTGCACATATACGTATGTACAAAAAGAGGCAGTCTGGGGGTTCCCCGGGCATAAGTCGCCTTTTTAAAGGACACATGCATACATTTTCCAACTTTCTTGCATATTTTTGCACCTGCTAATTATCTTGCACATGTGATAATATGCATTGAAATACGCATTTTATATATTACATCAACTTGCACGTGTAAATCTGGACTTGCAGGGGCAAGTCCTATTTTATTTTCAAGTACAAAATATATGCAAGTATATTTATAATATACACGTAGGTGGATAAAGTCCATGCATTCAGTGTATTGATAAATGTGGTTTCAATGCATTGTATTATTTGAACGTAAGCCCACATGCATGTGTATGTTGTAGAGCAGAGATATGTGTATTTTATAAAACACACAGATGTCATACGTGTGTTATAAAATCTATGCACGGCTACATACAGTATATGTGTATATGCCGCCGTGTGCAGTTGTTTGAAAGTTATCCTCCCTATGTAACATCTCATTATTCTATACTACTTATATATTTGAATACAACTATCTATTTACCTAACCTTTAAACCCCAAATGTTATTTCAATATGACAGTTTGCTGCAATGATATTTGTAAACAATACTGTGTCTCTACTACTGTAAACCGTTCTGATGGCGAAACCGAATGATGGTATACAAAACATGTTAAATAAATAAATAAAGAACTAAATTAAATATCAACTGGTACTGTATATTTTAAAGATGGCTGTGGGTTTTCAACTGAGAATATCCCAGCTGTTAAATTTAAGAAGGTCACAAATACCTGAGTTGATGAAGTAGCGGAAAGATCTGGGTTCTGAATCTCGGTCAGTACACGTAAGCTTGAAATTCTGAATATTTGTGCCAACACCTTGGTCCACTGGGACTGACAGTGAATATGCGTTAGGATTACAGATTGGCTTTTCATCATTAGCTTCTATAACATTTACAGTTACCTACAGAAAAAGGACACCTAATTAGATATCATTCATCAAAGTTCTACTTCATTGTTTTCAGGACTAGAAAATGGTGCAATGTATGTTTGCTATTTTATGATATTATATGTGAATCAACATAATAAAGGAGTCTTTTGTGATATAAAAATGCCACATTCCTGGATTCAACTGCAATTTGATTCATGTAAGGCTTCATTTTAAATAAAGAATTAATTTTATACAAGGCAGCATTCTTTCTCGTTTATCTATATGTGCAAATAAAGGAAAGAACCCCAGAGGAGTGGAGGCACCAATGGGAAACTGAGTAATAAAACAATAATGGCATCAGAAACTCTGCCCAACTTTTATAGTAAAAAAACCCAGCAAACCTGTGCACTTTGCAGAAGAAAGCTGTAATGAAAAGTACACAGATTTGCCATTCTTTGACTATAAAAGATGGACACAGAGTTTCTGATACCATTATTGTTTTATCTCTAACTGGTTGATTTTAAAAGCCCTACGTGCACCAAAGCCGGGAGATATGCATGTGACTCAGCCTGGCACACGCCACGCAGATTAAAAAACCCAGACGGGTACGTACATAAAATTTTTCCTCACCAAAAGGAGCGGGGTGTGGCGTGGTCTGCGCAGGGAATGGGCGGGCCGGGACTGCACCATGAAGTCAGCGAGTATAGTAGTTATGAGCACAAGTACATGCCGGGGTTCCTACCATGTAACTTTACTTCTGCTATGGATGGAGTGTAAGTCGTTTGACAAAAAAAAAAAGGAGGCTAGTCAGCAGGGTTTTAAGGCTTGAGGCTAATAGGGTAAATGGGAGGCAAGTTAACTAGGGGGTTTAGGAAGTCCTCTCCTTTCTGGGGCGAACTGGCAAAAAGGCCTATTGTGTGCCGTACGTACTTACTAAAATTCCCCCCACTTACATGCTCAAGATGGCATTCACGTGCACATGCGTCTGTCAATATAAAATCGTGCACACATATATGCACAGATAGCCGATTTTATAGCACTCGTGCATATATGCGCATTTATAAAATCGGCGTGTCTATGTGCGTGCGCTGGCAAATGCGCGTATATGTGCGCATGTGCGGAGGTCTTAAGTTTTACTTCTAAGTTTCCTGTTGGTGCTTCCACTCTTCTTGGATTTCATCATGGATTTGTGATTGTCCTTTTTTGGCTCGTTTTGTTGCTAGTGTTGTTCTGTCAAATGAAAGAAAGAATTGGACTAAAGAAATATTTTTCAAGGACAGCATGGAAAAGTAGGTTCATGACTTGCAAGAGGCCAGCTTTCAGCATTTCAAAGAATACTATTTCACCCGTGTCTCTTTTCTTCAAAGTGCCTTTTTGAGCCAAGGGAGTTGGAAAAATGGGCTTAACACTCTACTTGTTTTCATACTATCCTATAAAATCTAAGATTAAATTATCTGTTTTCATGTTCAGTATTTATAGTAGCTTTATGAAATCATAATATATTACTTACTAATACTGTGGCAACTTTTGAATTTGAGTCAACAGCCTGAACTGTTAAAGTATGCTTTGGCTGAGTCTCATAATCTGCAGATTTGGCAAGCTGCAAATTCCCTGTGTTTGGATCAATCCAAAATATATTAGAGGATTGTAGGGTACCACTTCCAAACACAATGGAGTATGTTATTCCTGTGAATGGATAATCTTGGTCTGTTGCGTAGACTTGTCCAATGCTGGTCTTGGCTAAACAAAAAACCAAAACAAAACACAGAATAATGTTAGAAGCAAAGGTGCAAAGAGAAGAATAATTCCCAGTGTCATAAAATCCACATGGATAGTCTATGAGGTCCATATTCAAAAGCATTTAGCTGGCTAACTTTAAAATTAGGGAGCTAGAATTTAGCCAGATAAGTTAGGGATGTTCTGGGAGGAGTAGAGTTAGCTGACTAAGTTAACTCCAATATTCAGAGAGAGAGAGAGAGAGAGACTAGCTATCATAGCCTCACATTCGAAAGGTATTTATATCTCTATGGGATGCCCACCTAGTAACTCGAGGTGAGGTTTAGGTATTAGTGAGGGGTTAGGGGCCACTTTGACATTCAAAGTGAGACTTACAAACAGAACAGTGCTCTTTTGTGAAGATTTGATGACCTTCGGAAAGTCACCCAAAGATGAGATTTGTGCAATGTTCTCTCAACCTAGCTTGATGGACTTTCTACCTGGGTTAACATCAAGCTAGGTTGAGAGAACATTGCACAAATCTCATCTTTGGGTGAGTTTCCTCATTCCGAAGGTCATCAGATCTTCACAAGAGAGCACTGTTCTGTTCGTGTGTCTCACTTTGAATGTCAAAGTGGCCCCTAACCCCTACACTGATAGAGGCTTGGTATTTTCTTTTTTTTGGGAGGAGTCAAGTATAATTTGCACTGCTCAGTCTAGGTTTAAAATCTCCTCACCCAGCTATGTTTTGGACTTGATGTCAGATCATAGAAACATAGAAATCACAGCAGAAGAAGACCAATAGGCACATCCAGTCTGCCCAGCAAACTTTCACACTTATTTTCTCATACTTATCTGTTACTCCGACTGCTGCGTTCAGGGCCCTTATTGGTAGCTTTTTGATTCTAATTTCCTTCCATCCCCGCCATTGATGCAGAAAGCAGTGTTGGAGCTGTATCAAAGTGAAGTATAAGGCTTAATGTTTAAGGGTAATAACCGTCGCATCGAGCAAGTTACCCCGATGTTTGTATACTCATACTGCTCTGATCAATGCCTTGTTAGATGTTGGCTGGATGTAAATCCTATTTCTTCATTCCCCCTGCTGTTGAAGCATTGTGCTGCGCTGGATATGCATTTAGAGTGAATTATCAGGCTTAATTTGTTAGGGGTAGTAACCATCGCAATAAGCAAGCTACTCCCACGCTTATTTGTTTACCCAGACTGTGCAATTCAGTCCTTTGTTGATGTCTGAATATAAATCCTCTTTTCTTCATTCCCCTGCCGTTGAAGCAGTGAGCTGTGCTGGATATGCTTTCCAAGTGAAGTAACAAGCTTAAATTGGTTCGGGGTAGTAACCGCCAATCATGTTTGTATTTTTTTTCTTATTGAAGTTTTGTTTTATTTCTTGATGTTCTACACAGGGTTGATGAATTGACATTTCTTGGATTTTGAAACCTTGATATGTACTATTGAATAGCAAGTAAAAAAAGAATAAAAGACCCATCTTTACTTTATACACATGTGAAAAAGAGGAGACAAAATGCTGATTTCCTGATTAAAAAGATGCAAAACCCAACCCCCCCCCCCCCCCCCGGCAGCAAAATGGCAAACACTCTGATGCAGCCATAATTTGATAAATAAAAGTCTTTTTCAAGGAATTTGTATTTAAAGAACCCTGCATTGGCTTTTTTTAGTTGACTTTCCAAACAAAAAGAATAATTATGAGATCACTATGAATGGATGCATGTGCATATCCATGTGTACCCTCCCAATAACTTTCCTTTATATGTGTATAACCATGTATACCCTCCTAATAACTTTCCTTTGTATGTGTGTTTCCATGTGTTCCCTCCTAATAACTTTCCTTTGTATGTGTAAATCCATGTGTACCCTCCTAATAACTTTCCTTTATCTGTGTAAATCCATGTGTTCCCTCCTAATAACTTTCCTTTGTATGTGTAAATCCATGTAAACCCTCCTAATTACTTTCCTTTGTATGTGTAAATCCATGTAAACCCTCCTAATAACTTTCCTTTGTATGTGTAAATCCATGTATACCCTCCTAATAACTTTCCTTTGTATGTGTAAATCCATGTATACCCTCCTAATAACTTTCCTTTATATGTGTGTTTCCATGTGTTCCCTCCTAATAACTTTCCTTTGTATGTGTAAATCCATGTAAACCCTCCTAATAACTTTCCTTTGTATGTGTGTTTCCATGTTACCCTCCTAATAACTTTCCTTTGTTTGTTTGTGTGTTTCCATGTTTGTGTGTTTCCATGTGTACCTCCTAACCCTGACTAACAATACATATAGCTGAAAGTCACCAACAAACAGAAAATTGACAATTTTATTATTTGTTACCCATTATTAAATATTAAATTGAAGCATTATACACATATATGATTATCCCAAAATCATATAAATGGTAACCCCAACCCATCTCTCATTTAGGGGCGGATTTTAAAACGAGCGCGAATAGCCTACTTTTGTTTGCGCTCCAGGCGCAAACAAAAGTACGCTGGATTTTAGTAGATACGCGCGGCGCCGCGCGTATCCGCTAAAATCCTGGATCGGCGCGCGCAAGGCTATCGATTTCGTATAGCCGGCGTGCGCCGAGCCGCGCAGCCTACCCCCGTTCCCTCCAAGGCCGCTCCGAAATCGGAGCGGCCTCGGAGGGAACTTTCCTTTGCCCTCCCCTCACCTTTCCCCTCCCTTCCCCTACCTAACCCACCCGCCCGGCCCTGTCTAAAACCCCCCCTTACCTTTGTCGGGGGATTTACGCCTCCCTCTGGGAGGCGTAAATCCCCGCGTGTCAGCGGGCCTCCTGCGCGCCGGGACGCGACCTGGGGGCGGGTCCGGAGGGCGCGGCCACGCCCCCGGGCCGCCCCGGGCCGTAGCCACGCCCCCGGAACGCTCCCGACACGCCCGAAAACGCCGCGCGGTTTCGGGCCCGCCCCGACACGCCCCCGACACGCCCCCTCCGAAAACCCCGGGACTTACGCGAGTCCCGGGGCTCTGCGCGCGCCGGTAGGCCTATGTAAATAGGCTTCCGGCGCGCAGGGCCCTGCTCGCGTAAATCCGCCTGGTTTTGGGCGGATTTACGCGAGCAGGGCTCTGAAAATCCGCCCCTTAGAGTATATTACTGAACTATGTAACCCTAAAATATTGGCACACCATGGATAACTTAGAAACCTAACCAACCTATTTCGTGCCAAAATGTAAACCATTGTGATGGTATATTACTAAACGACGGTATAGAAAATTTTTTAAATAAATAAAAAAAATAAAATAATAACTTTCCTTTGTATGTGTGTTTCCATGGGTACCCTCCTAATAGCTTTCCTTTGTAAGTGTGTAACCATGTGTACCCTCCTAATAACATAAGAACATAAGAAAATGCCATACTGGGTCAGACCAAGGGTCCATCAAGCCCAGCATCCTGTTTCCAACAGTGGCCAATCCAGGCCATAAGAACCTGGCAAGTACCCAAAAACTAAGTCTTTTCCATGTAACCATTGCTAATGGCAGTGGCTATTCTCTAAGTGAACTTAATAGCAGGTAATGGACTTCTCCTCCAAGAACTTATCCAATCCTTTTTTAAACACAGCTATACTAACTGCACTAACCACATTCTCTGGCAACAAATTCCAGAGTTTAATTTCCTTTGTATGTGTGTTTCCATGTGTACCCTCCTAATAACTTTCCTTTGTATGTGTGTTTCCATGTGTACCCTCCTAATAACTTTCCTTTGTATGTGTAAATCCATGTGTACCCTCCTAATAACTTTCCTTTGTATGTATGTTTCCATGGGTACCCTCCTAATAGCTTTCCTTTGTAAGTGTGTAACCATGTGTACCCTCCTAATAACTTTCCTTTGTATGTGTGTTTCCATGTGTACCCTCCTAATAACTTTCCTTTGTATGTGTAAATCCATGTGTACCCTCCTAATAACTTTCCTTTGTATGTGTAAATCCATGTATACCCTCCTAATAACTTTCTTTTGTATGTGTGTAACCATGTGTACACTCCTAATAACTTTCCTTTGTTTGTGTGTTTCCATGTGTACCCTCCTAATAACTTTCCTTTGTATGTGTGTTTCCATGTGTACCCTCCTAATAACTTTCCTTTGTATGTGTGTTTCCATGTGTACCCTCCTAATAACTTTCCTTTATATATGTATTTCCATGTGTACCCTGAAAACTCTCTAGTTTACAACACATTCAAAAGATTGTCAAGGTGTAAGAAACACAGCCAACATGACAAGCTTGATATTTTGGGGGGAGGAGGAAGGTGATTGGGCAGCTGGCCCTTTCATTTCTTTGTTATTTTTCTTTTTTCGATGGCGATACTTAGCCAAATATCTTTTTTTATTTTCAATTTAAAATTTTTATTTTAAGCAAAACATGGAATATGACAAGCAACTTGGGGTGATAGTGTCTAATGATCTGAAGTTGGCGAAATAATGTGACAAGGCGATAGCTATAGCCAGAAGAATGCTGGGCTGCATAGAGAGAGGAATATCGAGTAAGAAAAGGGAAGTGATTATCCCCTTGTACAGGTCCTTGGTGAGGCCTCACCTGGAATACTGTGTTCAGTTCTGGAGACCATATCTCCAAAGAGACAGAGACAAGATGGAGGCGGTCCAGAGAAGGGCGACCAAAAAGGTGGAAGGCCTTCATCGAATGACTTATGAGGAGAGATTGAAGAATTTAAATATGTACACCCTGGAGGAAAGGAGGAGCAGAGGTGATATGATACAGACTTTCAGATACTTGAAAGGTTTTAATGATCCAAAGACAACGACAAACCTTTTCCGTCAGAAAAAAATCAGCAGAACCAGGGGTCACGATTTGAAGCTCCAGGGAGGAAGACTCAGAACCAATGTCAGGAAGTATTTCTTCACAGAGAGGGTGGTGGATGCCTGGAATGCCCTTCCGGAGGAAGTGGTGAAGACCAGAAGTGTGAAAGACTTCAAAGGGGCGTGGGATAAACACTGTGGATCCATAAAGTCTAGAGGACGTGAATGAATGTGGAAAAAAAAGATTTGCATTCACAAAAAAGCGGGGAGTAGCTTGCTTTTTACGGCAGTTACTACCCCAAACCAAATAAGCCAGATAGTTCACTTTCAATGCATATCCAGCATAGCTCTCTGCTTCAACGGCAAGGGAGAAAGACTGATACTTCACGCATATCCATCATAGCTCTCTGCTTCAACGGCAGGGAAGAAAGTCTGATACTTCACTTTCAAATCATATCTAGCATAACTCTCTGCTTCAACGGCAAGGGGAATGAAGATAAGTAGATCTATATACAGACAACCAACAAGGACTGAATTATGTAGTCTGGGAAAACAAATAAGCATGGGTGTAGCTTGCTTATTGCGGCAGTTACTACCCCTAACTAATTAAGCTAGATATTTCACTTAGATGCAGCTCCAACACTGCTCTCTGCATTAATGGTGGGGGTGGAAGGGAAATAGAACCAAAAGTTTACTAAGAGCCAAGAGTAACAGATAAGTATGAGAAAAAAAAAAAAGTGCGGAACTTGCTGGGCAGACTGGATGGGCCGTTTGGTCTTCTTCTGCCGTCATTTCTATGTTTCTCTGTTTCTATAAATAATGAAATCGCAACAGTTTAATTATAACCAACATTCCCCTCCCCTTAATACCTTGCCTCACCTCCCTCCTCATTCAGGAGTAACAAAATAAGGTACAGAAAAGTACAGTCAAGAGTGTCAGTAATAAATTGATAATAATCAACTCAGAACCTTGCAATAGTACTAGGAAAATGGTAAATAGTCACACTTCAGTAATGATTGTACTACAGATATGAGACTCAATTATTAAATCATAGAGCAAATCTGACCATTATACAGCTGTTTTGATCCACTAAATACTCAGCAGAGGTTTAACTATCAGATCGCTGCTTTTCCCACCATGCTACATAGGGAGGCCAAAATTTGTCAAATTTAGATACGGAGTTATGCTTAAATGCAGAAATCCTTCCTAGATGATAGCACTTATGTAACCTGGAGAGAACCGCAGTTAAGAATGGAGCATCTGTACGCTTCCAATAAGCTGCAAGTGTAAACCGCACTGCAAGGAATATCTGTTGCACAGCTTCTGTTGAGACCTCTCAATGTCAGAGACTTGAACATTTGGCAAAACATTTTTGGGATGAAATATCTCTCCAACTCCCAACACCAAAGAGATCCAGGATGCTGTCTGTCTCCAGAAATCAACCCACACCTTCACCATCTTTTAAAGATATCTGGTTAAGTAGCACGTTATCCGGCCACACAAGGCAGGATAATTTAAAAACCTAACCGGCTACATTCAAATATAGCCGGTTAGGTTTTTAAGGTATCCGGTTACTTGTAGCTGGATAATTTTAGTCCAGTGTATGCAGCGCTGAATATACGGGACAAGTTATCCGGCTAACTTTAGCCCGATAACTTGTCCACTACGTGGCCTACTAAATATTGGCCACTTATCTGAATATTAAACAGCTGAATAAATCTAGCATTGTGGGCCCTGTGATTTGGAGCAATGTGCCACACAGACGGTAACATCATAGTTTACTTTCTTTTCGTGGTTTGCACGATTGCTGACACAGTGCTGCTGCGGAAATTCTCTCTTGTGTTTGTTGGTGCAGATGCTGGAGTATGCGCTAAGAAAGTGTGAGTGTGCGTGTAATGTGTGTGGGGGAGAGGACTAAAGCAGACAAAGGAGGAGTCGAGATCTCGAGGGGTCAAGATGAAGCTGAAAGGATGAGGGAGGGGGTCGAAGCTAGAGGTGAGAAAAGGGGATGTGTGTGAGAACTGTGACTGAGGAAGGGGGAAAAGGGGGGATAAAGTAGTGAAAAGGAGAAGGAAGAATGGGAGAAAAAAAGTGGGGACAGATAGGAAGGAAGCCATAATTCTACGTAGTTAAATGACACCTACACAGTTCGCCTGTACATAGTCTCCCCCTCCTCCTTTACATTATCCCCATACCTCCTTCTAACTATGCTTTCCCCTTCCCCTCCCCCTCCTCTCCCCCCCTTTCCCCTTCTCAATCGACTCCCATGGTTTCTTTTTTGTAATGTTTTATTTGTTCACTTTGTTATGTTTTCATTGTTATATTATATTATATTGTTGTATTGTTATATTGTTTTACTATATTATATATAATATATTATATTATATTGATATATTGTTATATTGTTATATTTTATTAATATTGTTATTTTGTTTCACTGTATCTCCCACCTGAGTTCTTTGTAAACCGGCATGATGTGCTTCATGAATGTCGGTAAATAAAAGTTAATAAATAAATAAATAAATAAATGTGAAGAAAGGGACACCCTGATGCAAGAGAAATGGGAAGTACATGGTGGGGAAAGATGGAAGATCAAGATATGAGGGAGAAAAGGGTGCGAACAAATGAAAAAAACAAAAGAACCCAAGTGACTTATCAGCCACTGTATGTTAAGACATGACATCTCAAAACAAGAAGAAAGTAAATCCCACAGCCATCCTCTTTCTTGGACTGTATCTTGTAGTTTAATCCTGGATTTATAACTTGTCTTTCCCCCCCCCACCCCCAATGGCTTAATGTGGGCACCTCTTTATATAGTTTACTTACCTGGAGCAAGTTCTGAGACATTAAACTCGTATGATGTCCTGTTGAAGACTGGTGGGTATTCATCCACTGGTAAGATTTTGATATATACATAGATATTTTCTAGAAGAATGTAAAATGAATTAAAGTAGCAGAATGCTTAGACATTTCTCTGCTTTACTAATAAAGCTTTAAAAAATATATATTGGTAGCAAATTAACAATCCCATGGCCAGAGATTAGCACCTTGTCGTGCATGCTAAGGGAGAAAGGGGAGTAGGGTTTAATTACTGCCCGAAGGTCTTTCTCCTTCTCATTCAAACACAGAGCCCAGGGGCAGAACTGAGCCAAAAGTATCTTCTATATCCACATTTTGTGACTATACAGACAGCAGAACTGGAAGTGGGTATGTGAGAAGTGACATCTTCCTCTCTGAATCGCATGAGGTTATTATGATACTTATTTGTTTATGTAGTGTTATATTTATTTAGATTTATAAACTGATTTTCCAATAAGACATTCAATGTGCTGAACAATCTCAGAACTAAAAATATAAATATTACAGTCTTAACAGACATTATAAAATAACAGAAACAATAAGAGGAAATGAATATAAAACAGAAATCACAATACCTAAAAGCAATAATAAAATTCATAATAGGAAGGGTGGGAGAAAGGTTAGAGATATTGATAGGAAGAAAGGAAGAAAAAAACTCGGAATAGGGAAAATTAACAGCAAAAACCCATTCCTCTTAAATCACCATGGGACTGACATGCTAAAGTGCACCAAATGTTATGCCAAAGTTGTGATTTTTCAGTCATAAATTTTCTACCAAGACTCGTATGCAAATAAGCTTGGTAGAAAACGTATGCACAGAAATTTTCCTATGGACAACTTCACACAAAAGAAAACTACTACACCTTGAGGAACAGAATTGCCAGGTTGTGATCTAGGACTTTTTTACATCAGACTCTCTCTTGTAAATATAGATATATAGTGTTGAATAATAGAGGATAGTGTTATCACATGGTTCCAAGTCATAAGAGACTTTTGGAACCAGTTGGCTTTCTTAGAAAAATATATATCCGCAAGTCCATAAATGCAGTGGGACAAAATAATGATTTTTCTCTCAGCTCATCCTAATTACCTAGAGGCATCCACTGATAACACGGAGACCACCTGATAGGATGTGCAGCCAAAACAATTTAGTTGCAATTTGTTATTCATTTCAGATTTTTTTGGTTTGTGTAATGTTTGTTTTGTTTTGGTTTGTTTGCCAAACCAAAATTAACCTAATCCTCCTTCAAACACCCCCCCCCCCCCCCAAATAAAAAATACCTGAAACGGGACCTCCCTGGGCCTTCACCACCGCTTCCCAGGTATTCTTGGGCCTGCCCAGGCCCCCTGCCAGTATCTAAGGGCCTGTGCTGAGCCCATCCAATAACCTCTCAGGCCTCCAACCCCCACCAAGATTCCAGGGCCTGGGCCTAACTGGCTGGGTTAAGCTGAGCCCATCCAGGACCTCCCTGGGCTCCTCCCAATGCCCCCAAGAAATCTGCCATAGTTGGGGACCTCCAAGACCTACCCTTACCCCTTCCATGGGACTCTGAGGCCAAAAAAGGCATAGAACTGATGCCCGTTCGCTCTTGCCCCACTGAAATCCTTTAAAAAAATCGTACCAGATGCCTGAGACTGATGCCATGTGATGTCAAAGCAGCACTGGTCTCAAGGTCGGCTGGCACCATTTTCTTGTAAGGTCATATGTTTATATGGCAAGAGAATCAGGGAGGCCCAGCTAGGCTTTTTTCAGCCCAGCCAACTAAAACCCGGGCCCCAAGATTTTGGTGAAGGTTGGGGAGCTCAGGGAAGCCCCAGCTGTACCTGATAGGACTGGCCCTGGATAACAGCAGGGTCTGTGTGTTTCTTTTTCTCAGAAAATAATGCCTGCTATTTGCTAATAGTACAAAATATTTCCTAAAACAGCAACACCTGAAAAATTTCAGGGTTTACATTGCGGTTGTTCATTCATTTTCAGTAACCTGAACCAAAATAAAAAATGAACTATTTTGGTTCAGATTACCCATTCATTTAAAATGAATGCATCTCACAGCCTCCTAGTGTCATAAAGAAACAGTGACAAATGCACGAGGATTGGTAAAATAGTAGAACAAGACATGTGCTATACGTCTGTAAGCTGTAGACCCCCTTAGAATTCTTCTTTTTACTCCTGAACTGGGTGTACCACTTGGATAAAAAAACAAACCTTAACTTTTATAGAATCTAAAAAACGATAGTTAAGAAACAAATGGAATACTTACGTTTAAAGTAAGGAGAGGCAATGTTTTGTATCAATACAGTCAATGAATATTCATGTCCAACAGCTATATTATTTGGATCTTCATAATCCAGATCTCCAACTATCTAGGGTAAAATAAAACATGCTTTTATGGCTTAAATGATGACAGATGTTCTTTATCAATTAAGAGGTAAAAATCCAGGAAAGAAATTGGGTCTCTCTTTACTCAAATAATTAGACCAATGTCTATGGGAAAATTGCTTAGTAAATGAGGCCCCTAAGTCTAAATGGGAATTGCCTCATTTGCATATTTGGTTATCCTGAAAACCAGGTTGCTTTGCGGACTGGAGGTGCATATGCTTTATCCAAGGAATCAGTGCAAAATAACTTTGCTCTCAGATTGAAAACCCAGCATGACCCTCTTTTATGCTGCTAAGATAGATCAAATAATTCTAGATTTAAGGAGTCATAATCATGATTTGATCTGTAAAGAGCACTGAATAGAATAAATAGGTAAGAATGAAAATATTTTTATTTTAACTAAACAGACCACGATTTACATCTGAGATCTGAGAATTGTGGTTGTCATGTTGGTCCATTTAGTTATGTAGCATTAAGGGTCAATGTGTTTTATTGGGCTAACAGAAAATTGGTTCTTACCTGCTAATTTTCATTCTTGGAATACCACAGATCAGTCCAGATGCATGGATTTTTCATCCCTACCAGCAGATGGAGACAGAGAAAAAAGCTTTCCTGACACTGTGCTACATAAGATAGCATGCTGCCTGCAGTCCCTCAGTAAACCGGTACCCAAGCCAAGATGACATTAAAGCCCCTAAACTGAGCAGGGGAAAGGCCGAGCTCCCAAACTGAAGCCCTTTTGTCTATAGAGGAGATTGAAAACTCCCTACTCGAAAAACAATCTCTTCATTATCTACACGCAGAAAAACAGAGCGGTCTTTCCAGAGAGGGTGGGACTCTGGACTAATCTGTGGTATTTCAGGAATGAAAATTAGCAGGTAAAAACAAATTTTCCTTTCCTGTTCAGACCCCATATCAGTCAGATGCATGAGATGTACCCAAGCTCCTCTGAACTGGGCGAGAATCTGAAAGACCGTTTCATAGCGCACTCTCTCCAAAACCAGCTGCTTCTGGTGCCCAAGCATCCAGTTGGTAATGCCTTGTAAAAGTGTGTAGAGAAGACCAGCTTCTGCCCAACAGAACTCCTGTGGGAACATCATATGATACTCAGCCCAGGACTCCGTCTGCACCCTAGTAGAATGGGCCTGAAGCCCCCCAGGAATTGGATGCTCTTCACAACACATGCTTGACACCAATGGCTTTCTTTAGTCATCATGCAATGGTTGCTTTAGAAGCATTACTCCCTGTATCTGTTCTCCCAAACAGAACAAAAAGGTTATTGGACCTCAGAAAATGGTTGGTGACCTTCAATTAGTGCAACATATCCAACGGACATCCAATAAGTGAAATTCCCTCTCATGTGGAACAGAAGAGACCAAATTCTGAAATGAGGGATATTTCTTCAGTGACACTGTTCTTAACAGCTTGAACGGTGGACCACAGAGTAAACTGCAACACTGGAGTAAGGTATCACATGGAGACACTCACCTCACTGGAAACCAAAAATGCTTCAGCTGTCAAAGAAAATGGAGCACATCCAAATGCGAAGCCAGGAATACCCCATGCACCTTAACTATGAAACAGTCCAAAGACTTTGAGGAAATTGAATGCTAGCTCTTTCTCTGGACTGTTCTGCAAAAAAGCCAGAACGTGAAACACCAACACTTGAAGAGGCGTAAAAACCCTTCCGAGGCATCTTATCTCATACACTCTGTACATCCTGACTTAAGCCATGTGAAGTGGAAGGTCTCCTAGCTGGAAAAAAGGTGGTAATGGCATCCTCTGAAAAGCCTCTCAATCACAATCACAAGAGCCAGACACACCACCTGATCCAAGAAGAGTGGTCCTTGATAAAGCCACTGGGGAAGATGCCCGAGCCCGTCCACCAGGATTGCAAACCACAAGTGACACAGCCATTCTGGAGCCACAAGGATTACTCTCCCTGAGTGAGTCTCATTATATCTTAGCACCCCTTCTATTAGTGGGCAAGAAGGGAAGATGAACAACAGAATCCCGCATGACCACAGGAGAACAAGAGCATTGAGTCCCTCTGCTCTGACATCTCTCCTGCAACTGAAAGCATGGGTCAATTTGGTGTTCTGATTTGATGCCATCAAATCTTGTCCCATCTGCAGTGAATGAGAACTATTGCCTCTTCCACCAGTTCTCATACTTCAGCATCTAGTACCTGTTGTCTCAGAACATCTGCCTGAACGTTGTCCACTATGCAACAGGAGATGCCACTAGTGCCAACAAGTGCTGCTCAACCCAGCGGAAAAGCTTCTGAGGTCTCCCAAGAGACCTTAAGACTCCTGTTCCCCTTTTTGATGGTTGATATAAGCTACCATTGTTGCAATGTCTGATGGGACTCTCTCCGCTCGATCACACAACTTTGGAAGAAAGGAAAGCAACACCTTGCGAATCGCTATTGTCTTCAAACGATTGACAGGCAATGATGCCTTCTCCGCTGACCACCAGCCCTGTGCCGCCTATCCCTGGAAAAAGGCCCCCTTAGCCATTCAGACAAGTATCAGTGGTCACTACCACCTAAATCCACAATCTCCAACTCTATGCCCAGTACCAAATTGGCCTGAGAAATCCCCCAGCAGACTGGACCTAGCTTCCTCCCGCAGTGGTAACCGCATTTGGAACTCCTCTGAATAAAGGTTCCATCAGGACAGAAGTGCATTCTGAAGAGGCCTCCTATGAGCAAATGCTCAGGGAACTAGATTGAATTTGTTGCCATAGAACCCAGCACCTGCCAATAACCCCAGACTCTGGGTACCAAAAACTGCAAAAACCAGAGGACTTGTGACTTCAAATTCAGCTCCCTGCCCTCCGTGAGATGCACCTTGTCTCGTCAGGTATTGAAGCATGCTTCTAGGTATTATAGCAACTGTGTTGGAATCAAGATGCTCCTTTGCCAGATGTACTACCCAACCCAGGGTGAGTGATATCTGCTGGTATAGGTCTTTTGACTTCGCACACATGAGCCAGTTGGCCATTTAAGGATGCACTGAAAAGCCTACTTTCCATAGGCCACCATTGCCATAAATTTGGTGAACAGCTGAGGTGCCATCACTAGCCCAAAACAAAAGCACTTAAAACTGGAAATGCTCTCCCAGCACCCTGATGTGAAGGAATATCTGATGTCCCTCCCTGATGGGAATATGTATATACGCTTCTGTGAGATCCAGAGAATCAGGAACTCCCCTTTGTGGATGACCGCAATCACCTATTATAGGGTTTCCATTTGGAAACTTGGCACCCTGAGAGCTGCATTCACCTTCTTCAGATCTAGAATGGGCAGACAGGTACCCTCTTTCCTTTGTAAATGACCTAGCATAGAGCGAACCGCCTCTTATTTGGCTCGGAAAGCCCAAGGGGAGTTCATTTAGGCCTTGCAGACCGGATGAGCACATTCTAAGTCATAGCTGTTCCTTCCTCTAATGACCTCTGGGCAACAGTGGACTAGTCACATCTCCCTGTGCATTTTCACTTCCTCCAGCCCCCTGACCGGAGTTTTCCTGAAAGGACCGCGTTCTGCCTGACCCCTGTCTCTGGGAGGGGAAAGAGCCCCTATCTGGCCTTAACCTTCTTGCCTCCCTTGCCATTGGGATATGCTGAAGACACCTTAAGAGGTCTCCAGCAGAGATTCTCTGCCTGGATCCCTCTGAAGAGGCTGGTCTGGATCCAGCTAGGACCTAAGGCTGGTTAGTTATCTGACCCGCAGGTAGGGGAACTTCTACTGGCTCAGTTTGCCCATACTAAATCCCCCTTCAGATCTATCTGAAGATTTTGGGGATTAGTGTGGCTATTAGTGGGGCTCTTCTCCCCTCCCAGAGACAGGGGTCAGGCAGAACGCGGTCCTTTCAGGAAAACTCCGGTCAGGGGGCTGGAGGAAGTGAAAATGCACAGTGAGATGTGGCTAGTCTGGCTATCGGGAACACAAAAGCTGGTGTTAAATGAAACCGAGAAAGCTTACCCCTGGCTATTTTGGCTGTGCCATCGCATCTCCTCAGGGGATAGCCTCAAAAGGCATGCCTCCTCAGCTGCACACAAACCTGGAAACCAGAAAACAACTTACAGCCCTGGAGGAGGCAGGATCCCTTGAACAACCATCCATACTTCTGGTGCAAAAGCGGTTGAAGGGGCGATGTGGGAACAGTCCCGCCGACCTCTTGATTCAAGATGCTGGCTTCCTGTGCTTAGAATTAACCTCTACAGCAGCGGACACACTTGATGCTCCTGACACACCAATTCCAAAGAAAATCGCAATGGGTCCATTGCTAACCAGGCTTGGTCCCTAAGGAGTTGCCCTGCACAAGCCCAGTAAGTGCATGCGTCTCCAGTCCCTGGGCCCCAAACCAGCCTTTCAGCTGTCTTATGCTGCCCTGATGCTTCGTGGGCCCCACAAATGGAAAGCTCTTTTTTTTTTTTTTTTTTTAAATTAAAAAATGCATAGGCTTTAGAAATAACACCAGGCCCGTTCTCCTCAAGCCTCTCTCACTACAGGCCAGTCAAGAGAACAGCTGCCTGTGAGCTGTCTGTGACTTGTAAGCCATCAGATCCAGAAAAGGGGACACTCCCAGCATGGATCTCTCCACCATGCAAACTGAAAGCCTGGACTGGGATCTGCCATGCTTACCTGGAAGAAACTCGTTTCCCCGCTCTTAGCTGGAGAGAAACTTATAGTGCCTGAGAAAAATACTTCTCCGCCCTTAGCGGGAGGGAACATCATGGCTCTGCAGGACTTGTCATCCAGCACTTAGCTGGAGAAATTATTATGGCACCGGAGGAATAATCTTCCTGCACATAGAAGGAGGGAGCCTTATGGCACTGCAGAACCTGTCTTCCCATACTAAGCGGGAATGTTTATCTTGCTGCCTGTACTTAGCGGAAGCATAAACAACAGTGCCCCCCAGACTCATCTTCCTGTGCCCAATGGGAGAGATTAGAATGGCGCTGCAGGATTTAATTGCCCACGCGTAGTGATAGTGCTGCCATAGCCAGTGGCAATAACAGGCTTAGACCTCTCTTTAAAGCATCGAGAGAGAGAGAGGGACCCCTTCAAGTCCGGCTCCCACCAAACAGAAAACTTCTAATGCTAGGGTTTCCATCCCATGTAATGCGCTAATCCCCCAAACAGGAGACCAGGATCGGCAGGGTCAGAGAAGGCTTCCTCCATATATTTATGCCAATCGGGAAAACACAAAATGGCTGCTGTTGCCGCACATTACTTAGCCTTGGCAGGACTGATTCCTGAGGCCCTCCCTGCCCCCTGAAGAAAACTTTACAGAGCCCAAGGACTGGAAGCATTCCCCCTTGATCTCATCATGCGGCCAAGTTCTCCCATCTCCAGCGGGACCCGCCATCATTGCAATGCATGACCGTGCACTGCGCTGCCGGCAGTCACACGCTCTCTCCTCTCCCCCACCAGCCGGGGCCTGTGCGAACACTCTACACTGTGGGAGACTGTCTGCCCACCTTCCAAGGCCCCATCGGCGCTCATGGTTAGCTGGCTGGCTGCCTGCCTGCCTACCTCTGAAAAGCAAAGTTACAAACTGCTTTCACAATATGATTTTTTTTTTTTTTTTGTTTACAAACTTTAAGTGAAGAAAAAAGCACAAAAATGAAGGAATCTCTTCCCTGAGAACAGAAGAATCCAGGCAGGCCCCCACACAGGTTGAGAGAGGCAAAGCGGGGGAATGAGGGAGCCAGCACCACTGGCATTTAACTCCTCTGTGAAGGTCAAGAGCATCAAAAAGGGCCACCAACCACCTACTTGTCCCTACTCAAACAGGGGGATGACCTAAATCAGGACCTAGCACCCTTGAGAGTAGATCTTCATCTCCAACATCCAGCTATAGGTTTTATACCTCTACCATCTACTGGAGACAGAGAAATACTGACGGACTGCAGGTGGCATGCTAACTTATGTAGCACAGTGTCAGTAAAGCTTTTCTTCTCTGTCTCTATCTGCTGGGAGGGATGAAAAACCCATATGTCTGGACTGATCTGGGCTAGTTTTCGAGAGTTATTCCCTCTTCATCAGGTCAGTGAAGAAACAATTACACTGGGTTTAAAGAGTACAGAGTCATCTAAGTGTTTGGTTGCCTACAAACCTTCAGTTGGTTTGTCGACCCTTAATTCCACATCTGAGATCCCAAAGTTGTATTATAATCATTGTTATAAAATGGGGAGTCTGAGGGTTACTGAGGGGATAGGGTGAAAGACTGCAAGGAGAGAGGTATTAAAAAGGGATTTGAGGGGCTACAGAGGGAGAGATTTGTAGAGGGGAAAGACAGGGCTGATGAGAAAGGAAGACAGAGGAGCAGACACAGGGAAATTAGATTATCAACGACTCTGTTCCCATAGAGTGCCTGAACTGTACCAGCTCTTTTAGCAGAGGATTTGGACATATCATCTGAGCCACAGTGTAGTGCTCTGCTATAAGACCACAGGGATGACCCCCTCAGTAATTTTAAAATCACAAGACTGCTCATGCTTGAGTTGAATGCTCATGGTAAGCAGGCCCCCCACATGAGCATCGGCTGAACTGAATACCTGATAACCCATGGACAATATCACAGAGAATGTGGCCCCTAGGAATGTGCTTGGGAAAATAATAATCGTTATTGACTGACAGTCCCCAGACTAGCAGGATCTACTGCCAGATAATTGCCTGCACTGGAGATCAGTCATCTTGAAATAAAAGGCAAGGACTATTGTCTTAGTGGCAGAGCCTGCTATCAGGGAGACGTTCACATGTAGGCAACAAAAATGAAACATACAAACCCCAAATCATTAAAAACTCCCATCTTTGAATATTTCTTTTCATTTTGTTTTTAAAGCAGGATGTCACCAGTGAGATTCAGAGGACTAATACTGTTGGATTGTGTCTACTGGTTACTTGGCCAGAAGAGTCCGTAATCTAATAAAACAATAATAAAACTTTATTTTTGTTTTCCCAATAAGTGGATTATAGCCTGTTAAAGTACAGAAGAGTGAAAACATATGCTAAATTAGAAGCTGATGCTGTGATACTATGTGATATCCTATCGAGTAGTGCACACACAATATGTTCTCTCTTCATAGCTGTCCAAATTTGTACTCATAGGTATGTAAGGGTCACACAAACTAATTTGTATCTCCAGGGGCTACTCCAGCTAGCATATTATTCCCATGCTCGAGTCCTAATCCCTGGTGGGGGGAAGCTCTCACGATGTTAAAAGGCTCTCAGTGTGAGTATAGTCTATTGGTGCTTCCCATGAGGTGAGAGGTTGTGAGAGTTCAGACGGGTCCCGGTCTGGGAGTTACAATAATAGTTTGCTGATTGATACTCTTAAATTAAAGTCCATCCATTCATAATATTGAAATTATTTCTGAATGTTGGCACATGTAGGTTTTAGGTAGGCAGCGCCTTCTGTGGCTATAAAGACCCAAATGGGAATGGCAGTTTCTTTTGCAATGACACTGGCAGAAAATGGACACAGCTATGTCTGAGCTTTGGTTTTATTTCCTGGGAGCTTTCTTGTCCCCCTGGGTGTGCACATCAGCCTTTTCTTGTATTTCTGAAGGCCTTTGTGGAGTTTGTGTTTCCGGTGACAGTGATCTTGTGCAAATGTTTCCTAGGTATTAATGTCAAGGTCAAGATCCTTACAATCTCACTTGCGGGCAGGGCCATTAGGCAAACCAGGCGGTCACCTAGAGCACCAAGATTTTTTTTTTTGGGGGGGGGGGGGGGGGGGTGGAAAATCTTTACAGCATGAGATCCAGAGTGCTACTGTACCAGGGCCAATACCACCCAAGAAAGGAGCAATGTGCTGGTGCCACTTCCGCCAGCAGGAGGGAGCACGATGCTGGAACTGCCACCAGTACTTAAGCTGAGGGGGGAGGGGAGCTAAATGGTCAAAGGGCACCAAATATTCTTGCACTGGCCTTGCTTGCAGGCCCTCTTGAATTGCAGGTGCCGGCAGCAGATTGGTCTTTTGCCAGAGACCATCTCCCTATTACTTTGCTGTTGTCCATACAGTGGACATGCCGGAGCCAGGGTGAAAACAGAGTTAACAATCAGGACAGAAAACAATAGAGCTATTCAGACGAACATCTGCCTATTGATACTACTGCACTCTGACATGAGACGGGCTTGTTCTGCTACGAACAGCTGTACTCCCACAACCACAGCTCTATCTAGCAATAATACTATTGTGCTACACCCATTTAATTAAAAACCTTGAATGATGGATGACCTTCGATATCTGATTATATCACCACTGGTGTTTTGAAGAGAATGATGAAAAGTAGAGCAATAATTAAGGCTTGTAGAAAGCGAAAAGAAAAGCCCTGAAAAGCTAAGCATTATATCTGTTTGATTCTTTTTTTTTTTTTTTTTTTATAATTCAAAGTTTATTGTATCAACACAAAAAGTACAAAACCAGTATATCAAAAACATTCCTGCAACCCCAGTTCTTGTATTGATACATATATACATGAATCATCCAACTTCCCCCAACCAGTTGGTGCATTTACATGTTAATATTCATAGGATTCACAATAACAAAACATCTAAAATAACATTTAATGAAGACATATGTAATCTAGGGATGTGAATCGTGTCCTCGATCGTCTTAACGATCGATTTCGGCTGGGAGGGGGAGGGAATCGTATTGTTGCCGTTTGGGGGGGTAAAATATCGTGAAAAATCGTGAAAAATCTAAAAATCTAAAAATCGCAAAACCGGCACATTAAAACCCCCTAAAACCCACCCCCGACCCTTTAAATTAAATCCCCCACCCTCCCGAACCCCCCCCAAATGACTTAAATAACCTGCGGGTCCAGCGGCGGTCCGGAACGGCAGCGGTCCGGAACGGGCTCCTGCTCCTCAATCTTGTTGTCTTCAGCCGGCGCCATTTTCCAAAATGGCGGCGAAAAATGGCGGCGGCCATAGACGAACACGATTGGACGGCAGGAGGTCCTTCCGGACCCCCGCTGGACTTTTGGCAAGTCTCGTGGGGGTCAGGAGGCCCCCCACAAGCTGGCCAAAAGTTCCTGGAGGTCCAGCGGGGGTCAGGGAGCGATTTCCCGCCGCGAATCGTTTTCGTACGGAAAATGGCGCCGGCAGGAGATCGACTGCAGGAGGTCGTTCAGCGAGGGTTCCGGCGCCTCGCTGAACGACCTCCTGCAGTCGATCTCCTGCCGGCGCCATTTTCCGTACAAAAACGATTCGCGGCGGGAAATCGCTCCCTGACCCCTGCTGGACCTCCAGGAACTTTTGGCCAGCTTGTGGGGGGCCTCCTGACCCCCACGAGACTTGCCAAAAGTCCAGCGGGGGTCCGGAAGGACCTCCTGCCGTCCAATCGTGTTCGTCTATGGCCGCCGCCATTTTTCGCCGCCATTTTGGAAAATGGCGCCGGCTGAAGACAACAAGATTGAGGAGCAGGAGCCCGTTCCGGACCGCTGCCGTTCCGGACCGCTGCTGGACCCGCAGGTTATTTAACTCATTTGGGGGGGGTTCGGGAGGGTGGGGGATTTAATTTAAAGGGTCGGGGGTGGGTTTTAGGGGGTTTTAGTGTGCCGGCTCACGATTCTAACGATTTATAACGATAAATCGTTAGAATCTCTATTGTATTGTGTTCCATAACGGTTTAAGACGATATTAAAATTATCGGACGATAATTTTAATCGTCCTAAAATGATTCACATCCCTAATGTAATCCTCTACTGGGTGTCTAGTCTCAAGGGCACACAAACTTATTTATCTCTTTGAGGCTTCTCTGGCTAGCGCTCCTCCCGTGGCTTGTACTCTCTATACCAGAGATGGATTCTTTTTTTTTTTGGGGGGGGGGGGGGGGGGGGAAAGCTCTCGCTTATGGCCCAGATGGTGTTTTATTCCCTGTGTGTTTTGATAGCTGCTGCATCCCAAGGGGTGAGATGCTGGGACAAAGAACACAGGACAAGGCACTGGATGTTAAACGCTAATTTATTGATTTGTCAACGTTAAAGTACATTTTAAAAATAAATATGAAGTTACAGATGAATTTGGTACAGACATGAGGGTCTCTCTTGGGTAGGTGTCCTTTACTTCATCAATCTGGGCGGAGCTTCCCATGGTCATATTTAAGTGCACAAAAGCTCTCCCAGCGGCATACCAGGAATCCTAGTGAAGGGGGTCCCCTCAAATACTGAAAAACAGTCCTACCTGAAACTCCATCTCATTCCTGAACACCCAGCCCCGTGTCCTGGTCCCATGTAGATGGAGATCCGGATGGGAATCTCCAGATCTTACTTCGTCTCCTTAGTTGTTTTAAATGGTGACTCCTCTAGTAGAAAAATTTTAATAATTGAGAACATGCTTTACCAGCCTGGCTCCCAGTGAGGAGGGGTGGCTAAAAAACCTCCTTACAACAAATGAGAAAATATATTCCTTAATCCAACATCTTCCTTTGACTTAGTGTTTTACTGTCACAGGTGCTTGCCACATTCAATGGGTGAATGGGCTCACTGATCTTTAGCCCCTGTCCTTTGTGTCCAGCCAGCGGGGATGACCTTCCCCAAAGGAGCAAGGTTTAAACACAGTCCCTTCTGAAAAGTAGATATCTTCTGGCCATCAACATCTCACACTGCCAAGCCAGGTAGTGAATGGGATAACACGTCTTCAGTCCTGGAAAAGGAGTCCCAAAGTAGTTCCAGCAAAAAGTCTTTCTTACTTCAACTCAGAAACAGAGGGACCCTCTGGTAGGGAGGGCACAGTGGAGGTCCTCTTTAAAAAGCAAAAACCTGATGAGGCAGGGAGGCCTCACTAGGGAGGGAAAACCAGACATCCTTATTGTTCTTTGTCTAACCAAAGAATAACTCTAGCCACACCGTGAATGGCAAAATGACGGGGTTAAATAGGAAAAGGCAACCAATCCTAGCTCTCCAGGGGAGAAAGCTGAGGGGGATGGAAGCTCACAGGGTTGGGTTATCTAGACTGGGGCCTAGGAACATCTCATGGCAGACTAGAGGGTCCGGCCACACTCTTCCCTCCATATAGAAAACAAATTGTCTGAGAGAAAGGACACTTACTATTTTTTCACATAGAGACATATAAAAATATACACATTAGTAAGAAGGTGTAATATCCCATCTCACCTCTAGGGGGTATATCTTCCCTAGGGGACTATGACCAGCATAGCTTGAAGACTTGGGTCTTACTTTAACCAAGGTATATATAATGGAATACATTACAAACATACACAACCATTGGGCCCATATTTTCCTGTAGCATGAATAATAATTGAGCTAAAATAAGAGTCAGTACTACCTCTGCAGGCAAGCAGAGGTGCTGCCACGACCCAGGATGTTGAGGATGCTCTCACCATCTGTGGATCTGCAGGGAATAATTACAACATGAACACATACTACATGGTTGCCCTAGGTTCCACTCCTGTAAGATAAGAGCCAAAAATGATTTGCCTATTCACATTTGGACATTCCCACATGGATAATACTAAATACATTTAAATACTTCATTGTCAGATGAAAGTCACTCTCCTCTCTACTTCCTGTCACACAGACCGTGACAGGAAATCTTCCTTATTGCTGGCTGGGACACAGGAATTGATTGTATATGCATATAGTAACTTCCTGTAATGAAAAAAAGATGAATATGAGGGGTGTCCAATCCTATGGGCAGCATCCCACTTGTGAAAGAAATTAATGGTTAATCATGAAATTTTATTAAATAAATCAAAACACCCATTTTTATGAAATTTCCAAAACGTTTATATAACTACTAGCTGTGCCCGGCCACACGTTGCAGTGGCAGAGTCAGGTTCTTTCTCCCCCCCCCCCCCTTCCCCTTGCTCATATACCTCAGTCACACATCGTCTTCCTCCTTGGTCACTCACCCCCCTTTCCTCCCCTGTCCCCACTCCAGCTCTCTCCCCTCACACTCACCCCCCCCCCCTTCGGTCACTAACTCCCCCTTCACTCCCCTGTCCCCACTCCAACTCTCACCCCTCACACTCACCTCTCCCCTCTGTGTCTCTCCAGTGACACTCACTGCCCCCTTCATTCACCCTCCCCTCACTGTCACCTCTCCCCGCCTACTCCCTACCCTTTTGTCAGTGACACCGCACCCTCTCTCAATCTCCTTCCCTGATTCTGATCCCCTCCGGCTCGCAATGCCCTCCCAGCTGCCCCCCCCCCCCGTCCCTCTCCCTCTTGTGCGGTTCTGCGTGGCCCGCTCCCGAAGGCGCGAGGTCAGCGAGGATCCCTCCCTGTCGTGCATGTGAGCCGTACCAGATCGCTGCCGCAGCTCCTCCCAGGTGTCGAATTTCGGCCGGCCGACACCACCACGCCCGATATTGCCGCCGGTCCGCCGCTGCTGCTCCTCCCAGCGCCATGTTGGTCCCGCTGTGCGCGACGTGCACCACTGCTGCCCCTCCCAGCCCCATGATGGTCCCGCTGTGCCCGACGTGCGCTCCCGCCCACGCATGCGCAGTACAGCAGTTTCATTTCCCAAGGTAGATAGCGTGTGTTGCATGTCTGTCCAACAGATGTCGCTGTTTTCCCCACACACATGTAAAAACATGTTTTTTTCTGTAACTGTGTGACATCTATGTAATCTAGATAGAGAAGAACCTTGCCGAAAGTGAAAGCAAGGTTGTGTCCAAATTTGAAAGCAATTGGTCAATTGGTGCAGTAGCTGAGCCTGGTTACGTTGAAAAAACAGAACAGAGCAGTAAAGGTTACAGTTTGTGGGTTTTTTTTTTTTTTTTACCCCAAATGAACAGCACCAGCAAAGAATAGTTTAAATATGCAAGCACGCCTTCCTGGCCCCCCCCCCCGCAACCTGGTAAAATAGAGCAACCCACGCTACAACCCCCCTCTTGGGAGATGTGGAGAATCAGTGGCCCTCCCCTGTGAAAAACGCGCGGCGGAAAATAAGAACGGTCCCCCACCGTGCTCCTCCCCGGCTACATGTGTAAACTGCCAGCTGGTAGCGAGGGTGTGTGCTAGGGTTTGTTCCGCTGGCTGCCATGTCACAAAACTTCACCGGTGAAAGTGGTGCGTCATGATTCCTGACCTAGTAAGGGCAAATGTCAGCTGAGGATATGGCGCTGACGGGCTGTTGCCCTTACTATGTCACATGGTGTACCGACGTCATTGTTGTCTCCGTATAGCATTGTAAGGGCAAGGTCCGCCGGCGCCATTTTAGGTTGCTGGCATCCGACGGCCCTACTGAATGCGATGTGTCCCGGACCATTCCTGTGGTGCCGGCGGAGAAGCATGGACTTGTATCAGGTGTAGTGTGTGATCGGAGTGCAGTGGGTGGGTGGGTGGAAAAGGGTACTTTAATTTAAATTCGGAGGGTGTGTGAAATGCGTGGCTTCCCAATGTAGCAGCCAGGAATTCGTGTTTTGGTGTGTTTTGGGAGGGTGGGTGAAGTAAGTGACATTGCCAGGCGTGTGGGTGGGGGTGTGTGGTGTGATGAGTGTGGATTTCTGTGTGTTATGAGGGAGTGTGAATGAAAGACAATAGCCCTGTGTGGGGGGTGGGGTGTGGTGTGTGAGTGTGTGTGAAAGGTGTAAGAGGTTGCGCTTGCGCTGACGGCCACCAGATGTCAATGTTTTGTGTAACCAATTTTTAAACTTTTATTACCTGTCACAGGTGTGACCTGTATGTAATGTAAGTGTATAAGATCCTTCCCGTATGGGAAGTGAATGTTGTGTGCAAATTTGAACGCATTCGGTTAAGCGGTTGGCGAGATTAGCGACGACGTACAAACTATTTAACATTTTTATTTATATAGATGAGGTAGAGAAGGAACATTTATGCATGTGAAATAGCGTAACAATGCATTGAGGTAGACAACCAAGGCAGCCCCTCCACAGAGGGAATTTTTATTTTTATTTAACACTAAAGTCCAGGATTAATGAAAGTCTTTCCCCGTGAAGAACACTCTCACCCAAGGGGGTATCTTGAGCTTCACCCTCCCATGCAGGGCAGGCAACAGTTCACAGCTATATCTTCATCTTCCCATGGAGGACAGGCAACAGTTCTCTCAACTTAACCTCAGCAACAGGCCAAAAGAAACACCCCTGGAAAGAGAACACAGGCAAATAACAAAGAAAGAGAAAATATCCCTTCAGAGGTGCCTGTACACAACCCCACCTCAAAGGGCAATTAGATTACCAGTGGGGGGGGGGGGGGGGGGGGGAGTTCCTCTTTCTTTGGCCATCTCCTAGGCTCGTAGTGGCTGGGGTTAGGGTTTTTTTTTAACTGTAATTCCATTGGGGAGGAGACAATTGATGGAATAGGACTTCTGATCCCCACTCCTTTGGTGATATACTACAGCATGCTTGTAGATATTTCTCCTCAACAACAAATCCGTCACGTTACGATCCAGTGTTCTCCTGTAATCATGGTGCTCTTTGTCGGTATTCAGGGGTGACTGGATTTTTTACAGTGGTCCGAGCTGTCTACTCGTTGCTCAAATAGACATTGATTGTGGGATACTTTATGCAGATTTGGTTTCTTTCCCAGAAGACTCTGAACAACCCAAGACTGATTCCTCACCTCAGAGGGTAGTGGTTGGTCATGGAGGTCTTCCCCACTGAACACATCAGATGCTCCCGATGGGGCAGTCACCTCGGAGGGAGTAGGCCTTCTCCCAACGGATTAAGATGATCTGCTGACAAGTGTTGATTCTACTTCAGATGATGAACCTGAACCACAACTCCAGAGCCATCCAGCAGTATTCCCTGAAGGTCTTGGAACCCCAGACCATCAGATTTACTGTGGGTGTTGCCATCCCATAAAGTTCTTCCACTTGAGCTGGTGTAATAGCGATGCTCCAGTCCCTCCGATCAGAGTACCGAAAGGTTGAGGCAGGCCTCAGGCAGCCTGTTAAATCAGATGGATCCAGTATCCAAAGACTGTACTCCACTATGATGCAGATGGAGGGCAGGCGTTTCGATAAGTCATTCCGGAGCTATTCGTAGGGGGAGGGGGGTCAATGGCCATAGTAGTCTCTGGTTCTGCAGATTTCACTAACCCCAGACCTTGCCCAATGATAGAGGCAATCATCGCTTCCTCCAGTTCTCGCTGTTCCATGACTTCCATTTGGTTGGCCCAGGAAAGTTGACCAGCATTGCCGCTAGCCCTGGATGAGGAGGAATCTTCATGAATGGCTCCACCACCATATCAGGGCTGTCTCCATACTGGGAGGCCTGACTGCACCCATCTTCCATTTTAGCAGTGCCTGCCGCTGCAGGGCTGACCGACTTTTTAGGCGAAAGAGCTTTTTCAGCCACTGACGACTTCTCTTTCCCAGCACTACCGCAGCTGTCCTCTGACTCCACAGCAGAAGACTGTTCACCCTATTGATGGAGTGCCATCCAGGGGAATATGTTTGCAGCATTCCAGGATGCGGCTCCCTAGCATCCTACAGTGATGTCTGGGTCCATAGCAACATCCTGAAAAAGGAGACTCTGGCAGTAACAGTCAGGCCTATCCTGTAAAGTGCGGCTGCGTTTACCCTGCTCCTAAGCCGTTTTTAACTTCGTTTTCGGCCGCGTTAGCCCTTCCTGCGATCCCGAATCCCCTTTAACCTACTCCTACCGTGTCCTAAATTCCCTGGGCAACCCCTTCCGCCCGCAGCATGTATATTGCATGCAAACGAGCGAATTAGCGCGATATTGCATGCAACGAGCGAATTAGCTATTCACCTGCAATCCCGTAACCCGCGCCCCGACTATCGCTACCTTTCCCTGCCGTTTTGTCGCGCGTTTAACCTGGAAACTTACCGCCTACCCTGACCCAGGCGGTAGAGGCAGGGGTAAGGGTAGGTGGAAAGCTTTCCCCCAGCGCCCAGCCCCCGCTCGCCTGCCCCGGCCGTGATCATGGGTGCCGGTCTCCGTGGCAGCCCCAGTCCTCTCCCCTGCTCCCGAAGCCAAAAAAAAAAAAAAAAGCGTAAAAAACGTTGCAGCCCCCCTCCGATGTCCGGACTGGGGCTGCCACGGAGACTGCAACGGCAAAGCGACATTTCAGTGTCCCTCCTCCTCTCGGAGCAGGGCGCGAAAAGCCGCCTTGCTCCGGGAGGAGGGGGGACACTGACAGCGGCGAAGCAACGGCGAAGAAAGCGGCAAAGCGACATTTCAGTGTCCCCCCTCCTCTCGGAGCAGGGCGCGAAAAGCCGCCTTGCTCCGGGAGGAGGGGGGACACTGACAGCGGCGAAGCAACGGCGAAGAAAGCGGCAAAGCGACATTTCAGTGTCCCCCCTCCTCTCGGAGCAGGGCGCGAAAAGCCGCCTTGCTCCGGGAGGAGGGGGGACACTGACAGCGGCGAAGCAACGGCGAAGAAAGCGGCAAAGCGACATTTCAGTGTCCCCCCTCCTCTCGGAGCAGGGCGCGAAAAGCCGCCTTGCTCCGGGAGGAGGGGGGACACTGACAGCGGCGAAGCAACGGCGAAGAAAGCGGCAAAGCGACATTTCAGTGTCCCCCCTCCTCTCGGAGCAGGGCGCGAAAAGCCGCCTTGCTCCGGGAGGAGGGGGGACACTGACAGCGGCGAAGCAACGGCGAAGAAAGCGGCAAAGCGACATTTCAGTGTCCCCCCTCCTCTCGGAGCAGGGCGCGAAAAGCCGCCTTGCTCCGGGAGGAGGGGGGACACTAGCAACGATGAAGCAACTTACTTTTCTGAAGCCATCATCAGGAACACATGCGATCGTAGCTCCTCCAGATGAAGACAAAGATGGCCGCCTGCACGGGGAAAGCGTGCAATTGGCCGCTCAAGACGTGATGTCGTGACGTCACGTCTTCAGCGGCCAATTGTACGCTTTCCCCGTGCAGGCGGCCATCTTGTTGGGAGGAGCTACGGGAGCCAGATCGTGTTCCTGCTGATGGCTGATGGCTGCAAAAAAGATAAGTTTTGCCGGCGTCCAAAAGCGACTTACTTTTGGGATCTTGACAGATCCCAAAAGTAAGTCGCTTTTGAAAAAAAACCAAAATTTGCTCCCCTTTTTTTTTTTGCTTCGCCGCTGTCACCTCTTCTCCCCCCTCCCGGAGCAGGGCGCGAAAGCAGCCTTGCTCCGGGAGGAGGGAGAACAGACTGACAGCGGTCAGGTCGGGTCCGGTCGGGTCCGGGTTGGGGGTCCGGGTCGGGTCCGGGCTGGGGAAAGCTTCGCCGCTGTCATCTCTCTCCCCTCCTCCCGAAGCAGGCCTTGCTCCGGGAGGGGGGGGGGAGAAGCGCTGTCAGGTCAGATCAGATGGAAAAGTAAGTTGCTTCGCCACTGTCATCTCTCTCTCCACCTCCCGGAGCAAGGCCTGCTTCGGGAGGAGAGGAGAGAGATGACAGCGGCGAAGCAACTTATTTTTGCATCCGATCGGACCAGACTTCCTGGTATCTGTCATTTCAAATGACATTTGAAATGACAGATACCAGCGTGGCGTGAAGCCTTAGGCCTGCGCACCCAGGATCCTGTATAGGCGCTCTATCCAGTATCCTGGGTTGCGCGGGACTAAGGCTTTTCGGACGCGGCTTACATTTACATATAATTAGGCTTCAGGATCGAGCGGTAGGTGAGCTGCACTGTGCGGGTGGTAACCGCGGGTGCCGTAGGCACTAACGCAGCTCTTCCTACCGCTCGGTACTGGATCACCCTGAGTATTGGGTAAATACTTGCTCGGGGCACTAGCATACCCAACAGTCCGCACACTCAAAGGCGAGGATATCTTCAGTTCTGGCAAAAGACATCCTCAGACCTGCTCTGTACTGGACAGCCCGAGCCATTGCTGTCAGGCCAAAAACATACCCAGGACCATGAATCCAAACCACCATTTCGCTTACCCCCTGCCTGCTGATGGTTTGCAAGGGGTAGGATTCTTCAGGAGTTATTTCAATTGGGCTACCTCCCTTGGACACAGTCAACTTTGGCTTGATACGCTCAGTCATGATGTTGTGATAGGGCAATGCTGCTTTTAAATTCACTACCTCACTCAAGGCGTAAAATCAATTATTTATTGACTAACTGGAATGTCTGTTAATTCAAATAAATAAATTGTTGTTGATAGCGCTGGATTGCTTTCTTCATTTACGTCTTCATTCATGTCTTTTTATAGCTGTTATGTTACTCAGAGGATATACTCAGTCTAAGAGGTTAATGACCGTGCTTAAAGAAGGTGACTTTTTTTTTCCAGAAAAAAGCTACTTCACAAGGTGCAGCCAAAAAGTATTTGTTGCACTATCGCCTGTATCTATTTATCAGTTTCTAATATAGGTATATTTAGCAAGGTATGTGTAGGGGACATGCTCTGGGATACTCCAGTAATCTTCTGGATTAAGGAAGCAATATGCCCCCAATATTTATTTATAACTCCATTCTCCCACCAAATGTGATAAAATGTACCCACTACTGAACATCCTCTCCAACATTTTCCTCATCCTGAAGATATATCCTGTGTAATCACTCTAGTGTTAGATACCAGTGCATTAAAACTTTATACCCATTTTCTATAAGAGAGGCTGTCTTCCGCAAAGACATGTGTTCTGCTATCTTCAGTGAGTTCAAAAAATGCTGGATCTGTATGTACATAAGCAAAAAGTCCTCCTTTAGGAAAATCAAATTTACTCACCAAAGAATCATATCTCAAAATATTCCCATCCCCCCCACACATGCTCCACTTTTGTCACTCCTTGTTCCTTCCAACTCAGAAAGGCCTTCAAGGGTATACCCGGTGTAAATGCTATATTATGGAAGAGAGATACACCTGAACTAGATGGTAACCTTGGCAACTCCATAGCCAACCAGCAATATTCCCTGAAGGTCTTGAGGCCCCGGACCATCAGATTTAGTGTGCTTGTTACCATCCCATAAACGTCTTCCGCTTGAGGTGGTGTTCTAAAGAAATATTCTCTATGATCCACAATTCTATTATGCCACTGTGACCAAATATTCAATGTATTGGCATTAGTGGGGAGAATATCTCCAAGGGGTCTTCAAGTTTTCTTAGGTTACCAAGTCAATACATGTTTAGGCATAGATAAGCAATGATTGTTCTAATTATACCCATTGTTTCATTTCTCTTCTTTTATGCCACTCCATTATTACTTGTAAGTGAGATGCTATATAATACCATGTGATATTTGGGACTCTCAATCCACCCCAAAGCTTGGGCTGATACATCACTCTGCATGCCACCTTAGGTGGTCTGTGTCTTCAGATATAGTAAAAAATGTGCCTCTGCCACCATTTAAGCATATTATTGGGACCCCTAACTGGTAGGGTCTGAAACAAGTAGCATAGTCAGGATAAAATATTCATTTTTACTGAGGTTAATTAATCCAACCATGATAGATGGTAACCTTTCCTCTTCTCCAAATCTTTTAATATACTAGCTATCAGGAGAGGATAATATAGGGCAAACAAATCATCCATTCACTTACCCAAATATACCCCCAAATATTTTATCTTATGTCCTGCCCATTTAAAGGGGAAGCAGTGATGCATGCTCGCCTCTTGCTCCAATGGGATAGAGATGCTCAGAATTTCAGATTTTTCCCAATTTATCTTGAACCCTGAAACCTTGCTGAACCTCTCCATTTCTTCTACCATCCATCCCCTTTAGTGATCTGGTCAGGTTTGTCAGGGTAAATAGTATGTCATCCGCAAATAAGATCATTTGAAAGAATTAACCTAGATTGGCACCCATAATCACAGAATGTGCCCTGATGTTGATGGCAAATGGTTCAAGGAAAATGGCCAAAAGCAGTGGTGACAATGGGCTTCCCTGCCGAGTTCCACGACATACCGTGAACTAATCAGAATAGCCCCCGTTCACTTTAACGCACGCTGCTAGAGAATTGTTTAACTTATGTAGCCATTGGATGAAAGATTTCCTAAAGTTCATCCTTTCCAATGTTTTAAAAAGGAAAGGCCAATGAATCTTATCAAAAGTTTTTTCAGCATCAACTGTTAAAAAATAATAATGGATTTTTTTTCTGTTTTTCCCCCACCACATAATAGCTATAATTTTCCATACATTGTCTGCTGCCATCCTGCCTGGGATAAAGCCTGCCTGAACTGAGTTAATTATTGAAGTTTTATCCCATTCATACGACTGACGAACACTTTGGCTAAAATTTTAAAATCTATGTTCACAAGCAAGATCAGCCTGTAAAACCCAAACACAGCTGTATCTCTGCCCGGTTTAGCCAATATGATTATGCCCGCCAGGTTGGCACCCAGCAATAAGGAATCTTCACTTCTAAGGTGATTAAATATTCTTGTCAATGGCATAACTATGCAGGATGCACATTGATGATAAAACTTTGCAGTAAAGTCATCTGATCCTGGAGCCTTTCCTGATTTACGGTTCTTAATGACATTAGATAATTCCAAGGTTGTGATTTCCCTGTTAGGCAAAAATTAATGTTCATCAGGTAGCCTGGGTAAATCTATAGTACCTAAATATTTCTCAGTCTCATCCCCCATAATCAACCCGTCTTCACTATACAGGTCTGCATAGAATTGTAAAAAATGAGTTTTTATTTCTTTGTTCCCTGTTAGCATTTCTCCCACCTGACCTTTAATTTTGGCCACATTATTCTTGGTCTTGATCTTTATTAACGTTTGTACTAACAATTTCCAGCTTTATTGCCATCCTCAAAATATATTTGATGCACTAATTCCAAATGATGTACTATAGTATCTGATTCTAGCAAGTTAAGTTCCTCAATAGCTTTTCATAACTGTTTTAAGTACTGAATTTGATACATTTTTCTTATGTAGTTGTTTCAGCCCAACTATCTTTTTCTGAAGCATTGTCATAGTTCTTTCTTTTTGAAACTTTTTTGTAGGAGGCTCCCCAGATCATCTTCCCACAGATCACTGCTTTGAAACAATCTCAGACTACAACCAGAAACATCCTACTTTGATCATTAACCCTTAAATATTCTTGAATGTGTTCCATCAATTCTTGAATGTGTTCCATCAATTGCATGCTAAATTCAACATCTGTTAATAAATTATCTCTCAATCTCCAGTAACACTGTCCTGTATCATAATTTGAGAAAAGCATATCGATCCATATGAGAACATGGTCAGACTGTGTACTTGGTTCCAATTCAGCATCAACTACCTTATTAATTAGCCCCTTTATCCCACTACAATAAAATCAATTCAGGAGTACGAATTGTGGAGTCCAGCAAAAATGTATAATTTTTTAATGTAGAATGGTGCATCCTCCAAACATCCATTAAATTTTACTGATCTATCAACAATTTAAGCCTATTATGATGCCCTTGTTTAACCGACCAATACCCCAAGGAATTATCTAGGGCAGGAACTCTTGATATATTAAAGTCCCCTCCAAGAATAAGATGGCCTTCTACCTTTGAAATCAATAATGTCCCCAAAAGATAAAAAAAAAAACAAAACTCCCTGGTCTTTTAGGTGCATAAATGTTAATAATTGTGTAACTTTCTCTACCCACCATGATTTGTATTATAATGTACCTACCATATGGGTCCCCATAACACATCTTGAACTCGAAGATAAAATCTTTGATAAACATTATGCCTACCCCTGTATATTTCCTTCTTTTGGAGCATGGAGCAAAATATCTATTGTTGTCAGATGTGGATCTCATCAAATATTCATATCTGCCTTTAAGGTGTGTCTACTGAAGCAGCACTATAGCTGCCTTTAAAGTATCTAAGTCTCTATATAATAATTGTCTTTTGCAAAGAGAATTCAAACTTTCACATTCAAAGAGAGTATTCTAAACTTGTACATGGTTGAATGAATATGTAATTATAGCCTAAGTACTAACCGGCAAGCCTTATCTAACCCTCCCCTATGATTCATTCCAGGTAGGCCACATACAAACATATTTCCCAACTCCATAACTCTCAATTAAATCATCCACACATATACACACACCAATTTCCTGCCCACCCCTACTTTCCATCCCATAATAATAACATTATGAAACCCTTTTAGTCCATCAACCCCCCCCCCCCCCCCCGCCCACTTCTCCCCTTCCCCCTTTCCAAGGTGGTCTGCTTCTACCTTCACACAAATCCTCTCTTCCACTGGGAGGTGCGCACATCATCGAGGCAGATGACCCCCTCTCCATATGGGCTGCTGTTAACTGGTGAACCTTAAACATACTACCCTATTATCACATTAATGCAATACAAAAGTCCCACAATGTTGAAGGTCGCATGAGAAGACCTAGAACTCAAAAACCCAAAACTTTTAAAATATTCAAATCATCAGTAACATGGAACATTTGAATGATTGTGGTCAGTGCTTCCTGGCAATAACAGTATCACAATCCTACTTGTTCTATACTCTTTCAAGGAGTGTCCTTGGGTGAGGCAGAACTTTCGGATTATCTTCTCAGTCGCCTGTCTCCCTTGCCCACATGTTACCATCTTGGATGATCTTTTCTAGATGGAACAGCAGGAAGAGATGTCTGCAACCTGTTGCTAAATGTATAATTTGCCTTCTTGAGCACAACAGCCACCTCACTTACAGACTTCACTCTAGATGTCACACCATTTATTGTGAACATAAGACCGAATGATATTTAATATTTTCCTTCTGAAGGAGAGAAATCATGCCTTTCAATTCTTGACATCTGCGCAGTGTACCCTGTACAAATGAGAAGAACTGTAAGCAAAAATGTCAGCAAAAATAGCGATCTCATGACCTTCCCATAGCCAATTCTGTATGTGCAATGCGCCGAAGATCTTTCTTTCAAAGAATAACTTTGGAAGCATACAATTATATCCCTTGGCTTACTATTTATGCACTGTCCCAGAGCTCGATGTGCATGCTCCAACCCAATGTTAGGTTCTGGATAGCTCTCAGTGCCCCCACCGGTATGTAAGAATACTTTTCAGATGCCCGTCCCTGTACTCGGTAGTATCTGGCACTCCCCTGAAGTGAAGGTTGCATCAACATGAGCAATTTTCAAGACCCGCTAGTTTTTCCTGCAAGGACGTTTCTTCCTCTCTCAGTTCTTTACACTGGCTTTGCAGACGCTCACTGGTATCTGCATGGGCCTCCAGGCGATTATTGCTTTCCTTCACCCTCCGTCCAAGGTCTGACATTTCCTCACAGATTTCTGCCATCATTTCCAAGATCACAGTTTTATTATTCTTTATGTCCTGGCATATCTCGCAGAACCATTCATGAAATTCTGCCAGAGAGAGAGTAATGCTCTCCATGGCAGAACCTTTGTCATTAGGGCCTACCTCCAACTACACAGCCTGCCACCTCAGACCCGCGAGTGTCCTCATCAGGCTCCCCTCCCGCTTTGGCATAAGAAAAGTGCCAGAAGTTCTTTTTTGTGGCCATTACTCTTTCTTAGTGTGCTCTAAGCTGATCTCGCAAGTGAATTTAGGTGACGGATGGCTGCAAAAATCATCAGATGTAGCCTAATGAAGGTAGGAAGCTCTAATTTAGGAAGCCATCTGGGCCAATGAATCGAACATGGAGGAAATGATGTCATTTCATATTTTCTGCCATAAAAATGCTGAAAATCATTTAGCATTTATAATTTTCAAACCGTGCCCATTTTCCCTAAAGCACAAATTTGCATAAGCCCAGACTCTTGCTCAAAAATATTGTATGTGTGAAAAGATGGACACATGCTAAATTAGAAGAGGCGGCGGTGATATTATGTGATATCCTGTAGGATAGTGAACATACTACATGCTGTGCGTGCTTTAGAAAAATTAAGTAAAACACACAGAATACGTTGAGCATTGGCCTCTTTTTGGCATTATATTGCTTCCGCATGGGACACAGTCTCGTTGTTACCAGAGAAGTGCATTCTGTTTGTAGCCATTCACAGTTGTATACATTAGTTGTTTTCAGCAGATACACAATTCTTGAAGTCATGGAAGTGTTTTTCAGGTATATAATAATTAAACAGCCCTGCCTTTAACCATTTTTTGTGGTGTTACCAGGCATATGAATATATCTTTTCACCTCCTATAAAATGACTTTAGTTAAAATTTATATATTATTATATAATTCCCATTTTTTTGAACACGCTTTCTCTGTTTTATATCCTGTGATTCACCATGACATACAGTGCATCATCAACAGCACCTTACACAGGGCCTGACGTATTGAGCACTTTCCCCATTGCCACAAAATGGGAAGTCTCTTAATGCAGTTAACTGCAGCAATTCAACAAGATACAGTATTGCCCATTAAAATACTGGCAGGTGGTCACGGGAAGCTACCGGCAGCCCCACTGAGAGTCACAGCACCAGCCACAGGTACCTGCCGTTTATTTTAGAATGGACAGCACTGCATACTGTTAACTAATCACTCCCTAATCTTTCATGTCTTCTTCTTCAGAAGTTCCTTTGTTCTTAAGAGGCGCTGGATAATATATGTGCCCTTCATGATATTCTTAGGTTTTAGATAGGCAGCATCTTCTGCGGCTACAATGGCAGTCTCTGCTGAAATAACTGTGAAAGAAAACGGACACAGCCACCCTATTGCTGAGCTATGGTTTTTCTTTCCGCGAGTTCTCATGTTCTTGGATCCACGTCAGACTTTTCTTGTAGCTTTGAAAGACTTTGTGTTCAAGTTTCTAGTGACTGCTATCCTGAACAGGTGTTTCCCATGTGTTAATGTCAACTTCTGAAGTCTTAAGATTTCGCTTGTAGGCACCCTGGAATTGCAGGCGCAGGCAACCAATTGTTTTTTTTTTTATTTTTTTGCCAGAGGATATCTGCCTTTTATAGGATGTCTTTGGGAATTCTGTTGCTGTCCAAACAATGGATGGGCCTGAGCCATGGGAAGCATCTATGTTTAGCAGAGTGAAGACAGAGCAACAAGAAGAACAGCAAACAATACAGCTATTCAGATGAAAATCTGCATATTGATACCACTGCATAAGTACAGAGACAATTAATGTGAAATGTAGCTTTGAGATAAAACGCAAAAATAAATAAGCAAGCTAACCAACCACTATTTTTCCAGAGGCAGGTGGATCCAGTGTAAATCGTGAATTACTTCCAAGACCAGATAACCCAGTGAAGTTGAACTCATTGTTTTGGCGCTCCACATCAACATCTTTGCAGGCCCCTGACACTGCCAGATCTAGAATGAGGCTTCCTTTCGATTCGTTTTCAGGCACGCCAATGCTATTGAAAAGACATCAATTTATCAGATTACTTAAACTCCATTTCACATTGAAACCCTCGTTCCCTGCCCCCAGCTATAATTTAAACTCTTGGAAGTAGATATTCAAAAGCCATTTAGACGGATAACTGAAAAGTTAACCGTCTAAATGATTAAGTTGCTATTTTTAAAAGCTTAAGTTGGGGGCATTCTCGGTGAGGGCAATAGGCGTTCCCAGGAGGAGTGGACTTAGCCAGTTAGGTTAACTGGAGAACTCTGATATTTGGAGTTATCCGATTAACCTAACTTGCTAACTTTAGCTGCGCCATAGGGCTGGTCTAAAGTTAGTCAGATGCACTTATCCACCTGACTTTAAGTTATCTGGGTATATTCAGTGGTGCTGGATAGGTGTATCCGGCTAACTTAACTAGCCACTCAGGGCTGAATATGGACCCCTGCTGTTTACATCCAAGTTCAAGACTTCAAACCAACGAAAACCATTGTCTGCTTCCACTCTGACATGACAGGGGTTTCTTCTGCTATGCACAGTTGTAGTCCCATAACCACAGCTTTGTCTAGCAAAATACTATTGTGAATGATGGATGATCTTTAATATCTGATCACGTCACCACTGGTATTTTGAAGAGAATGATGGGCCAGAATTAAGGCTTGGCAAAAAGAAAAAAAAATCCCAAAAAACTGAGCATTTTATGTGTCTGATTAATTTAATATTTGTGCCAAATTTAATGTCTGTGCAAGATTCTCTCAACTCACACTATGGCACAAGAAAACAGTGCAAAAAAGAAAAAAATGTACAAAAATGCAAATCATTTAGCATTTGCAATTTTGAAACTGTGCCAGTTTTTCCTAAAGCCCAAGGTTGCTTTTTGCATATGTGAAAAGAAGGGCACATATCACTTTTGCCCAAGTCTTAAACCTGGGTCCTTGTATTTTAAGACCTATCAATGTCCGTTGATTCAGTGGGAGTGATTAGACATACCTGAAGGCATATCTGTTACAAACTGGTGGGTTATCGTTGATATCTTCAATGACGAAAGTTAGCAGGATTTTGTCTGGCTGTCTGCTGCTGAGACGGTCTCGCACTACAATTTCCAAAGTTATGTTTGGATGTTGTCGGAATGGCTCAACTTCCCGATCTATTCTCATAGCAACCTGAATCACACCTGTGACTAATAAGAAAAAAGGAGAAGCCTATTGCAGTTTATTTTCTGATTTATACTCTGCCTTTTGTAACTAGTCAGCCACTTCAGAGCACATTACATTCAGGCACTGCAGGTACTTCCCTGTCCCCAGATAATCTGTTTGCACCTGAGGCATTGGAGGGAGATGTGATTTGCCCAAGATCACAAGGAGTGCCTGTAAGATTTGAAGCCTGGCTTCCCTGGCTCTCGGCCTGCTGCTAACCCAGGGGTGGGCAATTCCTGTCCCTCCAGGGCCACAGAGCAGCCTAGTTTTAGGATAACCATAATGAATATGCATGAAACAGATTTGCATACAACTGAGGCAGTGGGCATGCAAATTTCTCACTGCATTTTCCTGTAAAGCTGACCGGTTTGCAGCCCTCGAGGTTCAGAGTTGCTCACCCCTGCGCAAACCACGAGGCTAGGGATGTGCAGAGCAAAATTTTATGTTCATATTTCTTATGTCCGAAAGTGGGTCCCACTTGCGGTCAATATGGACATAAAAAAAATTCAATGAGTTGGGTATATGTACATATGTGCAAAAAAAAAATTTAAACCCCCTCACCCTCCTTAATCCCCCCCCCAGACTTACCACAACTCCCCGGCGATCGAGCGAGGAGCGAGGACGTCATTTCTGCAATCCTTGGCGAGAAGCATGTGACGTCGGCGGCACGTCGAGTGACGCCGGCGTCACGTGATTCCCGGCGAGTTCGCGCCGGACGGCTCGTTCGGCCCAAAAAGAACTTTTGGCCAGCTTGGGGGGGTCAGGAGGTCCCGGGAATCACGTGGCGCCGCGTCACTCAGACGCGGCGTCACGTGATTCCCGGCTCGTTCGCGCCGGACGGCTCGTTCGGCCCAAAAAGAACTTTTGGCCAGCTTGGGGGGACCTCCTGACCCCCCCAAGCTGGCCAAAAGTTCTTTTTGGGCCGAACGAGCCGTCCGGCGCGAAGTCGCCGGGAATCACGTGACGCCGCGTCACTCGACGTGGCGCGACGTCACATGCTTCTCGCCAAGGATTGCAGAAATGGCGTCCCCGCTCCCCGCCCGATCACCAGGGAGTTGTGGTAAGTCGGGGGGGGGGGGGGGATTAAGGAGGGTGAGGGGGTTTAAATTTTTATTTTGGCTCAACAATCGCGATTTCCCACATATCCAACAGATCTATGTTGGATATGTGGGAAATCCGATCGTTTATGTCGAATCATTTTTTTAAGTAAAAAAAAAATTTGAGTTGCGTTTTACACATGCGGTCAATCCGAATGCACATCCCTACACGAGGCTACTCCTCCACATACGTAAGCATATGGCTGCAGGTCCTGTAATACTGGCATGGTTTATAAATAAATAAAGTAAATTATTTTTTTGACCCGGCAGTTTCCTCCTGTTTTTATAAAGTCTCACGAAGATGAGATTTCTACTATGTTCTCTCGCCCTAGCTTGATGGACTCTATACCAGGGTACTATCAAGCTAGGGCGAGAGAACATTGTAGAAATCTCATCTTCGTGAGACTTTCCTCACTCCAAATGACGTCAAATCTTCACTGAGGTGTACTGTACTGTTCATACGACTCACTCTGCATGTAAAACTGGCCCCCAAACCCTAAACCACCACCAAAACCTCACCTTGAGTTATTAGCTGGCCCTCCTATAATGATATAAATAGTTGAATACTGTGAAAGCCTCCCTAGAGGCTCTCTCTCCCTCTCTCCACTCCACTCCACTCCACTCCACTTCACTTCTCTCCTTCCCTCACCCCCCTCCCCAAGCCCACAATGCAATTTGCAATCTTTATCACAAATTGCATTACAGACATTTCACACAGCTTAACACCAGGAAAAAAAGGCATAGTTATTTCTGGCTTTAAAAGCATGAGATAATGCCCCCTCATTTTTATTAATCCCACCTAAACCCCTCCCCCAATCCCACCCCTTTGAAAGATTTGCATTTGCACCACATACTGCCATAACTATGGCATGCATTATGGCGTTATTGCACCATAACACATTTTAATGAATGTCCCTGTAAGTGAGTCAAAGAACATTTTTTGAAAATTGTTCCCATAGCATTCAGCAGACAAAATTTCTATACATCTTGTGTAGTTAATTGACACTTAAAGCATAGAGAAGCATCCCCTTTCGCCAGTGTCTGAAACAAGTGCTCCTCCTCTGATGAGGAAGCAGTTGGGAAAAGCAAAAAAAAAATAATCAGAATTTGAGTATAGAAACGGATTGCTAAAGACAAAGAAAAGCCCTAGAGTATACATGGTCCAGAAAGGACTGCCAAAACGGTACTGGTTCCATCTCGGGGATGAGACTTAGAGATATAAATATGCATAGCCTAGAAGAGTGTTGAGACAAGGGAAATATGATAAGAGATATTTAGGGGAAAATTTCCAAACTGTCTACATTAGGACAGAGTCCACAGGTACTTTTTATCCATGGGCCTTGCTTCAAGTTCCTGTCTTTTTTTTTTTAATAATTATATCTTTATTAATTATCAATCATCATACAATGAAAAATATAATAAAGTACACTCCAGTTAAACATAATTCAAGAAGGAAATAGTATATGTAACATATCTCATTAAGCTTAATCAAGCCCAATTCTAGGGGGAAATAAGCAATTAATAAAGGCAAAAAAAATACGATCTCAATCATGATTTGCTGTTTTGTAAAGAAACTTAATTAATTCCGACCCTATCAACTAGTAACTCCTAAGAACTTAATATAGCCAGTGCCTTATCAATTAGGAAAGTCTCCAGATGGGTCGGATCTAGAAATACATAGGTGTTTCCTTTGCAGGGAAGCTTTAAGAAAAATATGGCCTCAAGGAGTACAGTACTCTGCTTACGAGGTAAGAATAGCTTCCTACGTTGTTGCATTTCATGAGAGACATCCAGAAATACTTGGACTCTGTCCACAAAAATTCACAGACTAATATTTGAAATATTACTTGAATATTAACTCTTTATTCATATCAGATAAGAAAGATACCAACAGTGTAGCTCTGTTAGAAATAACATCCTGAGAGTCTTGAAGGAATACAAATAAATCAGTGCTATCAAGTGGAGCAAATACATTAACCAACCCTTCAGATCTAACCTATCTTCACAGTCCTGGAAGATAATAACATTTAGATAACCTAATTTCTTTATCCAGAACAATCTGTAATACTACAGTAATATATTTTAAAATCAGTTCTATTGGTGACAGAAATCTAGACTTTGGAAAGTTTAAGATTCATACATTTTTATACTGTAGCTCATTACATTATCTAATTGCTCAATACAGGAGCAAATTTTAACATTAGAAGATAAAGAAGCCTGTATATTCTTGAATGAATTATTAGTAGTTGCCATTTGCCCCTCTTTAGCAGCTAACCTGTGAAACAGACTGGGATAAAGAAGTCTCCATCCTAGAGACAACTTTCCAAATGTCTCTAAGGATTACTGTAGTTGGTTCTTCTGTATCCCCGAATATCAAACCCTTCTAATCAGGGATTGGATTAACTGCCATTGGAATCGGGACTTAGGAACCCACATCCACTTCACCCAACTGTTCTGGGTTAAAATGGGAAAAAAAGATGGTTCCTCACAGACCAACGACATGGGAGAACCACTGGGCTGAGGCAGAGAAAAACTCTCACTGGTTTCCTGCTTTGACCTTAAAATCGCCTCTCCACTGCTAGAAATGTCACATGAAGATATCAAATCTACTATAAACCCAGATACACTAACTGCTGTAACCACATCCTCTGGCAATAAATTCCAGAGCTTAATTATGTGTTGAGTAAAAAAGAATTTTCTCCAATTTGTTTTAAATGAGCTACTTGCTAACTTCATGGAGCGCCCCCTAGTCCTTTTATTGTCTGAGAGCGTAAATAACTGATTTACATTTACCTGTTCAAGTCCTTTCATGATTTTGTAGATCTCTGTCATATCCCCCCTCAGCTGTCTCTTCTCACAGGTGAGCCGTTCCATCCCCTTTATCATTTTGGTCACCCTTCCCATTACTTTCGCCAGTGCAACTTTGTCTTTTTTGAGATGCGGTGACCAGAATTGCACACAGTATTCAAGGTGTGGTCTCACCATGGAGCAACACAGAGGCATTATGACATCCACCATTTTATTTGCCATTCCCTTCCTAATAACTCCTAACATTTTGTTTGCTTTTTTGACCGCCACAACACACTGAGCCGACGATTTCAATGTATTATCCACTATGACGCCTAGATCTCTTTCCTGGTGGTAACTCCTAATATGGAGCCTAACACCGCTCTCTTCATCTCCTTGTCTTAACAGAGACCTGGCTTTCTCCTAAGGACACTGCTTCAGTTGCTGCTTTCTGTCACGGAGGTTATCTTTTCTCCCACACACCTCGCCCGGTAGACCTACAGATTTCAACCCCTTCTCCCACATCAATCCCACTCTTTTTCTTCCTTTGCAGCCCATTCTATCCGCCTATTCACTCCACTACCTCTCTGGGTAGCTGTCATCTATTGACCCCCTGATAAATCTCCCTCCTCCTTTCTCACTGACTTTGATTCTTGGTTTTCCTTCTTCATTGACCTGTCTTTCCCTTTCCTATCCTTGGTGACTTTAACCTCCATGTTGATGACCCCTCTAACTCTTATGCCTCAAATCTCCTTTCTTCATTTGATCTCCGACTTGGCTCTACCATCTCTAGTCATCAGCATGGCCACTACCTTGCCTGGTTTTTGTTTCCAACAGCTCTTTCAGACTTTGCCACCTCAGTTCTTCCAGTCTCAGACCATCACCTGATAACTTTCACATTAAACCACCCTCCCCCATAGACTCGTCCAGTCATCACTTACATCTTTAGGAATCTCCAAGCTGTTGACCCTGCATCTTTTCCACTGCTGTTTCATCTCTCTTTTCCTTCACAACCTTGAATCTGTTGATGAAGCAGTTTCTTCTTATAACACTATAATCTCTTCAGCCTTAGACACTCTTGCCCCTCCTCTTACCAGTCCTGTAAGGCACTCTAAATCCCAGCCTTGGCTACCTACGTTCCTGTGCCTGCTCTGTAGAACATCTCTGGCTAAAATCCTGTGCCCATGCAGATTTCATACATTTCAGATTCATGCTGACCATTTTCCAGTATGCTATTACACTTGCCAAACAAGGTCCATCTGACAAACTCTCTTACATCCAAACCTTACTGTCTCTTTGCCACTCTCAATTCCCTCCTCAAACTTTCCTCGCCTTCCTCCTCCCCTTCTCTCTCTGCCCGGACAATGGCTGACTTCTTCTATGACAAGATTCACAAAATTAGATTCACAAAATTAGTCTTGAATTCTCAACTATTTCACCTTTACTTGCCTCTCTCCTACTTCTTTCCTCTACCCTTCCCCTAACCTCCACTACTCTCCTCTTTTCCTGAAGTCACAATGGAGGAAACTGCTCATCTTCTCTTCCTCCAAACTCATTCCTGTGACCCTGTCCCCATCTGATTCCTGAGCTCCATCTCCACTGCAGTCATCCCTTCTATCTGTCACATCCTCAAGTTATCAATCTCCACTGCTACTGTTCCTGCTGCCTTCAAAGACGCTGTCTTCATACCACTCCTTAAAATACCCTCACTAGATCCTACCTGTCCTGCCAACTATTGTCCCATCTCCTTTCTCTTCTTTGCCTCCAAACTACTTGAATGTGCTGTTTACTGCCGCTGTCTTGACTTTCTTACATCTTAATCCATTCTTGATCCAGGTCAGTCTGATTTTCTTCCTCTATATTCAACTGAAACAGCCCTTGACAAAGTTTCCAATGATCTGTTTATGGCTAAAGCCAAAGGTCTTTATTCTGTCCTTATCCTCCTTGACCTGTCTGCTGCTTTTTGACACTGTGATCATCATCTACTCCTTGATACTCTGTCCTTGCTTGGTTTCGGGACTCTGTCCTGTCTTGGTTCTCTTCTTACCTCTCCATTGTACCTTTAACATTTCCTCTGGTGGTTCTTCCTCTACTGTCATTACTCTATCAATTGGTGTGTCTCAGGGCTCTGTCCTGGGCCCTCTTCTCTTCTCACTATATACTAATTCCCTTGGTGCTCTAATTTCATCTCATGGCTTTCAGTGCCATTTTTATGCTGATGACTTCCAGATCTACCTTTGTACACCAGAAATTTCATCAGAAATCCAGTCCCAGATCTCGGCCTACCTGTCTGACATTGCTGCCTGGATGTCCCACTGCCCCCTTAAACTCAACATGGCCAAGTCGGAGCTCCTTATCTGTCCCCCCAAGCCCACTTCTCCTCTTCCTCCTTTCTATGTTTCTATGGATAATACGGTCATCATCCCGATCCCATCAGCCCGTAATCTTGGAGTCCTCTTTGACGCCTTTCTCTCCTTCTCTACGCATATCCAAAACACTGCTAAAATGCGTCATTTCTTTGTTTATAACATTGCCAAAATCCATCCTTTCCTTTCTGAATACACTGCCAGAACCCTTAGCCACTCTCTCAACTCCTCCTGCTTAGACTATTGCAACCTGCTCCTCACAGGTCTCCCAGAAAGCCATCTCTCTCCACTGCAATCTGTCCTACATTTAGCTGCAGACTTAACTTTTTCCAAATTCACTTTGCTCACATAACTCCTTTTCTGAAGGCTCCCTGTCCACTCCCACATAAAGTTCAAGCTCCTCTTTCTCACCTACAAATGCCTTCAGTCTGCAGCGGCTCACTACCTTTCCTCTCTTATCTCTCTCTACACCCCTCCTTGTGCACTCTGCTCATCATATGTCACTCCTGTTTGTGCCCTTCTCCTCTACTGCTAATTCCAGACTCTGTGCTTTCCACCCGGCTGCACTGTGTGCTTGGAATAGTCTTCTTGAACTGGTGCACCATGCTCCCTCTCTTGCCATGTTTAAATCCCATCTAAAGACTCATCTTTTAGAAACCACTTTTAAATCTTTTGCCTGATTCTCTGCTTTTAGTCTTGTTAACTAACTTTCTTTTCTTTCTAACCATTGTCTTGCTTTATAAAATACCCCAAGTCTCTTGTCCTGGATGTTTATCTTATTAGATTGTAAGCTCTATCGATCAGGGACTGTCTTTTTTTTGTTTGTACTGTGCTGCATATGTCGCATAGCGCCATAGAAATGTTAAATAATAGTAGTAGTAATAAGATAAGGAGAAGCCCCCTTACTACAAGTTTCAAAGCGAAAGTCCATGTGTACCTTCACTTTGAAACATGAACATTTGTACCTCCTTTACATGCAGATACGTTTTCAAGGAAAATGATGCACGTGGAGCAGTATTTCCCTCCCCTGGCTAAAAGTAATGCATGTCCTTGTAGCCTCGTTAAGGAAGTGCAGTTTTCACATGGCCCCTTTATGTGGGTAGATTTCTAAATTGTCCCCTTCTAAAATACTTGCAAGATATTAATAATACACAAGAAGCAAACCCATTTCAAAGGAAAAGAGGTTTTAGAGCAAAGGGGTCGTGATATGAGGCTCCGAGGAGCCTTTGATTACTACTGTAAATGGAGGAACCTCTGTATCTGGGGCTAATCTGTTCATTTGTACAATAGTACGAAACGTACTAATGTACCTAATTTATGCTCTGCTCTCTACCGTGCAAGAAGAGGATACAGTGTTCTGGACCAGGCTCAAAGCTTTGGGAAAATTTATAAAATCTTGACGACTGAAACATTCTTAATACAGGATGGCCTAGAGAGAGGTGTCACCTGGATTTATACCATTGTCTTAGCGCAGAAATGACTGAGCATATATCCAATAAAATTAGCTATGTGGCTTAGCTATGCTTCTGAGAACCATGAGGTTACTTCTACAGTCTGTGAGAAATGCTCTTGTCTATCCCAAACCTCTTCCTCACTAACTGCATGACTGACTCTGTACTCCCAACAACCCACAGACCTTTATTTTGCCTGTTGAGGACCTAGTTGAGAGAGGATTTCAAATGTAGTTTTCTCAGCTTGATGCAGACAGTAAGAAAAACAAAAGGAATACAAATGTGTGTCTTGTCTAACAATTTGCTTCTTGCTGACACACACGTTCAGCTGAGCCTTATAAAAAAACGAGCTGCTTGATCACCAATCAACTGAATAGTATATAGTTGCAATTAACGGCCAGAGGCTTGCAAAATATTCACCTTGAAAGCTACCAGTGTTTTATGGCCTTAAACAGTCTGGAATACAGATTATCAGACATGAAACATAGCTTTCTCCTCTGGTTTTCTGGCACATCCCTGATCAACAATAAGATGCTCCTTCAAAAAGCACCAAATTGATGGTCACGGACAAGATGAAACCAAAAGGAAGAGGCAGATGGAGGATCTAATGCCCAATTTATGAGTTCCAAGTTAATTTAAAAACATCCACATTTTTTAAAATTAATAAATATCTCTCAACTTTAACCTTAAGGGCTGTTCTGCTCATGTGATATTTGAGACTCTAGTGCTGATAACCACGGTTAAGAAAAATACATATATCTTTTTAAAATAAATTTAAGTTGGATATTTTCATCAGAAGTTTTTATATTTATTTATATGAGAGACCTCCCTCCTTAGAGACATTTAAAGCAAAGGCATAAAAATACAGATTAAAGTGTCTGTGATATCTTTGCCTTACGCTGATTGATGGTGAAATACTGAGATGGAGTATCAATGGTGTAGAACAGGCTGCTTATAAAATCATCAACATCTGGATCCTTAGCTGTCACATTGGCAGCAACGGTTCCTGGATTTACTTCCTCACGAATGCGGTGAACTGTGTTTGTTCTAGAAGACACAAATCCATGAGAGGAAATGATACATGTGCCTTATTTTTCATTCACACAGAGTGAGGGCTGCCCTTTGATTAAATGTAGTTCTTATGGTCCATGTTTTTTTCCTGGGTTAAAACCTGTTCAATGCTGATTATAAAAGGCTTTCAAAACATCATACAAATCCAACACATCTTACAATGCCCAGTAATCAGTCGAATTATTATATCTCCTTAAAAATCCCCACCCTTCAGATAAAGCAGTGAAATTGATCCTTAATACATAGAACAGACTGAAGTCAACATCATCAAGTAATAAGAGAATGGAATTAACATCACCTCATGAAAATCCACACCTTTGGGTGGATTAAATAATTGGAACCTGATACACAGATTAAACTAAAAGTCAAAATAATCAGTTCTTAATTAAATAAAATCAATATCACTTTAAAATGATAGGTGACAACATGCAAAACAACTTGCCTATAAATAAAATTGACATCGCTTGTTCATAAATAGCATGCCAAAAATGTAGATTAAAATCTTTCCTTTGATGACTAAATCAGGATCCAAATGTATTCTCAATGAGTACAGAAAATGGGGCTCTTGCTGTATTCAGTCACTAGTTCTTAGCACAACCTTTACTGCTGTATTCAGTTAATAGTTCTTAGCACAACCTTTACTTTTTGTTTCGTGTTCAGTCCAGACTACACAGATTAATGGAAAAGAGCAATAGATCTGTTCTGAAGTGAAACTCTGTTTTGTGCATTCTTCCTCTTTCATAGTGGCCTATTTACTAAACTAAAGCAGTTTCTAATGTAAGTGAAGTGAAGAGTCAGGGCTAAGGCGAGACTTATTAGGTTATAAAATGAAAGATCCCCATGCATTTTGATTTAAAATAATTTTCTAATTCCTGCAACTTGATGGAAATTGTGCATAACTTTAAGACAGTGTTGTCTCCTCTTTGGGAATCCTTTATTTTGTTTGCAGTTTTGTACTCAGGAGATGACAGACAGACCGATGCTGCAGTGCTTACTAGAGTTATTGCCAGGCTCCATGTCATAAGCAATACGCATGTTAGTTAAATATTCACTAAACTGCAGTAAGTGAATACTGCATTATAGGGGATTTGCTGTGGCCAGTAACGCATGGATGTTATCGGCTGTGGGAGTACATCTGCGTTCCTGCTGCTGGTAATGCATCAGTGTTAGCAGCCACAACACTGCTAGCCACCCTCCCACTCTTGACAGAGGGTCAGGTAGGGCAGTGACACTTGACACTTCAAATCCAGTGGAGAGGAGTGAGCGGGGTTTGCTCCTGCCCTGAAGACTCATGGACCTCTTTGGATGGGGTAGAGAGCTCCTGAGAAGCGGAGGCTCCAACATGGTGGGGGAAGTTCTGTTAGGGCTGGGATGATAACCCTGCTCCGGGGTAGGGGGGATGGGCAGTTCTTTTCTGATTTTTGGGGAGTCATCCTGTTCCAGGGAAAGAGGACTTCATCCTGCTCTTGGAGGAGATGGGAGGAGAATGGAACTGAATTTTGGATTGCTGATGGCCCTTTAAGGAGAGAGGGGTAAATGGGACTGAGATATCGATGCTCTCAAAAGATGTTATTATTCCTCTTGAGGTGTGGTTTAGATTAATGCATATCACATGGTTTAACATGATTTGTGGTCAGTGGAAAAATATATTAATGAGCTGCTTTGCTTGCATGATGCAGCTAATTAACATTTTTTGACAAAATCTGTTTAATTTATGCAGTAATAATGTTAATGTCAATACATGCATTACTATTAATCTATATCAACAGATTTTAAATCTGCATTAATACCAAATTAAGGGGGTCATGCATGAAAGTGCGTTATGGTGCTTTCACATGCTATAATGCATTATGGCATGTGAAAAACGCTGTACCGCACAGTGCAAATGAAATGTTTTGGGGTGGTCAGGATTGGGGAGGTGTAATGGGTGGGAATTAGTAAAATTAGGGGCCATATCACACGGTGAGATAGCATAATGCATGCTATCAATACCAGAAATAACTACACCTTTTTCTGTAGTATTAAGCTGTGCGAAATGGCCATAACGCAATTCGCGATTAATTTTTGGAATTGCATTTAGGCCATTTCTGGGCTGGGGGGAGGGAGAAGAGAGAGGAGTGGGGAGAGAGAGAGAGAGAGCGCCACTGGGGAGGGCCTTACTGTGTGCACCTATTTATATCTCTATAGGAGGGCCACCTGATAGGTCGAGGTGAGGTGTTGGTAGTGGTTTAGGGTTTAGGGGCCAGTTTCGCTTGTAGAGTGAGATGTACGAACAGCACAGTACACCTTGGTGAAGATTTGACCTCATCTGGAGTGAGGAAAGTCTTACAAAGATGAAATTTTGTGCCATGTTCTCTCACCCAAGCTTGATGGTAGCCTGTTATAGAGCCCAGAAAGAGAGTTTTCTTCTTGTGATCACAGCAGGGGTGAGTGTGTGTATGTGTGTGTGTGTGTGTGTGTGTGGCCTAAACATTTACTGTTAGCATGCCACAAACTATTACTGTCTGCCAGAATAACCTGTAACCTGTGCCTGGGATATAGGCTAGAGCAAAAAAGAGAGGAAGATGAACAAAAAAGATAGGGTTCTCCTATGAGTTCAGCTACGGGAATTCCCCCTTTACCTGAGTGCTAGCTTCCTTGGTTTAGAGCCACGGCGTGGTTGGCAATGCAAATTCCTAGACAGAAAAGTAGTGTGTGACACTGCAGTATACCCACTGAGTATTGAACCTTTGCAGTAAGAATAAAGTGATGCTCTGGGCCTGCACAGTATTCTCTGCTGCTAATATTGTTTTGTTCTTGGACTCCCCAACTGTACTTCGAGCCCCCAATACTGGAATGTTAGTGGTTTCATAAGCACCCTAGCACCCTAAAATGTAAAAACACAAAAGGGTAGATTTTAATAGCTGGCTGCGCCTATTTTATAACATGCATGCGCTGGTACACACACGTTATAAAATCAATGGGCTGCGTGCACATGCACGCCGGATTTGATAATCCGTGCACGCAAGGGGGGGGGGAAGGATTTTTGCAAATCTCGCACAGCGACGCATTTTGGCCTTTCCCAGTTCCCTCCCAGTCCGCTCCAATTAAGGAGCGGACTGGGAGGGAACTTCCCTACCCCCCCTACCCTAACCTCCCTTTCTCTTCCCCTCTCCTCCCCAACCCCAACCCCTAAATCTAAATCTTTTTTTCACTTTTGTTGCTCAACTTACTTCAACTTCCGAGCTGAAGTGTAAGTTGCGAGCCAGGACAGCGAACAATGGTGCTGTCCTGCTCTACCCCTCCCTGCCCCCCAGCCCGCTCCTTCCAAGAGGCCTGGCACTTGAGCATGTATCGGCCTTTATGAGCGTGGTTGGGCCTTACGTGTGCCGGGTGAATCTTCCAAAGGTCCGGCCATGCACGTAAAGTCCGGAATTTACGCGGGCTGGGCATTTAAAATCTGCCTGATATTTTTTAGAAGTATTCATGAAACACAAATCATAAAAAAAAATTAAGAAATAAATATTGCAGAAGATTAAATAATCGCCATGCATAAAACCTTTCATTTTTCACTTACACTGTAAAGTAAGGATTTTCATCATTGATGTTATTAATGTTGATTATCACTATTCCACTGACAGACATTCCTTGAGGGTCCTCCACTTTGATAGTCAACGAATAACTGTTAAAGAGAATGGTAAGTGCATGGCCATACATTATTTCACAGCTTTTAACTCGGAATTGAGAAAAATGCAAAAAAGGCCAGAAATTCAGTCCTTACGTATGTGGATCTGTCTCATAATCAAATATCTTGTTTGAAGAAATGGATCCAGGTGGAGACACACTGAATGGAGCAGCTGGAGTAGAGGTCAGTGAGTACTAAAACAAAAAGTATGTACAATTAGTAAGTTCATTTTATCATTACTTATGTTACAGGTTCCTAGAATGGGCAGAGCACAATGAGCACACTGGGCTCAGTCTTCAAAGGCTTAGTTGGGATCTGCAGGTGTACAAAGGGGAGTTGTGGGGGTAGATTGGTTGAGTCACCTGAAAGCGTGCTCATACCGTCACAATGCATGTATGTGAGCCACATTAAAAAACGGCATTCTAAGGGGCATTTTGGGAGTGGGGTTGGCAACTACAAGTGTACAGTTTAGTTTTACCCCCATTATTTTATATCTTAAAAGTGTACTTGATTTTTTTTTTTTTAAGATACACAACAAGCCAATAATCAAGCATAATGTACACGGGCAGCTGGTGTTGAAAATCAGCTGGGTTTGTGCAGGCTGAAAAGTTCACACTACCATTACCAGCTGGGCACCCTATTGAAAGCTTTCTCCTTTAAGAACTGCAGGCCCCACGGATTATATGGTCCCGGGACTAAATGTTAGAGGTGCCAAACGGCTCCGTTTCATACGGAACTAACTAATCTGCTCCAGTGATAGGATAATATCAGCACTGGATTCGCCTTTTCATTATGGCATAGAGCCAGATGGCAGCAGCTTCAGTTTGCCATTTCTCGAATGCAAAAGGGCACACAAAGTAAAGGATTCTCAATAAAAGCAAGGAAAAGAGCCTTCTTGGGAGTAATGCTGAATTATTGGAGTCTGTTGGCCCTACATTTCACTGAAACTGAGGATTACTTTTGTTCTGTTATTTTATAGAAATGTACTTATTTATTTATTTATTTATTTGTTTGTTGAGTTTATATACCGTCATTCGGTAGAGCCATCATTTGCCTTATGTTAACCTTAGCATGGTTACTGGTATTGCTTAGGGTTTATCCAGAAATGTGTTAGTATATTTGCTGCTAATATACTACTATCGCTTTTCTTTTGGGAAGGAAAATGTACATTTGTTCATATCTTTAGGATTGGTTTAGTGCTTTAGTGTAAGGCTTCTGTTTTGAATGTTTTATACTTATTGTGCTATTTTGATTATTATCTTTTAGTTATTATGACTTTTTATTGTTTAGTTGGTACAGTTTTTTATTATTGAAAATGTTGTCACAATAATACTTATGATATGTGATCAAATTTCATTTTTATTATTAGCTGCTTTTTTTTTAAATTGTGAATTGTAATCCTCCTTGAACAGGCTTTCGGCCCGAAAAAGCAAATCTAAGTCTTAAATTGAACTAAATCAAACAGGAAACACTTTCTAAACACAACTTCTACCAAATTGCTGTAGTTAGAAAGTTATTTTCAAGTGAAAGTACAGTGGGATATTTTTTTATTAGCTAACAAGTTTTATCTTGTGTTTAGTTAACGCTTAGCTTTATTCTTATCTAGATGATACACTATCACATAAGATATATAACATTAGAAAATGCACAGTGTAGTTAGAAGGGAAATAAACTTCAAGTTTGGCAAACGGATGCAGTCGCCTTGTACTTATGGGGCATTATGATTATTTCACTATTAAAACTCACTAAAATGATAACTGAAGTGAGCATCGTTTCATACTAGAAACTTATAATTCTCAGCTCAGTACAGTGCAATGAGAATCCTATTGCTGAAGGAGACCCAAGAGTCTTAAATAGGCCCAGAGTTCATTCTTCGGCACACAAGATTGGTTTCTTGAAGCATCTCCATTTATCAAAACACATTTGTTAAACTGGCACAAGATGGCTTCTTCTCTGTCTCATGTGCCTCGAGTCCATCTGAAACCTGGGGCTTGCACAGAGCTGCCATCTAATGCCAAGTCATGGCGGATATTCTCTAAACATTAACAGTGACAAAAGCAGGAAAAATCCTAGAAGGGACATTATAATCACTAAGATTGGCTCACTATCAGGGCTAGTGAAAATTTTGCTGCCGTTCAAGGCAAATGAAAATTTGCTAATCCTGGGAAGATGGGAGGATGCCAAGGAGAGGGATCTGTTTCTCCGACTTTCCTCCTTTCATGGCTTTTAGGCTATGGAGCTGTTGGCCCATGGATCCACTCCAGCACTTTGCACTGATGCACCCGGAGCTGTGCTGTAGTATAAGGGCAGCGGTGAGGGGCAGCTGGCATGGTGGAGCCAGGAGAAGTGAATGCCTGTGCCCGAGGAGCAGAGCTGAGGAGCTGGAGGGGAACTGAAAGCCTACGGAGCGACAGGCCCAGGTGGAGAGCAGCTGCAATCTGGTGGAGAACTGTGGTGCTGCACGACTGGTACAGCAAACCTGAAGGGGACAGGAAGATCAGGGGCAGGGCCTGGAGAAGGAGCAGCTGCCAACAGGAGGTGGGTGGCATTTGTTTTTACCCTCCTTTTCAATATGCTGACCACTGTCCTAGTCACAGGGTTATCCATGACTTTGAATTAGGTGGCAGCTCTGGTTGCACACTAAGAACAATATCCACTCGGGTACATACTTGTTTTACATAATGCAAAAGAGAACGGGGAGGGCAATCTTCAGACATTTTTATGTGGATAAGCACGGGTTTACCTTTGTAAACATGTGGTTTTAAAATTGTCTCCCCCTGCCCCCGCAAAGCAGGTGAAAGCACCCAGTCCACATACTTTTACCTGCAGGATAAAAGGGGTGGGGTTAGTGTGGGAGAGGAATGGAATCTCCATGCCTTCTTTCACATGGGTGCTTTGCACCTGCTTCAAGGTAGCTGGAAAGTACCCAGGTACAAAGACAGGATGCGTTTTTATTTTGAAACACGGAAACAACAAATAATTTTGTTGCACTGAAACCCCCAGCGATATTAGTGTGCACTGAAACCATTCCGTGTGCGCGCGAACAAAAAGGAATTGACACGAAAACTCCCCAAAGCTTAATGAAACAAAGGTTTTTCGCTGCACACCACCAGTACAAAGTATTTGCCTTCTCCGCAGACCTGTATTTTCAAAGAAGCACTTCATTGGGAGTTTGCCTTTGAAAATTAACCTGTAGGCCTTGGCAGGCTGTTTAAAATGTGTCTCCTATGTCACTAGACGACTGGTGCCTGCTGTCTGTGCTGCCTAGCTAGTTGCATCGGCCCGAGTCACCGTGTCAACCATGACTTTGAAAGAGAATTCTGTGACGAGGCTGCTGGTGCCTGCAGGATAGCCCTGAGCCTGTCCAGACTGCTCTGCTAGAATGCATGGCTGGTAGGGAAGCAGAGAGGAGCTGTTTATGTAACTGAACACCAGCACTGTTAGTAGTGGCCAATAAAATCACTTACAGGAAAGGATCAGTGAAACAATAGTAGCAACCCTGAATGGTATCTCAAAAATAGAAAAGAAATCGAGAAGGGACACTCAAAATGTAAAACAGAAATACGAATAATTTTTAAACTGGATTTCACTTCATCATTGGTCCCAGCAGCACATTTTAAAACCACATTTGTTTTTGAGTGCTTAAATATCAGATTTTCAAATGTGTGAAAACAGACTCCTAAAGTGGTAAATTTACAAAAGAAATGCCAAGTACAATACTTCCCAAGTGATGTACTCCAACCGAAGATGCAATCCACAAAGAGCCCAAAATGGCCCATATTTCAAAAATATCTGCATCGGAGGTAGGGAACTTCTTCTATAAATGTCCATCACTTTCCATAGAACATTTCAGTTGTAAAAGCTATACAATCACTATCTCCAAAAGAGGACAATGTACCGTGAGGTTATTTCAATCAAAATGTGACCAGTCATTGAAAAACCAAGACTCATCCTCATATCCTTAATTGGTGGAAAGTATAGAACACTGGGCTGCCCCCTCTATCTCGACAGCGCCTCCCTGTGGCAGAGACCTTCTCCCGCTGTCGTGGCCGAGGATGGAGGGGTGTGGAATGTTTCTGTGTTGCAAGGTCTCCAGATGGAACCGCACAGGGTGCACTGCTTGATGCCGCCCTGGGCAGAAAAGGGGTCCAGAACCCACCCACCCTGGTCCCAGCGCTGTCTGTCACTGTGCAATGCTCTCTGACACAGTCACGTCTCCTCCTGTGACAGCCTTGGCATTGGGCCTGTTGGTGTCCACCTCCGTGGGGTGCCTACTACCTATCTATAGGAAATCAATAATAAAGACTGCCTCCCTGGCACCGAGTATCTTCCACCAACCTAAGATCTTTCTTGTGCGGGTGTCCGGCGGCTTGGTGAAAACAAAGGATAATCAAAAATGCCCTGCCTTTAAATTCAGGGGAAACTATCAAAATACAAAGGATCCAGCTATATGTAGAACTCAATATAGACTTACTTACTTGCAACCGTCATACATAGCCTCAGTAGTATAATGGCTTATAGTGTCAAGCCCTTGCAACTCTGGGCTTGAATAATCATAGGTTGCTGTAAGAATTTAAGAAGCAAACACTGTGTAAACACTACAAATGTTTGCTCTAAACGTTTTCCACCAGCCAGGGGAGTAATACTTCCTGAAGTGCACGCTCCAACACGGCAGTGTTTCGGAGTGTCAGACTCCTTCCTCAGGGAACTTCAGGGAGGTGGTTTGCTGGTGCAATTTTTGAAATGATGTCTCTGGTCATTCAAGAAGCGGTGCAAAACACTGGCTAAAATCGGTGCCCCGAAAGTGAGCAGCCTTGCCGAGATTCTTGCCGCTAAAAGGTCACTTGCCGCTAAAAGGTCACTTTTAGCGGCAAGAATCTCGGCAAGGCTGCTCACTTTCGGGGCACCGATTTTAGCCAGTGTTTTGCACCGCTTCTTGAATGACCAGAGACATCATTTCAAAAATTGCACCAGCAAACCACCTCCCTGAAGTTCCCTGAGGAAGGAGTCTGACACTCCGAAACACTGCCGTGTTGGAGCGTGCACTTCAGGAAGTATTACTCCCCTGGCTGGTGGAAAACGTTTAGAGCAAACATTTGTAGTGTTTACACAGTGTTTGCTTCTTAAATTCTTACAGCAACCTATGATTATTCAAGCCCAGAGTTGCAAGGGCTTGACACTATAAGCCATTATACTACTGAGGCTATGTATGACGGTTGCAAGTAAGTAAGTCTATATTGAGTTCTACATATAGCTGGATCCTTTGCTTCCAAATCTCCTCAGGAACAGCAGTGCTAGTGGTTCCTGTAGCTTTTCCCCTTGAGAAAGACAGAGCTGGTTGTAAGCACTTCTGCTTTCTCCAAAGTTTTCCTGCTCTCCCCCAAAGTCCCTACGTGCAGATCCTTGCTCCTCTGATGTTACCCATGTAGAGCTGCTTTTATAAACCTTCTTAGCTTCTATAGTGCTGCCACTCTCGACCGTCCTGATTAAGAATATAATACATAATGCTTGCCATACTGGATCAGAACATGGGTCCATGAGGTTCAGTATCCAAGAGTTTCCAACAGTGGCCAATCCAGGTCACAAATACCTGGCAGGATTCCAAGCTGCTTATCCCAAGAATAAGCAATTGATATCTTCAAAGAGACCTGGGTAAAGAGAGTGGAAAGAGAGTACCTGATCCCTAATTATGGACCAGAGTTTTCAGAGACCTTTGTATGTAGAGAAGGAAGCTTTCCACCCTTCTCTTCTTTTTTGGTTGTCCTATTTGAATTAGTATTTTCCCCTCTTATTTTTGTTATATTGGGATTGAGTGCCTTTTGGTATCTGGGGCTCAGATTCCAAAACATCTAGAGGGAGGTGTCTTTTTCTCCTGGAAAAAAAACCTGATGAATAGCTGTGTCATCCAGAGGAATGGATTACCATCCATTACCAGAGAAAAGGAGATATTAAGGTATTTTTCAAGAGAGTAATAATATCTACAATTGAGAGGAGAGTGCCCACTTGGTGCTATCAAAAGGAGATCTATGAAAACACAGAAGACTTCAGAAGAGGTATGAGAATTGGGAAGTTCTATTTTATTAGGTAATTGGGATTTATAATCTAACCACTTCACAGGGGGAAGAGTCTTAAATTAAATTAAGAGTTGGAAGAAGGATTATATGTTCTTCAAATTGAATAATTGAGAAGATAAAAAATTATTAAGGGACTGGCTTGATCAAATTAATACTTTTACTGGAAGAGGAAGGTCACAAATTTATTGCATCTCTCAAAGAAGTATGTTAATTTGACATCAAGGAGCTGTAAGCAACAATTGTCATTCATTTAATCAACTAGCTGTAAAAGAAATGGGAAACCACTCAGCTTCCAGCATATTTATTGCTAGAGATTATCAGTGCTGTATATATAATGATGACACATGCAAAAGAGCCTAGAAGCTATGCTCCCCCCCACTGGGAGCCTTGGAACACTCAGAAGTAAAAGCTATCCATAGAGAATTGTTTGCAAATAGGGTCTATTTTATTATTGTGTACCCTTAGGGACATTCACTAGGGTTTGCCCACCCAGGGGTTACACCAACACACCTCTCTGCATTGGGGGATAATAGCTAATGCCATCATTAGCATAGAATTACCATATAAGGGTGCTTACTTAAATGCACATTGTGTTCACACATTTTTGGTGAACAAAACTCTTTGCTGCATCAGCAGTAAGGTTTGTGCATAAAAAATGTACACACAACCGAGGGTCAAACTGTGTGCTATGCTGAGCGTACCTTATTGCATTGGTCTCTTTAGACCTGGTGGCTAAAAGATGTTTAACATTGTCTGTTGTCTCTATGCTCTGTTCAGAGAGGAACAGGCAGAGGAAGTCCTCAAAAGTATTCAGAGTGAACAAATGTTTTCAAAAATAATTTTCTTTAATTTTGAAATTTCGGAATCAGCTCCAGTCCTAAAGACAGCTTGTTTGCTTCGTGCATTGTCAGAAGGTTTGTACCATGCAGAATATATTTATAAATGTGAAAAATAATTGAGATCGCAGTGCAAAGGTAAGCTAAGAGCTTCATCTCCCCCACCAAGGCTAGAAATAATTCATTTTTTTGAAAAAAAGATAGCAGTGCAAAAAAAAAAAAAAAAATGAAAGTCATAAAGGTTAGCAATCCCAAAGTCAAAAGAAATTAGTAAGCAAGCATACTTCAATAGAATAAAGATTACATTTATTAGCAAAAATATTATGCAAGGCCATCTGTTCCACACATCATGATCTCTCCAGTGGCTTGTAAACAAACCACCAGTGGTCTAGAACCAGCAAAGACATTAAAACATAGTATAAAGGACTTTTAAATAATTGCCTGTTGCGAATATTTGTTGCAAATATTTTCAGCCCTTCACCCCTCCCCCTTCACCCCCAACACCTTTTCCTTTCAAATCAAAACAAAGCTTCATGAGATCAAGCAAACAATAAGGGGCGGATTTTAAAAGCCCTGCTCGCGTAAATCCGCCCGGATTTACGCGAGCAGGGCCTTGCGCGCCGGTGCGCCTATGTTCCATAGGCCTACTGGTGCGCGCAGAGCCCCGGGACTTGCGTAAGTCCCGGGGTTTTTCGAGGGGGGCGTGTCGGGGGGCGTGTCGGATTGCCGCGGCGTTTCGGGGCAACCGGGGCCAAGTGCCTACCTGCGGCGTCGGGCCGCCTCCTGGGCTCCTGCTGGAGCAGGTAGCCCCCTCCGATGCTCCCTACGCGGCCGCTGCCGAGCCCAGGCGCATGGTTCCTGCTCTGCCGGGCTGATTCCTCCCCCTCCGGGTTGAATAGAGCCACGTGTGCAGCTGAAGATTAAATTTATAGGGGCCATGACAGGAAGTTGTCGTGGCTCCTTCCTGGGACTCCTCCCTCGGCTCAGGTATTTAAGGCAATGTCTGCTCCTCAGACCTTGCCTTGGTATTGAGGCTTCTAGTCTGGTTGATTCCTGAGCTCCGAGTTCCTGGTTTCTGCTTCCTGGTCTTGTTCCTGTTCTTCCGTCCTGCTTCTGCTCTCCTCCCTCATTGGACTGATTTGTCTGGATTGACTCTTGGACCGGCTTCCGAACATGCTCCTGGCTTGACCCTGGACCGGCTTCTGACCATTCTCCTGGCTTGCTCCTGGACCGGCTTACGACCCTTCTCCTAGCTTGGACCTTGAACCAGCTTCTGACCCTTCGCCTGTCTTGGACCATTGGACCGGCTTTTTGACCATTCTTCGGCTTCCACTCCTGGACTGTCGTATGACCTGCTGGAGGTGCCAGCTGTCTGGAACCCACGACCTGTAGGAGGCACCTGCATCCAGACCTATCTTCAGTCTTCAGCGATTCTCCTAAGTCCAAGCGGCCTGAGTCCCTATTGGCTCCTCCCGGGGGGACCACGAGCTTCCAGTGGCAAAGTACTCGTTCAACTGCTGATATACCTGACCTTGCCTTCCGATGATAGGGACCTAAGAGGGTTGATTCTCTCCTAGGTAGCGCTAACTCTACCTCGGATCAAGGGTCCACCTCCTGGTTCGTAACAGAAGAGGCACATCAGTAAAATAATGAAAGATGGGCACAATAAATTACATATGCTATGGCACTTAAAACCAGTGTTACATCATGATGACTTTCGTACAGTATTGCAAACCTTAATATTCACCAATATAGATTACTTTAATGTTCTGTTATGATGATTACCAGCTAACACTATAACTATTACAAAATGCCACCACTTGCATTTTAGCAGGTCACAAAAAATATGATCATATCACTCCAATTCTGATTTCCTTACATTGGTTACCCATTAAATTTAGAATACAATATAAAGTATTATGTACAATATGCAAAATCATCAATTCAGATATCTCAAATTGGCTAGGTGCATCCTTACACTTGTAAATCCCACAAAAAGATCTGCGTTCAGCAAACTAAGGTCTTTCCACCATTCCATCAATTCGCTCTGCGCATTTGAGCGAGGTACATGAGAGAGCCATCTCCATTGCAAGACTGAAGCTGTGGAACTCGATACCACCTGAATTAAGATTAGCTAAAGATCTGAAATTGTTTAAAAAAGATCTTAAGACGTAACTCTTTAAATTAGCCTTCGAAAGCAGCAATGAAGGATAAAAATTGTACGAGAGCAGTCACATGTTGTTAAGTGAGTGAAATAGTTCAACTATTAAACAGAAAAAGATATTACAAGCCTTAGGCCGACAGAAGGTGAGTATTGCCCTGTTACAAGAGACACATTTGCCAGACATTGAACACAATAAACTAAAGAGGGATTGGGTGGGATGGTATTATGCAGCCTCTGCACCGGTCTCCAGAAAGGCAGGAGTGGCTATTTTGATCCACAAACTATTACCTACTGTGGAAAAACAAGTCATTAGGGATCCGCAGGGGAGGTATGTTATTTGGATAGGACATATTTTTGGGGAACCAGTGGTACTTCGTTCATTATAAGCCCCCAATCTGTATGATCATAAATTTTTCGCAGACTTACTGACAATTCTTGGGGAAATAGGGAATGCGACACTCATTATTGGTGGGGATTTCAACTCTGTAGCTGACATTTCTCTTGATAAGGATAGTATGACCCAGGGACTGGCATTGGGCCAAAAGAAGGGGATTCCTTTTATGTTGTTTGTTGAGTTTGGTAGTGTTGCGCATGGAGGTGGACCCTTGTCCTGGAGCAGTGTGGAACAGCTCCCTGATAGGGACCAGGAAGCACCTGCCCCCAGGGGGGCGGAGCACAGGAGGAGACAGAGGCTAGGAAGAGCTTCACCACTGGAAGCCCGCGGTCCCCCTGGGTGGATCCCGTAGGGACCCAGGCCGCTTGGACTTAGGTGGGTCTCGCAGGGTCTTCTGGAGAAGTAGTAGAGAGGCATGCCCATGAACAGCAAGGGAGCACAGTTGGTCATTAGACTGTAGGCCTGGAGGGTCAAGGAAGGCCAGAACAGCGTAGGCGATGACAAGGCAAGGGACAAAGCCAGAATCAATAGATGTGGTCAATGGCAGCTGGGGTCATGTTCAGAGGATCAGTCTGAGGAGTGTCAGCCAAAGCAGGGATCAGAACCCAGGAGTCAGTCCGAGAGTAGTCAACGAAGCAGGGGTCAGGTTCCAGAGGTCAGATGAGGTCACGAAGGCAGGCAGAGGTCAAGATCCAGGCAGCAAGCAGAATGGTCAATGGAGCAGGCAAAGGTCAGTCCCAGGGAGTCAGTCCAAAGGAAAAGAAGGACGCTGGAATAGTATGATTCTGGAACAGTAGGACACTGGAACAAGGCTGGAACAGTAGGACTCTGGAACAAGACTGGAACAAGACTGTGAACGTGGAGGCAAACTATTACACATGCAGTGCCGATCCGATTGCCAAGGCAAGGAAGTGCAGGCAGGAACTTCCTTATGAGCACGTTCAATCAGGGTGTGCCATGGAGCTAGGACCTGCCCCTGGCCCTACAAGAGGCCGGGCGGTCCGTGCGTGCGTGTGTAGGGGCGTGGCCAACACCACTGAGGACGCTGAACTCCGGCGTGAGGCCTGGTGCGCAGTGGAAGGCCCGGCGACCGCTGCCGCGGGACGCCAAGGCCTGGAAGAGCTCGCGGCTGCTGCTGGGGAGGCCGACCCGTGACCCGCAGAGGAGCTAGTGAGGTGAGCCGGCCCGTGCACGGGCCGAGTGCGGACGGGGCACACAACAGGTAGATTCTTGGAGGGCTTTACATATTGGGTCAAAGAATACACACAAATTTCTAGAGCTCACCAATGTCAGAGTAGGCTAGATTACATCTTGGTTCTGGAAATGTGTTTCTCTGGAGTAAAATTCGTGGAAATTGGACTCCCCAAAATTTCTGACCATGCCCTGGTAACTCTGGATTTCTCTTTTAGCAGAAGGGATAAGACTTATTTTTGGTGAATACCATACTATTTATTATAAGATGCTGCTTTCAAAGAATTTTTGGTTCATAAGTGGGAAGAGTTTGTGCAATTTAATGCCCAATATACAGATAACCCCCAACTGTACTGGGAAACAGCAAAAATCGTGTTATTGGGGGGATATTATTTCTTACTCGAACTATAGGAAAAAACAGGGGACTAGGGAGCTTCTTTGCCTAGAGAGATCACTGGAGAGAGCATGTTGTGCTTTGGTGAGAGATATGACTGAAGTCAATCGGGAAAACATTTTTACTATGCAAAGACAAGTGAATACTATAATTCACCAATGCACTTTGAATACTCTCTTGTACCAAAAACATTGTTTTTTTACAGTTCGAGAACAAGACACAGAAAAGTTTTGGCGTGACTAATTAAGACTATGGAGGGATCGAGGTTTACTCCAGTGATGTAAGATGAACAGAGAGTGAGAAATAGCTCTAATAAAGTGATTTTAGACATTTTGCATTGCTTTTATAGATGTTTGAATTCCTGGGAGACATCAGTCATTTGTAATCTGGAACTTTTTTTGTGAAGGAATTACTTTACCTAAGGTGACTGAAGAACAGATAAATAGCCTGAATCAGCCTTTTTCAGAGGGAGACATTTCACAGGTGATACAGAAACTTAAATGTCGCAAAACTCCCAGTCCAGATGGATTTGCAGTGGAGTTTTTTAAGATTCTTAGATTGCAAATCCTTTTCCCCCTGAATTCTATTTTTCAGCAGATGGTGACAGTTGGGGATTTGCCTCGTTCCATGAAAGAGGCTCTTATCACTATTATCCCCTAAGAAAGGACGTGATTCTGAAGTACCTGCGTCTTATAGACCAATTTCTCTTTTGAATACAGATATCAAAATAGATGCAAAAATATTAGCCAATAGGCTTTTAAAAATATTGTCAAATCTTATTTCACCAGAACAAGTGGGATTTGTACTGGGACGTACCACCACGGTTAATATACATAGAGTTATAGCCAGTCTTATAAATGGGTGGAAGAGAGACCAAGACTCCCTTTTGGTAAGTTCTGATAGAGAAAAAGCCTTTGACTATTTATCATGAGAATATATGTTTGTAGTTTTATTTATTTATTTATTTATTTATTTATTTATTTATTTATTTAAAGCTTTTCTATACCGACTTTCATGATACAGATCAAATCAAATCGGTTTACAGGGAACAGAAGCATTATAACGTTAACCATAACCAGAAGGAGCGGAAAGTTACAATAAAACAGGGGGATGTAACTGGGAGGTGATAAGCAGAGGGGGAAAGAAAAACTCAATAACTAATTACAACTAAAGAGATGGCAGGTACTAGAGCCTACATCTGATCTGTGGCATGGCAAGATGCTGGCCTAGATTAGGGGTAAGCTTGTCTGAATAACCATGTCTTAAGTTTTTTTTTGAAAGACAGAAGACAGGATTCTTGTCTGATGTCCGGTGGTATGGCATTCCAGATGGAAGGTCCCGCTGTAGAGAAGGCCCGTTCTCTGGTAGAAGACAAGTGAGCCACTTTGTTTGGGGGGGCGGCCTGGAAGGATGGCGCCAAGGTGATGGCCCTAAATTTAAAGGGCTGCCTCTTCCAGGAGTTCGGGGCCTCCAATTGGCCAGCGAGCCGAGTAGACGGGGTTTCCGGCATATGTACATATGATTTTCAAGGCTTGTACATTGATATGCTTGCTATATTATACCGCTCCCCTGTGGCTGCAGTGACAGCGAATGGTTTAATTTTGGAACCCTTTCCCCTGGCAAGGGGCACTAGACAGGGATGTCCCCTTTCTCCCTTTATTTTTTTATATTAAGTATGGAACCTTTAGCCAGACGTATAATTTTTGATCAGTTGGTGGTTGGGATACACCGTGGGACCAAAGTATTGAAAATAGCATTGTTTGCGGATGATTTATTGGTGAGTATATCTCAAGCAAAGACATCTTTACCTAGATTAATGGATATTTTGCATAATTTTGCGTTATTATCTGGGCTTCAAATAAATATGGGGAAATCGCTTGCATTAGAAGTTTTGGGAGACTTGTGTTCTACTTGGGAAGGGGGATTTTCCATTAAGTTGGGCGGGTGATGATTTTACTTATTTAGGACTAAAAATAACTAGGAATATTTCAAACATGTATCTAGCAAATGTGAGACCCTTATTATTGTATACTAAATGATTAATGGATAGCTGGCAATATCTCCCATTCTCGTGGTTTGGTCGGATGCTTCTAGTAAAAATGGTTATATTGCCTAAATGGCTCTATATCCTCCAAACCATGCCTTTATGGCTTTTGAGAAAGGATATTCTCTGGTCTGGAACCAGAAAATTTCACGATTTATCTGGAAATGGAAGAAGCCCTGTGTGAAAATTTCCAATCTACAATATAGTGCTAGAAATTGGGGACTACGCTTCCCCAATTTGAGAGTGTATAATGCGGAATGCGTATTTCAGATCATCAGAGATTGGCTAATGGAGCGAACTACAGTTACAGATCTAGAAGTAGATAGAAGTATGGTTTCCCCAGTGGTGCTATCCTATCTTTTGCATGGTGCAATTGCGGATATTCCTTTGGAACTACGGGAAAGTCCCTTATATTTACTGGTAATAGAAGTGTGGCGGTGGGTCTGGAAACACTATCATTTGCCTTCTAATATTTCTATCTCCCAATTAGAGGCAATAAGACATTTAAACTTGGTCTGGAGCATGACGTTTTTCGTATTTGGGAAGAGAGAGGCTGTGTGAAAATTGGTCAGATACTAGAGGAATCTCTTCAAACACTTCTCACTTTTCAAACATTGCGGGATAATTTTCATTTGGATAATAAACATTTTTTTTGCTTTTGTTATAGGATCAGAGAGATAATTTCAGGGCAGGTAGGTTTGATGGGGTTTTGGTGACAATCTTATATGAGAAGGGCTGATTTCTAAATTATATAAACATATGATAGAGAACAAAACATATGGACCCTTTAGTTAATTTAACGGGGAATTGGTCAAGGGATTTAGGTACTCTCTTTGAAGAGGATGATTTAAACTTTGCCTTTAATCAGGTGAACAAATTTGTAGAAAATGCCAATCTTCAAGAAATGCAATTTAAAGTGATTCACAGATTATATTTCTCGCCGCTATGTGCTTTCAAAGCACAGATCACAACAGATAGAAACTGTTTAAAGTGTGGAATTCAAGATGGGGATTTTTTTCATTGTTTCATTGTTTTTGGGGATGTGCGTCCATCCAATTTTTTTGGACAACTATCTTCAGTCATATTTCTACCTGGGCAAAAAGCCCAGGATGTGGCCTTAGGTTTACTTGAGGAAAAGGAAAAAGTTTTTAGATATTTGGTACCCATACCTGGTGTCCTTTTCTCCTAAGCTGCGCAGTTCCATTGTAAATTCTTTATCGCTAGATTGATTACCTATGTTTAGTTATCTATGAGGTGGGGTGGGGGTGATACATGGTGAGAGAGCATTGTAGACTTGTGGCTTTGATATTATTAGCAAGTATCATTTAAGGTATTTGAAATTATACACACCTATTTTCTGGATTTATCATGATACGTTACTGATGTCTGCTGTTCTCTTGCTTGATAATAAAAAGATTTTTCATAAAGAAGGTGAAATGGGCAAGGAGCTGTGAAACATGAGAGGCATGAATCATAGGTGATTGTATTTTATAGTATGTATTTGCTGTGCAATATACTTATGTTTTAACTTTGCTGTGAACTGCCACGATTGAATACAGAGTGATGGTATATAAATACATAAATAAATGTGTATGTATATGGGGGAATGTGCACAATTACCCTAGTTACTCTCTGCCTGCTAATCCACGACAATTTCAGGGCATCTGGAAATCAAAAGTTCTAAGGTACGGATAACCGGGGATTTTTAAAAATCCTTATTTTAATTGTTGGGTGTTATTTGATGTGTCTGTTTTGAAATACTTTATTGATGTTTGGAAAATTTTTATATGAGTTTTAAATTATTGAATGTTTTTCCATTTAGTAATTGTTTTGAATTATTCTTTTTATTGGTATGGTTTTATTAATTTTGTTTTATGAGGAATGGTATTTCTGTTTTTTCCATTGTTGCAGTGCATACAAATTTGTCTTTTTGTGGTTTCCAGTTTTTGTCTGAATATTTCTATTAATACTTTATGGCCTCTTTATTCTGTATTTGAGGATCTATCTGTGTTTTGCATGTGTGACTGAAGTGAGTTTATTCCATTAGTGTGTCATTTCTATGTAGGGATCTATAGCAGCTTGGCTTGTTCTGTTTTCCTAATAGGGGGTGTATTACTGTTTTAGGCCTGGTGTAATATTTGCAGTACCAACTTTCATAGGTAGGGTTGTTGCTGTTTTGTTAAGAAAAAAAAAACAAACCAAAGGCAGTTTTTGCTCTTATCTACTTATTTTATTTGCATGTAGAACTGTGCAAGGCGATCAAAAACACTGCAGAGAATGTGAGCCAGAATTAATGATTTGGGATTCCCAACTAGGGCCTAGATCCATCAAACTATCACATGCGATAGGAAGAGGGGCATGTTTTATGGTAATAGCTTATTTATCACAAAGTGCACTATCTTAGCATAGGTATTATTGCAGAGTACGATAACATTTCACACTTTGCGGTAAGTGTCACAATTGCTGTAACCCCGAGAGAGAGAGAGAGAGCACACCTAGCTGGGTGATTGCTCCAGTTTCCTTCCCCTAAGGATGGCCGTGCTGGGGGAGCACCCTGGATCTGGAGAAAGATCAGTGCCAGCATCTTGAAGCATATCATCAATTTGCCCATCATAGGTTTTGTATCCTTTAAAAGGCAGGTCTCTGGTTCCCAGTTTTGTTTTTCATTCCTTTCACGTACTGTTCATCTGTCCTCCTAAGTCCAAAATGCATAACGTAATGGTCTCCTCTTGTTAAAGCTTGGCGGTGGCAGTTAACTGTTCCAGTATGAGCAAAATTATATTTTCACCTGTTTCTGCTTGTTTTAAATTGATGCATCAACAGGGTTGGATCAGAAAATAATTAAAAAGGGAAAAAAAATCACAGTTCACTAAACTGGGATTCCCGAGTGGGAATCCCAAATCATTAATTCTGGCTCACACTCTGCAGTGTTTTTGATCACCTCGCTCAGTGCTACATGCAAATAAAATAAGAAGATAGAGCAAAAACTGTCTTTTTTTTTCTTATCGAAATTCGCTGGGCACCACTTACAGTAAAGTTGAATTCCTGGGATTCTGTTTATTCATTTATTTAAACTCAGGGGTATTGGAATACCTTTTTGGTTGGGAAGGGCATGCAAATTGCCTCATTCCGTCACTAACTCCGCCCCCAACTTTCATTCGCTTACATACATGTAAACCATATAATGCTCATTTCAAAATCAGGTTAAAACACTGTGCAGGAAGAATAACTCCCTCACCCTGCCTCGTTCATTTTCCTCATCCCCTTACTCTCCCTCATCATCCCTTCCTACCCACATGATCCCGCCCACCTCCCTCACCCTCCCTTCCCCCAATCCCCTCATTCACTCCCTCCCCCACACACTTTTTATAGTCATCCCTCCAATAATCCCCTCCCTCAAGCCTTAACTCTCACCCCCAACAATCCCTTCTCCTTCTTCACTCCCCAATCCCCTCTCTCTTTCCACAGTTCTTTACTCTTTCAACCCACCCCCCTCTGTCTCCCCTGTAATCCCCTCACTCACCTCCTTCACTCTCACCCCACAATCCACTCCCTCCCCCCACAATTCCCTCACTCATCCCCTTCACTCCCATCCCAATCCCTTCACCACTTCGCTGTGAGCCTCACAATCTACTCACTTTCACTCCCTCCCCACCATAATCCTCCTCACTCATCTTTCAATCCCACCCCTCACAATTCACTCCCTCCCCCTGACAGTCCCTTCATTCACCTCTTTACTTCCACCCTCTACAATCACCTCACGCACCTCCTTCACTCCTACCCTCCACAATCCCCTCACCCATCTCCTTCACTCCTACCTTCCACAATCCCCTCATCCATTTCCTTCACTCCTAACCCTCACTGCTTACAATCTCCTCACTCCTTCACGCCCACCCCTCCCCCTCAAGATCCCCTCACCATTTTTACTCCCCCCAGAAGAGAGGCCTCATTAGTGGCAGGTGGGAAGGTGCATTATTTCCCTTCTGCACCCCCTAGTGGCTGCTGCAGTCCTCCCGCTCACTCTTCATGTTCTGAAAGAGGAGGGGGTTCATGGCCTTGCAGCCCCTCGGGCTGCTTCCTCATCCTTGGTTGCTGGCGCCTGAATGTCTTCATTTAAGAACTGGCAGCAGAGGCGGCCGCTGAGGATGGCAGGCATGGATAGGATATAATGAGCCATCCCACCTGGCACCAATGAGGCTTTTCTTATAGGGGGGAGTGAAGGTGAGTGGGCCGACAGGTGCTTCAGGCACTTGATCAATTAGAAGAAGGCGAGCGGGGAGAGGGGACGAAGCGTTGCCTGGGGTGACCCAAATTTTGGGGAAGGCAATGGCCAATGCGATGCCTGCTTTTAAATTTACCTTGAGTTTATCTGGTGGATCTTCGGGATCTTGTGCATGAATCTTGTAAATAACTCCGGCTGGTGCTTTTTCTGTAATGTATATCGTTACCGCTGCAAACAATCAAGGATAGAATCTTTTAGAGAACAAAATGTTATGTGGTCACAGAGAGGGTCATTTTCAGGAGCACTGCTTTACCTGCAGAAAAGGGCTTTTTAGAAAATTGCACACTCTGTCAGGCCAATGCAATACTGTGCGCTCAGGCTAGTGCACAAGTTAACCCGCGGTTGGTTGCGTGCTTTGGATGTGCATCCATAACCCCTTATGCAATAAGGAGATTAGCACGTCCAAAACGTGTGTCCAAACTAGCATGTAGCTAATAGCATTCATTACATGTAAATGACATGTTGATGAGGCTGTTAGCTAGTATCCCCTTATGTATAAAATAAATGGCCGCCTAACACGCACATTTTTATCCTCAGAAATTAACGCCAGCCCCGGAGCTGACGTTAAGTCTTGAGAAGCCCCAAAAGTTTAACATAAAAAGTAGAAAATAATCCTTTTCTGTGATTCCTCTGACTTAATATCTTGGCAGTATTAAGTTGGAAGAACCACAGAAAGCAGCAGCGTAAAAAAAAAATATCTTGCCGGCAGTCAGGTTAGGAAAACGGACGCTCAGTTTCCGAGGGCCTGTTTTCCTATCCTGTGCACAGCCACGTCTCCTGGGCGCCCGATGTCGAGGAGGCGCTAGGGATGCACAATTTCCCCTAGCACCTCCTTTTTATTGCAGCGGCTCATTAGTCTACAGTATCGCAGCCCGGGAGAGGTGGATGGGTGCGTGTTAGGAAAGCGGGCGCCTAATCATGCGTGCCTGTTTTCCCCATGTGGATATTGCATCGGCCTGCTAGTGTGAGTAAACTCGTGCATATAATGCTGCTGCAAACACAACTTTACCTGGGGTGGGGCATTGCAGGGGATGAGCCCTGGGGATGGGATTGCGCTTACTTCTGAATTTTCAAAAGCATAGATGTCATTTTCTCAGGAGAGCTACCCATGGAAATTAGCAAGTGTAAACACATGCGGGTAGTTTCCCTTTAACGAATGGCCCTGGGCTTTTGCAGCAATATGGAGAGTTATAAAATTATCCCATAAGAAGGCAATAATCAGTAAGGATGTGCAGCCAGAAAGTATTCATTGGATTCGGGATACGTATTCATCGGGGCCCAGATATGTTGCATTCGTTCAATGGCGCCCCAATACGCTGATACGTGCATTCGTTTTCTGGTTCCCATTAAAGTCAATGGGGGAAGTATTTGCAGCCTATTTTTGGCTGCAGAATTGGGGTTTTATTATCAATTTTGATGAAACTTCTGGGGAGCAATCATCAGAACAACAAAACAGCTCCAAGGTACTTAGACTGTGGCAAAGTGGAACCAAAGTGGCATGGATAGCCTAAAGTATTTTAAAGGGGCAAAGGGGTACCAGGAGTGGCAAGAAGAGTGCTTCAATAAAGGCACAAAGCAGCAGTGAGAGTGGCAAAAACACACCACAGCTTCAAAAGAGAGCACCGATAACAGATGCATGAACCCTCGAAGGCAGCACGACAGGCAAAGCGGCAAGACAAGTGGCATCGACATCCTACAGCACAATGAAGGAGGAACATAGCAAGCAGAAAGACTAGCACCAACACACTGAACAACCATGATAGTGGCCAGAAAACCACAAGGAGTTGAGTGAGTCATCTGGTGTATGGCAGCAAGGCACAGAGGCAGAGGGTAGATACAGGCTGGCTAGACCGGGGGAGAGTTCCCTTTCCTTTGTGCAGGAAAGGGCTCCCTAGAATGGGTTTGCCCCTAGAGTGGGGTATTTCCATTGGCGTCTAGTGAGCTCTCGCTGGTCTTTTAAAATCTGGTAGAGTTAGCAGATATACAAAAGATAATTTTCAAGGCCGAGGCAGAGGAGGTTACCATGTAAACAGCGGTTCAACATGGGTCAGAGGGTAGATACAGGCTGGCTACACCCGGGGAGAGTTCCCTTTCCTTTGAGCCGGGAAGGGCTCCCCGGAATGGGTTGGCCCCTAGAGTGGTGCACGAGCCTTCAAAACATGGCGACCTGGAGCAGGGTCTCACTGTGAGCATGGTCTCACTGTGTTGTGTTTGCCACAGTCTAAGTACCTTGGAGATCTTTTCTTGTTCTGAACATGGGTCAACAGGTGGTAAGAGATAGGCTGCAACAATGGGGAGAGTTCACGTTCCTTTGAGCAGGAAAGGGCTCCCTGAAATGGGTTGACCCATAGAGTGTATAATGGTACAAATTGTTAGGATTTAAGCATTTGCAAACAGACCATGACTTCATAAGCAAGACGGAGGAAGTTCTCTTCTCTGCCCTGAAACTAAAGAAAACTGTTTGTTTTATTTAAAGATCCATGCTGTGAAGGATTACTAGTTTGAATTGCCAGAGACTGAGGTTTCCCTTTGCAATGAGGGTTCAGCTGTTAGGACTGGACATAAGGCCTGGATGAACAGGCACAGCAGTCGAGGACAGAGGTCAATCCCACCTAGGGACATAAGGCCTGGACGGACAGGCACAGCAATACAGGGCAGAGTCAATCCCACCTAGGGACATAAGGCCTGGACGGACAGGCACAGCAGTTGAGGACAGAGGTCAAACCCATGTAGGGACATAAGGCCTGGACAAACAGGCAAAGCAATCGAGGTCAAACCCTTGTAGGAACACAAGGCCTGGATGAACAGGCACAGCAATCGAGGACAGAGGTGAATCCCACCTAGGGACATAAGGCCTGGATGGACAGGCACAGCAGTCGAGGACAGAGGTCAATCCCACCTAGGGACATAAGGCCTGGACAAATAGGAACAGCAGTCGAGGACAGAGCTCGAGGACAGAGGTCAAGCCCACGTAGGGACATAAGGCCTTGATGGACAGGCACAGCATTCGAGGACAGAGGTGAATCCCACCTAGGGATATAAGGCCTGGACGGACAGGCACATCAATCGAGGACAGAGTCAATCCCAACTAGAGACATAAGGCCTGGATAGACAGGCACAGCAGTCGAGGACAGAGGTCAAACCCTTGTAGGGACATAAGGCCTGGACAAACAGGCAAAGCACTCGAGGTCAAACCCTTGTAGGGACATAAGGCCTGGATGTACAGGCACAGCAATTGAGGTCAAACCCTTGTAGGGACATGAGGCCTGGACAAACAGGCACAGCAGACGAGGACAGAGGTCCAGCCCACATAGGGACATAAGGCCTGGACGGACAGGCACAGCAATTTTTTTTAAATTTATTTATATTCTGCTTTTCACGCTTCTCCAGCACTTCATAGTGAATTACACTCAGGTACTGTAGGTATTTCCCTATCCCCAGAGGGCTTACAACCTAAGTCAAACCTTTGTAGGGACATATGGCCCGGATGAACAGACACAGCAATTGAGGACAGAGTCAATCCCACCTAGGGACATAATGCCTGGATGGACAGGCACAGCAATTGAGGACAGAGTCAATCCCACCTAGGGACATAAGGCCTGGATGGACAGGCACAGCAATCGAGGACAGAGGTCAAACCCTTGTAGGGATATAAGGCCTGGATGAACAGGCAAAGCAAACGAGGTCAAACCCTTGTAGAGACATAAGGCCTGGACGAACAGGCACAGCATTAGAGGACAGAGGTGAATCCCACGTAGGGACATAAGACCTGGACGAACAGGCACAGCAGTCGAGGAAAGAGGTGAATCCTACCTAGGGACATAAGGCCTGGACGGACAGGCACAGCAGTCAAGGACAGAGGTCAATCCCAACTAGGGACATAAGGCCTGGACGGACAGGCACAGCAGTCGAGGACAGAGGTCAAACCCTTGTAGGGACATAAGGCCTGGACGAACAGACAAAGCAAACGAGGTCAAACCCTTGTAGGGACATAAGGCCTGGATGAACAGGCACAGCAATCGAGGTCAAACCCTTGTAGGGACATAAGGCCTGGACAGACAGGCACAGCAATACAGGACAGAGTCAATCCCACATAGGGACATAAGGCCTGGACGGACAGGCACAGCAGTCGAGGACAGAGGTGAATCCCACCTAGGGACATAAGGTCTGGACGGACAGGCACAGCAATAGAGGACAGAATCAATCCCACCTAGGGACATAAGGCCTGGACGGACAGGCACAGCAATTGAGGACAGAGTCAATCCCACCTAGGGACATAAGGCCTGGACAGACAGGCACAGCAGTCAAGGACAGAGGTCAAACCCTTGTAGGGACATAAGGCCTAGATGGACAGGCACAGCAGTTGAGGACAGAGGTCAAGCCCATGTAGGGACATAAGGCCTGGACAGACAGGCTCCGCAATACAGGACAGAGTCAATCCCACATAGGGACATAAGGCCTGGACGGACAGGCACAGCAGTCGAGGACAGAGGTCAAACCCTTGTAGGGACATAAGGCCTGGACAGTGGACAGACAGGCACAGTGTTTCAGGTCAGGTCCTTGTAGGGACGTACGGCCTGGACATTGGACAGTCAGGCACATCATTTCAGGTCAGGTACCTGTGCTGCAGGGCTTATGTTATCTGGAGCATAGGAGGCAGTTGGAGCTGCTGCAAGGCTTTCAATTGCTTTTATTCATCTTGCCATTCACAGGGAAAATTTGGAAACCCAAGCAAAGACAGGTTTACTTTCAAAAACACTAGCATTTCCATCAACTCTGGTGCCAGCCTTGAGCGGTGAGGGCTCATGATATCCCCTGTCATTGAAAAGACAAGTTCACTAGGTACACTGGTTGGTGGACATGACAGATATCACTAAGCCACTTTGGCTAGGTGTGGCCAGACAGTGGACTTGTGTGCCCAATATGCCAGTGGATCTATCTGCGTGTTCTCTGTCAGCTCTGAGAGATACCGTGTCACTGACAGCTGTGCTGGTGTTCCTTTGCTTGGGTGGGCTGAGAGTCACTCATGCTAGCTGCTTTCTCTCTTGCCCGTCGCATAACAGATGAATCTTTATGGGCAACATGCCTTTGGCGTTCTGAAGTGGAGGAGGAGGTACTATCTGTTGCTGACAGAGTGCTGCTCCTGCTTGGGCTAGCAGCACAACTCTCTGAAGTGCCCGCTGTTTCCACCTCTGCTTCACGCCTAATCTGTCTCTGCCTATGGCGCTCCTGTTCACGGACTTTTGCTAACAGCAGGTCCTTCACCAATAAGAGACAATCGTACTGTAGGGCGAGTTTCCCTTTCACACGGGGATCACAGACTGTGGCGAGCATGTATGTGTTCTGTTCTGTTAAAGGCCTTAATCTCTTCCACCTGCTGCTGCAAAACATCCAGACAATGCAGCACCTCAACCGTCATTTCCTCTTCCTGTTTAAAGGCCTCCAAATGTTCATCCAGGAGATTAACTATAGGGATGATGTTAGCCAAGGTGGCACTTCTGGAACTCAGCTCCTCCGTGACATCCTTGAAGAGCTGCAGGATTTTTACCACCTGATTCATGACTGACCAATCATGATGCCCTAGGGGATTCTGCACACCTATGTCCATTCTACCAGAAAGTTCATGAAGGGGTGTCTGCAGCTCCACTAACCTCTCCAGCATCATAAAGGTGGAATTCCACCTGGTGGCAATGTCTTGAATGAGACGCTTGTGAGGCATCTCCAAATCAGTCTGCTTTTGTCGGAGAATCTGCCCCACCTTCCCACTTCTGTGGAAGTGCGCTGCTATGTTCCTGGACTTCTGTATTAAACTATGCAGGTATTCATTCTCTTTGTCATTGGAATCCAACCCCAGAGCTGACTTCACTACCAGGTGCAGAGTGTGTGCAAAACATTGGATGTTCTTAAAGTGCCCGTTGTTTATTGCTTTAACCATGTTTGCACCATTGTCTGTGACAAAGAACTCTGCCTGAGGATTCCTGTCTAGCTGGTGTAGTTGCCAGCCCTCCAGCATCTGTCTGATGCATGCTAGAATATTGGCTGTGGTATGGCCTGATCCGTCAGGTGGGTGTGCAGTAAAGCCCACCTCCACCCTGATACTTGTTCAGTAATAGAGCTGCTGCCTGCCCCTGCCTCAGCCAGGTCCCACCAGTGTGCTATCAGGGAGAAGTAAGAGTGTGCAGCATTCATGGCAGTCCAGATATCGCAGGTAAAATGCACTCTCCGCTCTGCCTTAGCTAGCAGCGCTTGCAAGTGACTGCGACACTGCTTGTACAGGCTGGGGATGACCTTTCTGCTAAATGTGGTTCTGGAGAGGACTTTGTAATTTGGAAGTAAGACCTTCAGAAAACGCTTGAAACCCACATTCTCCACTAACTGCAAGGGCTGGTCATCAAGGGCAATCATTTCCTCAGTGCTCCTGGTTACAACTTTTGAGGCTGCCTGCCTCCTACCCCGGGATAGCATTACCGCACTCCACCCCATTTCCTCCATGGTGGATTGTCACTTCTGCCACATGTCAGGGAGTTGCTGGCCTGCCACCTGACTGCTAGAAGGGGATGAGGGCGTGGGCTGACTCTGCTGCTTTTGAACCACTTTACGCTGCTTGGAAGGGGTCCCCTGACTGGTACTGCCACCATCCCCAGATGGCAGTACACTTGTTGGGTGTTGCCTCTTCATATGATGCGACATGCCAAAATTAGATAGACGTCCCATTTGCTTGCCTCTGCTAATATCCCTGCCACAGTTATTACACAGAGCAAAACGCGGGTCATCCGTCACTTTAAAGTGGCTCCAGATCACAGATGTCTTTCATGATCCTCCCTTCTCTAAAGCCTTGGGGGTGGATGCTGGCACTGGAGCTGAAGTAGTGGGTGCACCCTGAGAAGCAATGCCAGGGTCCTCAGTCACCCCCTGTGCCTGCGCTGACTGCTCTTCCTCCTCCTCCTCATCAGTTTCATCTCTCCCCTGCTGCACTGAAGTGGAGGCTAAGACAGGACTAACTGATCCTCCTAAAGCATCGTCAGCTATTACTTCTTCCGTTTCTGATGAGAATCCCACACAAGATGATTCTTCATCTGAATCATAAGCAAACAGTGAATGCGCTACATTGTCAACGCTAAGTGTTAGTCGAGACTTCTGTCCACCTGCTGCTTTTGTGTGTCGACATTTTGTCTGGCATGACTCAGCCTCCCCTTCCCTCACCTCCAAAACTACAGGATCAGAAACAGGTGGTGGCGATGGCGATGCATCATGGTCAGATTTCATTTTTTTCTGGATGGAACTGCCTGCTCCTACAAAGAGTTTAGATTGCGACAGGTCTCTTTTTAACTTTAATGGGGGAGTGGCACTAGTGCCTTTTGAAGTGCCTCCTTTGCCAGTCCCAATCACTCGACTACATCTAGCTTTCCCTGACATTATGGATTTAATGTCACTGCCTAGTGCCTACTGGCTTCCCACTGTCACAGTGCCTTGCTATGCACTAATGTAACTTGTGTGGTGTGTACCACATGGAGCTTGCTTGTAAGCACAAAAGAGGCAGACTGGGGATTTCACTGCACAGACTGTCCCAATAATAAAGTTCAGTCTGTTAAACTACCCACTGCCCACTGTCACAGTGCCTTGCTATACACTAATGTAACATGTGTGGTGCGCACACACACGCAGCTTGCTTGTAAGCACCAAAGAGGCAGACTGGGGATTTCACTGCACAGACTGTCCCAATATTAAAGTTCAGTCTGTTAAACTACCCACTGCCCACTGTCACAGTGCCTTGCTATGCACTAATGTAACGTGTGTGCTGTGCACACACACATGCAGCTTGCTTGTAAGCACAAAAGAGGCAGACTGGGGATTTCACTGCACAGACTGTCCCATTAATGAAGTTCAGTCTGCTAAACTGCCAGCCCACTGAAGCCCAGTGCACAGAGAGACTGAGTGAGTTGAATTAAACAAACTCAGTTTGAAAAAGCTGGAATTGATGGCACAGCAGGAAAATCGATGAAATATATTTTCCAATGGAGATTCTAGCAAAATTGAATATATCTCTCCCAGCCACAACCCCCTAATGGTGCTTGCTTGCAGCCTAGCCCAGAGGGTGAATGAAACAAAATGGCACTGCTAGCAGCTTCTCTCCCTGGCACAGAGAGACCATCTCAGATCACCTAAATAAACTGCTTAAAAAACAAACAGGGCTAGCTGGCACAGGCACTGCAGCCAAATAAAGAATAAATAGCTTTTTTCCCCTACTAACTAGCCTAGCTAGCAATTCAATAAAGATTTCTGAACTCAGACTAGCTCTGAGTGCAGCCTGCTTCCACAGAGACCACCTCCCCACACCACCCCTGCAAAGAAAGTGCGTGGCATGCCACGTGCTTAAGTATATATAGTGCTGGGTCATCAGGAAAATCGTTACCGAGCACTGAATGACAGCGCAATTGGCTGCATTCAGTGCATTTCACAAAATGTTATCGCTGATACGCTGCATTCCGGTATCCGTGCCAACCTGTCCAACCCTGGTTTTTGGCTCTGGATAGTGGATACACTGAAATGGCATCCTCCGATTGCAAATGGCAGTGAAGAAAAGCATGTGCGCACTCCGTGTGCCGTGCATCGGATAAAACGGATGATAAGTTATATTCGTAGGGAGTCGCGATACGTTTTGCTTCCCCACGAATATAACAAATAGGGACATATACGTTGCGTATTGCCAATTCGTCGAAAACGAATGCACACCCCTAATAATCAGAGGCACTTCAATGGTTAAATGCTCTCGCATTGGCATACATTTGATTACTGCCTACCTGCAGAGTCAGCAGTGCAAGTCTTTTTTTTATCTGAGTACCTTCAGAGGCATTCCCAGGGCAGAGTTTGGCCGAAGAAGGCACTTACGTGGATGTGTACCTTGCAAAAGTACCCATTCGAAAAGCAGGAGCAAGTTTGCGCGGGTCTTCTTCCATGGGGCAATAATCAAAGTAATCCCAGCCTTGATTATCCCGACAAACCCTATGGGTAAGAACTTCCCGCAGCGGTTTGTAGAAATTCAGGCAGTTTGATTATCGCCTCCTAAGACTATTCACCACCACCGACTAAAAGAAGAATCATAGCTATTACCTATCTTCATTCTCAAAAAACACTGACTAGAATATTTAAAAAAATATTTGGTGGGGGAAGGGGTTTAAAAGAGAATTTTTCTGATCCACACAAAATGGGAGAAAACCTTTAGTACAGCAGGTCTCAGTGGGTGCAAAATTTCAGAAAACCCTGATTTACTAAGGTGAAACAGTGAGGAAATGAAAAATGGGTTCTAGAACAGGGATGTGCTAATATTTTTAAAAAACATGAAAACATAAGCGCTTTGATCTCAGTACAAGAAAGGCGATCTATCCAGTTTAATAAACGAACCAATTAATTATTTGTTGCATCATCTTGAGTCTTTTTTGACGTTAAATGACACAAAAAACTGACGAAATATTGTTTTTGTCATTTGTTGTTTTATCGCGCACTGTTCACAAAAGCATGCACATTGTAGCAATAGCACACGCTAAAAAAATGAATCGAGCAAAAGGAACGAAATAGATGGAAAAGAAAAATGAAATAAACAACTTACATAGAAAATTAAGTGAGAAACAAAAGCAAATCATTCTTCCGTGCAGGACCCTAAGGTAAAACATAAGCAGCTTTTGGTCAATTAACATCCCCCACCGTAATTAGGAAAGGTAGGGTAGAAAGGGGAGAAAGGGAAGGAATGTCACTAGTCTGACATCCTATGGATGTCAGAAAATGGATCCAGAAAGATTAGAAACAGTTCATGTTGATGAGCAGTAACTGATTAACAGATTAGCACAGGATGGGCCAGACGGAAAGATTTTGCACATATTATAGGCACAAAAATATGAACAATATTACAGATAAAAATGAGGAAACAATAAGATTTACACTTCTGTAACATCTAAGCAGGGCAAATAAAAAACAACCCCCAGCTGCACAATATCATCCAGGGATTGAAGTGGAAAAATTGTGAGCATATTTCACCCCTTTCTTTTGGACACTGATTTATTCCCCCTATTTCTCTATTCCTGCCTGTCTCCCTGCCTTGCTTTTGCTCCTCAACCCACCTCTCTCCTCTTCTAATCCTTTATCCTCTCCAATCTCCTTCTTCTTGTCTCTCTCTCTCACCCTTCATCCTCTATACCCAGGGGCGGATTGAGGGAAAATAGTGGCCCGGGGGATTTTTCTCCATACTGGCCCATGGGTACCCCATTACATATACAATATAATTTACATATATAATTTACATATATATGTACACACCCCTATATTTCGGCATGGTCCTCCTGTATCAACACAATACTATTTGCCAAAACTCAAAGAATAACAACCCCACCTATGAAAAAGAATACCACAAATATTACACCAGAATCTAAAATATCAATACACCTCCTATCAGGAAAACAGAACAGGCCAAGCTACTACAGATCCCTACAGAGAAACCACATGCTAAAAGAATGCTTCATCTCAGTCTTTGCATACAGAACACAAACTCTCACCAAATACAGAATAAAGCCACATAAAGTATAAATAGAAATGTGCAGACAAAAACTAAACTGTAAAACGTATCATGCCAGACTCTATACAGTGCAACAATGGAAAAACAAAAATGTCACCATTCCTCATAAAACAATCAATAAAATCAAGATATATAAATCATGAATCATAATTATAAAATCATACTAATAAAATAATTTCAAAACAGCTGATGAATAGAATATCCAATAATTAAAGACTCAAGCAAATTTTGTAACCTTTACCAAACACCAATAAAATATTTCAAACAGCAGACACATCACATACTACCCAATAATTAAAATGGTAGTCAATCAAGAAAAATGAACTTAAAAAGCCACCTTTACTTACCCTCTCCAGCAGTTCTCCTACTCCTTTCCCTTGCAGGCCACACCAGAAGCAGCAGTAGCTGGCTGCTGAAGCTGTCCTCATGGTCCTCTTCCTTAGGGACCACAACCAATCTCTTCTCTCTCTCTCTCTCTCACACACACACACACCAGTCATATCCTCAAGACCAGTTTCTGTCTCTTACACACCAATCATCTCCCCAACCAGTCTCTCTTTCTCTCTCTCTCTCTCTCTCACACACACACACACACACACACACACACACACACACAAAAGCACACACATACCAGTCATCTCCCTGATCAGTCTCACACATACACACGTCACCTCTCTGGCCAGTCTCTCTCAATCACACAATGCTCTCGCTCCCTCTTACACACAGGATTTCAATCACACACATGCTCTTTCTATTTCACTTACACACAAGCTCTCAGTCACACACATGTTCTATCTCACTTACAAACAGGCTCAATCACACACATGCCCTCTCTCACAGCCACAAGCCAGCCAAAACATGCTCCATCTCTCTTGCACACGCGCATTGACACACAGAAGCACTCTCCCTGTCTCACATACACATTTCACTTTCACAGAAGCACCTTGCTTTCAGACTTGCAGCATTTTTCACTTTTACTAAAAGTGAAAGTGATGATCCCAACCATTAAACAAGAAAACCACATTCCTATCAGAAGGTGAAATAACACCCTTCCTTCAGGTTCTGTCTTCCCAAGGGACAGCCACCCACACCGTACAGCTTCTCTTGTTCTACGCTTTCAGGCAATAAAGCAAGTGTCTTTCTTCAAACTATCAGTCATATGATTATTCATGTGGGAGATATGGAACCGAAAGACATCCTTAGTCAACTTCCCTTTTAAATGGGAAGATTCCAGTCTTAGTCGTTTAAAAATATACTTTTTCTAAAGGCTTACAAAAAATAGCAAAACCATTTCAGATTGGAACTATTCTAGTCTTCATGTTTAAATTATGCTTAAAAAAAAAAAAAAAAAACCCACCTGGCATCAGTATCTTAAATTTGTGATTTTGCTGAAATGAACATTTTAAATAGTTTAATTTTTTTTTGCTTTAGTATTTGTCTCTACCCACTTTGCTAAATTTTATTTTCCAGAAGAGGGATGCTTAAAATTGAGTAATTTCATCTTTCATCCAACTTTTCAAAAGTTGCGCTACCAGCACAAAAGTTGAGGTATATGTATTATCATATTTCATTTTTTTTAAAACTGGCAGATTCCTTTCTCACATGCATAACATACACACACACACACACACACAGAAGCACCATTCCTTTCTCATACATAACACACACACAGAAACACCATTCCTTTCTCACATTTACACATACATACACACACATATACACACACACACAGAAGCACCATTCCTTTCTCATACATAACACACACACAGAAACACCATTCCTTTCTCACATTTACACATACATACATACACACACATATACACACACACACAGAAGCATCATTGCTTTCTCACATTCACACATACACACACATATACACACACAAGCACCGTTCCTTTCTCACATACACACAGAAGCACCCTTCCGATCTAAGGCCCCCAGCTGAACAGCTGGTCTCCGGTGGCGGTTAGCAGCACCGGTGTTCACTTCTTCGGTCCCTGCCGGCCTCGGTTTTAACTTCTTCGGCCCTCCGGCTTGGTCTCTGGTGGGAGCCGAAGAAATTAAAATCAAGGCCGGCGGGGGCTAAAGATATTAAAATTGAGGCCGGTGGAGGCCAGCCCCTGAGGCTGGATGGAAGGCGCCCATCTTCTTTTCTTCGGCCTCCGCCGGCCTCAATTTTAATATCTTCGGCCCCCGCCGGCCTCGATTTTAATTTCTTCAGCCCCCACCGGAGACCAAGCAGGGGCTGGCTGGGCGGCACACATCTTCTTTTCTTCGGCCTCCGCCGTTGCCGGCGTCGATTTTAATTTATTCGGCCCCTGCCAGCTTGGTCTCCGGCAGGGGCTGGCTGGGAGGCTCCCATCTTCATTTCTTCGGCCCCTGCCAGCTTGGTATCCCGCGGGGGCTGGCTGATCTTCTTTTCTTCGGCCTCTGCTGGCCTCGATTTTTATTTCTTCGGCCCCTGCTGACTTGGCTCCGGCGGGGGCTGGCTGGGAGGCGCTGAAGCTGGGCTGAGGAAGAGCCAAGCGGTCGAGACCACGTGACCAGCTAGACCGGCCCACCGGGGGAAGCCCGATCCCCAGATAGGCCAATCCGCCCCTGTCTATACACTTCTCCTCCCTTCCCTCCCGCCCTTCATCCGCTCCATCCTCCTCCTTCTTGGCTGTTAAAATTGTGGACCCTTGTGTTGGAGTGAGTTTGATGCAACCTACAGGAAAGGTCCTCTGGGTCCTCGCCACCAACTGACGGAGCAGACAGTGCAGAGACAGAACCGGAGCTTCGCCTGTACCCCTTGGATTGCGCCTTTGAGTTCCAGGGCTGGCAGGTTTTAGGAGGCAGTCTTTGGAGCGTAGGCAGAAGAGAAGATCCAGGGCCAAGCTGAGGTCAGAAGCGGGCAGCAGGCAAGGGCTACGAGAATCCAGGCTATAGTCAGTGGCAGGCAGGAGGCAAGGGTAACGAGAGTGCAGGCTGAGGTCATTACCAGTAATGCATTCGTGGATAGAGCTGTGGGAGCTAGGGTGAGGCAGAGGAGGCAAAGGCAGGCTTGGCAAGGCCTGAAGAGATGAAGGCAAGGCTGAGCAAGGCTGAAAAGACGAAGGCAGGGCTTGAGAAGGCTGACGAGACAATGGAGCAGCAACTCACTTTGCTAGGCAGGCAACCCATTGCTGAGGCAGTGAGAGAGAGTCAGCAGAGGCCCTTTATAGGGCTATTTGGGTGACGTCATCTGGGAGTGCGTGGAGCCTTTACCCACTGTGGGTCCTTTAAATCTGGCTGGGTTTGACGCACTCATGAACCTAGAGTCTCCACAAGAGGCAGAGGATGTGACAGCATCCTGCCATGTGTCAGAGAAGCAGCGGCATCCTGCCGCATGGCCAGTCAGGGGATCTGCGTTGCATTGCTGGGTGAATGAACCGGCTCAGGGGCAGCCCATGAACTGGCAAATGTAACATTGCTTCTCCCTCTCACCACTCGTCTTCTATACACTTCTCCTCCCTTCCCTCTCACCTTTTATCCTCTCCACTCTTTTCTCTTCTCTCTTACTCTTCATCCTCTCCACCCTTCTCTTATTTATTTCCATTCTGCTACCACACCACTTATTTCCCTTACCCCTTTTTTATTTCAGGCTGCAAAGGGTGACCGGTAGACATTGGGGGTGGGAGAGGGGGGTGGGATGGTCAATTTTCAAACTGTCTGCATTGGGACAAAGACCACATGTACTTGTTACCCACGAGCTTTGCACCAATTGTCAAAGCAAAGGTACCCACATACACTTTGAAACTTTCTGCTCTTGCTTTTTTGCAGATAAATGTTTGTTGGAAAAGTTCTTGTGAAGATTTGAGAATGACAGCCTGACATGTATTTTGCATCCCTCGAGCCGGACATGCCTTCTGGAATAGCAGAGGATAACCTGCTTTAAAGAGAGGACTGCTCTGCATTACTGTGAGTGGGGCTTTACCCACAGAGCCACTACACCATCTGATGATCACCACCTTGAAAAGGGACCCTCCCCCTACACAGCATGAGCTACTGATCTAAGGGCTACACACTCATGGGTCACACAGCTTAGTCCAGATGTAGCCTCCACAACAGAGAGAAAAAAGTAAATCTGTACTTCATTTGACTTATTATTGAGATTTTTACCAAACAAAAATGTTGATTATGATTTTTGCACTGATTTTTCAACCAGATTTGATGTTTCTAAAATAAACATTTAGAGGTAGATATTCAACTGCTATCCTGGAGGGAGATAGCTGGATAAACATATTCAGCTAACTTAGGCAGGATATTCAGCGATGTGGCTATGCTGCTGAATACATAGCTGTCTAAACGTTAGCTGGATAAGACCTGTGATTGAGCAGGTCTTATCCAATTAATTTAGCTGGATAAGACTGAATATTGGCACTTATCTTGCTAAGTTAGCCAGACAAGTAGCCCTGCCTCAGAATGTCTCCATTCCAGCCCCTACTTAGCCATAGCTGAATATTCAAACAATGCCACTTAGCTGGATAAGTCGGAACTTAGCCAGCTAAGTGGCACTGAATATTGACCTCTTGAGCTTATAAAATTAAAATCATAAAATTAAGATAATGAAGGGCTTTATTAATAGGAAATGAAACCTAGGAATATAGAAAGAGACATTGAAATTGAAGAGAGAGAAGACTTGTAGGAGAAAGCAAAATTAAGGATTTGAATTTTGAACTGTTTAGAAAGATTGATAATATGCCACTGAAGGGACTGGAGGCTATGACATTAGTGCAGCACTGATGCTGAACAAGGGGCAACTGTGTTCTAGAAGAGTGGGAGAACCTGAATATAAAGAAACAAGAGATAAGTTTCAGAAGCTGTGTTTAGGATGAATGTGGATTGAATTCAGAGCATAAGATATGCCATGGTGGGTCAGACCAAGGGTCCATCAAGCCCAGTATCCTGTTTCCAACAGTGGCCAAGCCAAGTCACAAGTACCTGGCAAGTACCCAAACATTAAATAAATCTGAAGCTACTATTGCTTATTGATTAATAGCAGGTAATGGACTTCTCCTCCAGGAACTTATCCAAACCTTTTTTAAACCCAGCTACACCAACTCCCATAACCACATCCTCAGGCAATGAATTCCAGAGCTTAATTATGCATTGAGTGAAATAATTTTCTCTGATTTATTTTAAATGAGCTACTTGCTAACTTCATGGAGTGCCCACTAGTCCTTGTATTATCTGAAAGAGTAAATAACCGATTCACATTTACCTGTTCAAGTCCTTTCATGATTTTATAGACCTCTATCATATCCCCCCTCAGTCGTCTCTTCTCCAAGTTGAACAGCCCTAAACTCCTTAGCCTTTCCTCATAGGGGAGCTGTTTCATCCCCTTTATCATTTTGGTCACCCTTCTCTGTACTTTCTCCAGTGCAACTTTATCTCCTTTGAGATGCGGTGACCGGAACTGCGCACAGCAGCAGCAGCAGAAAAGGAATAAAACATTAGAAAAGACAAGGCTTGGGGGCTGCCCCAGTAGCTCTCTCTGCACTGCCATGCGGAGAACTTGGGTTTGATTTCTAGTCTGGGACCCTGCTCACCAGGTCAGCCAGGGCTGGAGATGCTGGCAAGGTAGTGGGCATAGCCCCCATGAATGAAGAAAGTTCCAGCAATTGTTCAGTGGTGACACCTAGTGGCGACTCAGTGCCTATTTTACTGCATTTCAGAGGGAGCTGTAATTTGTGGCCCTTGGCGGAGGGGTATTGCTGCAATGACTAGACTGAGAGAGTTGACAGGGGATGCAAAATCAGGGAAAAGTCTCTGGATAGTTCTGAATAAAGTCCTATGGTGCTGTTGCCCAAGAAAAGAGGCCATTTCTAACTGAGCTAGAAGCAAAAAGGAGAAGGCGGTAACAGCTAGGCCAAAAAAAAGAGACAGGAAGGAGAGAAAGATAAAAATAATTCAGATGGCGAGCAGAAGAGGAAGGAATTTCTGTGAGAAAACAAACAAACAAAAGTATCCTGAGTGTGAAGTGATGGAGGAGGAGAAGTGGAGTAGTTCTATTTAGTCAAGCACGTTTTTCAGAAACCATGATGATAATCAGTCATATCCTAAGGATTAAAGCTTGTTTTACATAGACCTGCCATCTTACATTGAGTTGCCATGTTGTCCAGGAAGAAAGGGGCCTCGTTGACATTTTTCAGCTGTACAGTCAGTATTTGAAGGTTGGTGGCACCAGTTGTATCTTCAGCAAATATCTGCAAGTCGAAGCTGTTTGGTTCTGTTTCGTAATCAAGCACAGGATTTCCAGAGACAACAACCTGAATGGCAATTTACATCCATTAGCATATGAGCAGTAGGGAAAAAAATTGGTATTGTCCTACTACACAAATAATTACATTATGCTGCTCAGATTAAATCAGCGATTACAAATGCATGGACGTCCTTCCTTCCTCTGTTACTGTTGTATACTTATTGGATCCACAGGCTGGCATCTGACAGATATTACATATTCCTCCTGAAGCATAAGTACCGGGCTATCTTATGTTTGGGATGATTTTATCAGTCACTGAAAAACTCGATAGGTGAACTCCAAAAATTTATTAGGATCATTGGATTCCCAAAGCCTAATATATTATACCAACAAAATCCACAATTCTACTGAATGACATGACGCATAGAACCAGAATTCACAAAAATAGGACATTAACTATATGACCATCATAACAGGCTTCATCGTACAGTGAACCACTTTAAGACTCGGCCTTATATTTAACCATTGGTCAAACAACTTTGCATTTTTTTCAAAAAATATGTTTGTGTAACCATAGTGAATAACTTCAGTGTATAAATTTATCTTTTTTCTTCTATAATGAACTCATGAAATGTTGCAAATTTTCAGCTTCTTTCTCCGAAACCTGTGATGGTAGCTCGAGGATGTTAACACACTTAATCCGATACCTGACACGGGACTGTGTTTCGGACTTCTGTCCTTTTTCAAGGGTTTTATTAGTGACTCCTTTCCTTAATGGTGGTACAGTGTTTCAAAAAAATAGAATTGTGGATTTTGTTGGTATAATATATTAGGCTTTGGGATGACTTTATGACATAGCTGTATGTAGAAGAAAGACCAAGAAGAAGAAGCCGGCCAAGACCTAGATCTTTGACCAAGCATTTTCTGGATTATAAATTTGTTTAGATCTGTGAACATGGCCATTATTTAATCAAGGATCGAGTTTAGTGCCAGGGACCAGAGACCATGCTTTTTTTGTGTTTATATTTATGATTTTAATTGTAATTATTGTATTGTGTGGTTGTAATATGAATATCCTATTGTGTGATCAGGACCTATTTACGAATTAATGAATAATCACAAAACTGTATTTATACATTGTCTGTGCTGCAAGATCATGTTTGCACGCCATCTTGATGTATTATGGAAAAGGCAGGCAATCAAAAGTGAGGAAATGGATAAATGGATAAAACAGACCCTGGTGATGCTATCGCCTTCCAACCATTAAAAACCCAAGTTCAAATTTCATCTCTTAATTTGTGGTAACATCTGTACTTTACAAATATGAGTTTATTTCCTAATTTAACTTTGCTGTTCATGGAAATATGCGGGCCCATTCCAGGTGCCCGGAGCCCATGGGTGACCTGGGGCTGGGCTGTATGCCCGGCCGCATGGCCATCTCCTACTTTCTGCCATCATCGGGGCCGGCTGGCTCCCTGGCCATCCCCAATGATGTCGGCACCTTCGGGGGGGGGGGGCACCAGCCTGTGGCCGGCCCCTTTTTGGGGCGGCCCTCTGCTCCCAGACGCTTTTGATGACATGTCGGTGGCCTTTAAGGGGCTCAGTTCTGCCCTGGGCTGCCCTTTTTTGTCAGCGACCACATTCCCTCCCACCCACCTGCATGTGGTATGGGGGCATCGGGGAGAGTGCACGCCACTCTATTATGTACTTATGTTAACCTGCTTTTCATGTGTTAGATCATACCTAGGATGTGGTTCCATGGCGGTAGTTATCGGTTATTGTTAGTTAGAAATTGTTCTTGTTATGATCCTTTTTAGCATTATGCTAGCTAGAGTATTACATTCGGCAGCAGTGCATATTTATATAATGTCGCAGCCGGGGTTTTTGTGTAGGGGTATGGTGGGCACCTGGGCCAATGGGGAGTTATTGAACAGATTGGAGCTGCCTCACAAAGATGGGTCCAACCGCAGGGCTGAAGAGAAGGCCATGTTGCCTGAAAGGGTGGGTACCATGCCTGGTACATTTGGGCCCCCCTTTCTGGTAATGCGGCGGGGGATCGGTCCTTGGGCGCGCCGTCTTGCTTGTTCGTGGTGGGTGGATAGTGAGTGTGGACCCGGATTCTTCCGAGTTATTAAGGTATTGGCCCAGGTACTGGTTTTATATCTCATGTTATCTTACATAAAGCTGCGGCCTGTTTAATTCCAATTTGAATCTTGTTGCGCATACTTATTTCGGGAATGGGGATAAAGGTCTCTGGCTGCCCAGCCGGGTGCACATCCTGGTCACGGCTCCCAGCATCATATTTCTCCCTTTCTTATGTTTGGAGGACTCTGGATAAAGATCATCCATACTGAAGCAGGTGCGAGAGAGGGCCCTGCCTGAGCATTCACACCCAGCAGGTACTGCAGAGCAGGAATACAAAAGGCAGACACAGAGGCCCCTTTTCTCCATTTCTGCCGCAGTATTGCAGACTTTGCCTGGTCTTTGGCGGTGCCTTTGCTTCCCCATTGCCAAGCAGCCTCTTTTCATGTGCCATGCTTTCCTGAAGCCCAGCACCATTTTTTGCCTCCTCTGCCTGCATTAAGGAGGCTGTACCATGCGCCACTGCCCTTCCAGGGAAGAAATGCTTCCTTATGCTACTTGGACCGAGCTGTTCATAAGCATCTGAAATATATATTGACAAATGACATGCTTTGCAATTATGGGAATTATTTTTAAAAATTCCATTACCATATACTACCATTTTAATTTAAAGTATTATCTTTCAGTTCCATAACTTGGGGCTGTTTAGTTCTTATACTGGGAAAGCATGCACCTCCAAACTGAATCTTGTAGATGTTCCCTTTCCTTTTCACATAGTCCCTAGGATTTGATTCGTTTCATCTGATGTCATAGTTCAGCAATAAAAAATACTCAGGCTGTAGTGGGGCTGCTAGACAGGATTACCTCAGTCAGAATTGTTGTGCCATTGCAGCCAAACACCACATTGCATAACTGATGGCATCATAGTCTGTTTTAGTTTACAGCCATACAAAATAATGGTGCTGCTGCACGGAGACAGGATCCAGAGTGACTTTCCCCATCATTCCTGCCCTTCTCATCGTAAGGACCCCATGGAAGGGGCTAAATGGCGGTTGGGTAGGATGTTCCCTGCCCCAGCACATGATACTGTAGGGAGTGGGCAGGGAGGCCCAGCTGGGTAGGACCAGACCTTGGGCTCTATTTTTACCTTGTAGAGGGGGGATGGAGGGGCCCAAGAGGAACTGGCTGGGCCCGGCTCAGCTTAGTCTGGTAGGCCCAAGCCCCAGGGCTTTCCTGAGTACAGAAGAGGGGTCAGAGGGCCTCATGGAGGTCCATTTTGGTAACGTTTTGGTTTGGGGGGGCTTGCATTTAAATTTTTTTTTTTGGTTCAGAAAATGAACCAAACTGAAAAAACATTACATGAAACGAAAAAATAAAACTTCTTTTGAAAAGAAAAACAAACCAAAATTAATTTTTAATTGCTGCACATCCCTGCATTTTAGTAGCCACCATCTGGACCGACCCAGTCTGATTTATATCCTTTTGAAGGTACAGTTTACATAACTGTAAACAGTATTCCAAATGAAGTGTCATCAGGGTTTTATACAGGGGCACTATCGCCTCTTTTTTTCTGTTGACCATTCCTCTCCCTAAGCACCCAAGCAACTTTCTGGATTTTTCCACCTGTTTAGCTATTTTTGGATCATCATATATGAGCACTCCTAGATCCTGCTCCTGTTTCATGCACAGAAAATTCTCATCCTCTCTACTATAACACTCCCTTGGGTTTTTGCAGCCCAAATGCATGACCCATACCCGGGAACTCTCTGGACTTGACCCAAAGACTCTGGAATTCTGAACGAATTGCCGGGTCTCCAGGTCAATATTCAAAAACTCTGGGTGCTCTGCTTGCAGGAGAAGACCCCAGAATAAGGAGCGACTCTAGCAGGCCCGAAGGAGTAGGAGTGTTGGAGCCATGCAGATAAGGGCAAGCAGGAGTGTCAGTCTCCATGCAGCAGGAGGTGGAGGAGCAGCAGCGTCAGCCTCCCTGATGGAGAACAAAAAAATGGCAGCAATGGCCCTCTGAGCAAACGCAGGAAGAGCAGTAGCATTGGGCCTGTGTGCAGGGAGAATGAAACATGGGGAAAGAACAAGCTGTGTGCCTAATCGAGATCAAGGTGAGGAAAGAGAATGAGTGTCCAGATGTGTGAGAGAGTGCATGTCTGTGTGTGGAAGAAGGAGAGGAGTGAGTGCACGTGTGTGTGTGTGTATGTGTGTGCGTGTGTAAGATGGTGCAGATTTTGGTATCAACAGCAAAAAGACAAACCTTTCCCATCAATCTTTTCACAATACTGCTTAAGAAAATGTGTAAAAGGACTTATCCCTGTGGAACATCCCTCTCCTTGAACTCCATTTATCACTACTCCTTGATGTCTCTCACTCAGCCAGTTTGATTCTTGTGCAATATTAATACCTCTCAGGTATTTGAGTCTTTATTCTATCCCCCGTCTCTCCTCTCCTCTAGGATATACATAGTTGGGTCCTCAAATCTCATTTCATATGTCTTCCAGTGCAGATCCTGCACCATTTTGATTGCCTTTCTTTGGATGGTTTCTATCCTGTCGCTACTTTTGACCAGAACTGAGCAAAGTACTCCAAGTGAGGCCTCACCAATGACCTGTACAAGGGCATCATCGCTTCCTGTTTCCTGTTGCTTATATGCATCTCTATGCAACCCAGCATCCCCCCTGGCCTTATTCACTGCCTTGTCACATTGCTTCACTACCTTCAGATCCTCAAACACTGTCACCCTGAGGTCTTTCTTCTCGGGGTGCTCATCAGTCTCCTGCACCCCCCCGAGCAAGACTACCCTTCTTCGCACTGAATTCTGCGACCGCTACTCAAACTTTCTTAGATCACTTTGCATTCTCTCTACACCTTCAGAGGCATCTACTCTATATCAGATGTAATAGAGCAAACATTTTTCCTCCTAATCACTCTGCAATATATGGCCACCACAGAAATGATCCCTGTGGCACTCTACTAATCACTTTCCTCTCCTCAGAATGAGTTCTGTTTACCACTACCTGCTGTCATCTGTTCGTCAACTAATTTCTAATCCATTCCACCACCTGGAGACCCAGTCCCAGCCTTTTCATTTTATCCATAAGCCTCTATGCAGGACTGTATCGAACGCTGCGCTGAAATCCACGTAAACCACATCAATTGCCTGCCCTTAATCTAATGCTCTCTCTACTCAATCCAAAAAATCAAGTCTGTCCTTAGGACCCCACAGCCAGTTTGGTTTTCAGGCTGTCCACAATGAATCTGCACGAGATATATTTACATGCACTGGAGTTTCTCTCATGCAGATTCATTGTGGATAGCCTGAAAAAACAAACTGGCTGTGGAGACCTCAAGAGAGGTTTGGGAAGCCCTCCCTTAGTCAGTCTGGTTTTCAAGATATCCACAATGAATATGCATGAGATCGATCTGCATGCAATGGAAACAGTGCATGCAAATCTATCTCATACATATGAAACCCCCAGGCTAATGTCCCATTATAGGACTTCAAAGATCACACTCCAGTTATAGGCTTATGTTGTTTAACTGTCCTCTCCTGATATTAAGCCCCTCTGAAAGTTCAAGATTCCCTAGTGTGGGGAGAAGAGAGCAGAGAATATCTCCAAGGCCTTGAGCGTTGTTCAACAGTTACTGGAATGCAGTAGTAGTAATCACACTGGGAACGGATTTGTTTCCAATCTAAAGTTTACTGATTAAAGATGGAAAGTCAATGAAAATATCCAATTACAAGTTCTTGTTCTCTACAGTCCATTTACAGCTTTAGCTCTTCAAATAAATCTGTTACTATAGCTTCTAATTGATTTTTTCAGGTAATAATGTTAATTGATTCTCTTTTTCCTGATTGTAACAGAGTGACCCCATTTCCCCCTGTCTGTTTGTGCAGGTCCACCTTAATTCCCACAGAGGGAAATATACTTTGTTGTCAATCTGCTGTAGGCTAGTTTCATGACTCGTAGCACTATTTGAAAAGATAAATAACCATTCTGTATCAACTTGTTCCACACCACTCATGATTCTATAAACCTGTATCATATCCTCTCTTGGTTATCTCTTCTCTAAGCTGAATGGCCCTAATCTTTTAAGCTTTCCTTCAAAAGGGAGCTGTTTCATAGCCTTTATCATTTTTGTTGCCTTTCTGTATAGCTTTCCTAGTTCTACTATATATTATATATATATATAATTATATATTATATAATATATATTAATATATATATTATATATTATTAATATATGTATTAGATATATCTACCTTATAAATGGGCCATGACCGGCCCGCAAATGCGCAGTAGAGCGCAGCTCTACTGCGCATGTGCGGGCAAGGACGTCGGTCTCAGCCAGCGTCAGAAAAAAAACAAACATGGCGGCGTCGAGCGGTGTCGGGTGGCAGCGGCAGCAGTGGTGTTGGGTGGCAGCGGCAGCGGCGGCGTCGAGTGGCGGCGGCGGCAGCGAACGACGAGGAGCGGCGGCAGCGGTGGCCAGTAGCAAGGGAGGGAGGAGAGAGAGAGAGGGAGGGAGGAGAGAGAGAGAGGGAGGGAGGGACTGAGTGAGAGGGAGGGACGGACTGAGTGAGAGGGAGGGAGGGAGTGGGAGGGATGGAGGGAGGGAGTGAGAGGGAGGGACTGAGTGAGAGGGAGGGACTGAGTGGGAGGGAGGGAGGGACTGAGTGAGGGGGAGGGGAGGGACTGAGGGAGGGGGAGGGAGGGACTGAGTGAGAGTGAGGGAGGGGGAGGGACTGAGAGGGAGGGAGGTAGGGGGTGGGGAAGAGTGAGGGGAGAGGGAGAATGAGGGAGAGGTGAGAGACAGGGATGTGAGTAAGTGGAAGGGTAAGAAGTTGTGGAGCAGAGAAAAAGGGAGTGGAGGAGGGCTGAGGGAGAGGGGATGGGATTGAGAGAGGGTGGGGAGTGACTGAGGGAAGGGGAGAGAGGTGGGAGTGACTGAGGGAAGGGGAGGGAGGTGAGAGTGAGGGGAAGGAGGCAGTGGGAGACAGAGGATGAGTAAGACTGAGGGGTGGGAAGGGGGTGAGTGACTGAGGGGAAGGGGGAATGAGGGAGAAAAAGTGTAGGAGGGTGCTGTGTTCGAAAATGGACCGAAAACAAAAATGTAATGTAGCCCGTTATGACGGGCTTAACGGCTTGTATAATATATATATATATATTATACTACTAGCGGTACCTGGCCACGCGTTGCAGTGGCAGAGTCAGGTTCTTTACCCTCCCTCCCCCTTCCCCTTGCTCATTTACCTCAGTCACTCATCATCCTCCCCCTTGGTCACTCACCCCCCTTCCCTCCCCTGTCCCCACTCCAACTCTCTCCCCTCACACTCACCTCCCCCCTCATTCTCCCTCCCCTCACTGTCACCTTCCCCCGCCTACTGCCTACCCTTCAGATCAGAAAAGCTTTGTCTTTCTTTTTCCGTGGGAACCCCCCCACCCCCCCAAAAAACCCCCCAATCCCAACCCTTTAAATCAAATAATAACCCCCCACCCTCCTGCCCCCTCCCAAGACCTGGGAAATTAAAATTGTTGGTGCTACATGTGGTCTGTCTCTGGGTGTCTGTGTGCGTTATGTAGCCAAATAGGGGCGTGCCTAACCAAATTTGCACTTCCAAATTTGTTTTGTGGTCTGGGGAGGGCTATTTTGGTGCATTCCCGAGATCGTGCAAGTTTAGTGTATGTATTTGTGTGTGAACCTCCCCCTTCCTCCAAAAAACAACCCTATGAGAAAAGTTCTCTTAAACTAACCACCCCACACTCTCCTGCCCCCCCCAGCCCCGCGAAAAACAGTAGCCCCCTGCCCCCCCCAGAGTTGCTGAATGAATGAAACCTGCCCCCCCCTCGTGACCCCTCCCCAAGATGTTCGCAATAAATTTATTACCACCCCCCACCCTCCAGACCCCCCGAGACCTGATAAAAATGTCAGTCGGTGGAGCGGGCGTTCAGGAGCGGTCCGGGAGCGATGTATTGGCGTTGGTCCGTCGGCTGCAAGCACTGAAACAGGTTCCGACGGCCCTTTGCCCTTACTATGTCAGTGGGGTGGAGCAATGGCAGTGGTAGGTCCTCTGACATAGTAAGGGCAAAGGTCCGCCAGCTGCCAGTCCTGAAAATGGCGCCGAGGGGCCTTCGCCCTTACTATGTCACATGGGCTACTGCTGCCATTGGTGTCCCTGAGTGGCATAGTAAGGGAAAGGGCCGTCGGCGCCATGTTGATTGTTGGCAGCCGACGGCCGTAGTGCAGGAGATGTGTCCCGGACTGGTCCTGGCCCCCCGCTGGAGCCTCCCGGACTTCTATTAGGTTTTGTGTGTGTTGTGAGGGCCTGGGAAGTAAATAAATTTGGCATGTGTGTGGGGGGTGTGAGGAGGGTGGTTTTGTGTGTGTTGGGAGGCTGTGGGAAGTAAATCAATTTGGCATGTATGTGGTGGGTGTGAGGAGGGTGGTGGGTGTATTTTATCTGTAAAGGAAATAGTTATCTTCCGGCGAAAAAAGTACGCAAATGTGTTTAAATGGAAGTGAAACGTGGATGTGGACTGGCGAAATGATTAGTGTAGCGTGTGTTAGTGTAAGGTGTAACAGATGGTGCTTACGTCCAGCAGATGTCGTTGTTTTCTGGAAAAAATTTTTAAACCTATTTTACCTGTCACAGGTGTGACATATCTGTAATGTAAGTACAGAAGAACCTTCCTGTATGCGAAATGAAGGTTGTGTCCAAATTTGAAAGCAATCGGTTCAGTGGTTTCTGAGATTAGCAATTTTGTCCAAACTATTTAACATTTTTATTTATATAGATTAGAGCGACTGTCAGACATTGGCATCAAGGGAATGGCCTTTAGCTGGTTTAAATCTTTCCTGGACAACATATTCTTTAAGGTCAGGATCAACAACAAGGAATCTCACCCTATCAGATCCAACCTAGGAGTACCCCAGGGATCATCCCTCTCACCCACCCTCTTCAATATTTATCTGCTCCCACTCTGCCAGCTACTCACTAATTTAAAATTAACGTTTTACATCTACGCCGACGATGTCCAGATTCTTCTCCCAATCACAGATTCTCTTCAAAAAACCTGGTCACATTGGAATACCTGTCTGCAATCGATCAATAGCCTCCTCACCAGTCTAAACCTGATCCTCAACACCAACAAGACAGAGATCCTCATCATTTCACCAAACGGAAACAACAACCTCCTCAACTCCCCAAACTCCTCTCAATTCACAAAAACAACTATCAACCACTCACCTTCCATCAGAGATTTAGGGGTTATGCTGGACAATCAATTTAATCTCAAAACATTTGTCCAAAATACCACTAAAGAATGCTTCTTCAAATTGCAAGTTCTTTAAAAACTAAAACCTCTCCTTCACCCCCGAGACTTCTGCCTGGTGTTGCAATCCATTATCCTATCAAAAATTGATTATTGCAACTCCCTCCTCCTCGGTCTTCCCGCGATCTCCATCAAACCACTACAGGTGGTCCAGAATGCTGCCGCCAGGATACTCACCAACTCAAACAAAAGAGATCACATCACTCCCATCCTTCAGTCACTTCATTGGTTACCCATTAAATTTAGGATTTCTTTCAAAGTTCTCATGATGATCCACAAGGATATCCATAATATCTCCCCTCTCAAGCTAAGCAGCCAATTTCTTCTTCACACTTCTGACAGACCGGTCAGAAGAGCTTACAAAGGCTCACTTTATGCCCCCCCAGCAAAACCGCCCTAAGAAAGCGAGCGTTATCAACAGCAGGGCCAACTCCATGGAATACGCTGCCCCCGGATCTTAGGCAAGAACCATGCCCTCAGTTCTTCAAGAATAAACTTAAAACTTGGCTCTTTAGTCAAGCATTTTCTGGTGACTCAAACACACACTGATACCGCTTCACGGTCAAGGACTAAGGCTCGCGGATTTGGGGCTCACCACATCTGAGACCTATTCCTCCCCTGACATTATTGGGAGCCCTTTCCCCCTTTCCACATTGCTCCTGTTCCTTCCCCCCCCCCTTTTTTCTGCCCCCCCATGCCCCAGCCTTTCTCTCCCTTTTCCCCTCTGCAATGTACCCTATTGCAGATGTTATTTATTTATTATAAATTTACTATAAATCTTTTATTATTATTATTATTATCAGTTTTATTATTAGTTATCTATAGACTACATATTATGTTGAAGTTGCACATGGGTTGTAGTTGCATGTGGGTTGTATTTGCATATGTATTTGAGTTATTCATGTTACTTGTGTCTCAAATTTTCTAATTTTACAAATGTTTCATTGTATCGCTCCTTCGCGACGGTTCTGTTGTACTGTAAACCGGTATGATCTGTACTCTCTACAGGAATGTCGGTATATAAGAATTTAAAATAAATAAATAAAATAAAATATATTTTGTGGGATAGGGTGACCAGAACGGTACACAATACTCAAGGCATGGTCGAGGTCTAGATCCATACTGAAGCATTATGGCAGGTCCTCAAGAGCCACAAACAGGCCATGTTTTCAGGATATCCACAAGGAATAGGCATGAGGTAGATTCGTATTGTGCAGGCAAATCTATCTCATGCATATTCATTTTGGATATCCTGAAAACAGGCCTGTTTGTGGGTCTTGAGGACTGGAGTTGGCCACCCCTGCATTATGATATTTGCAGTTTGAGTTTTTATTTCTTTCTGAATAATTCTCGGCATTCTATTAGCATGTTTGGCTGTTGCTGCATTCTGAGCTAATGATCTTGATGTATTGTTGACAATAGGGTTGATATTACAAAGATTTTATGTAGCTTTAATTGGCTTTCATCTGCATATAAATCTGACTGGTTAAAAATCATCCCCCTTGTCTGGCTAAAATTGGGCTGCGCAAAATCCCCCTAAATGTGGAATTATTTTCAGAGCTAAGGACAATGCAAGTGTGTCCAACACCTGCAGGCCAGCTTTTCAAGGCTGGCATCCTTTGATGTTTTCTTGCACCGTGCCATATGCCCTAGCTGGTCAGCCACAATCTGCTTCTGGAGCATAAAATCTCTCCTCTCGTATTGCATTCTTTGCTGTTTTCACTTTGCTGTTGCAATGAACATTTTTTTTACAGCATTTAGGGAAGACATTTCAAAAAGCCTCATAGCTAAAGCTTTCTTAAAATGATTGGGTTGCATTAGGTATTTATGATACATTTACAATTGTAAGGCACATGGGCTGCATAGGCTTAATGTAAGCTACAAAGGATGCACAACTTTGGCGACCCCTATAGATGGGCTTCTGTTGTGGCACTGATATATGGAAGCCTCTTTTCTCTACTAAACAGCTGCTAACCCAAGCAGACTTAATATATCCTGTGGCTAACAGTCTAGCAGGGGTCCTTTATTCCACAGCTGCTTCTTTGCTTGATTTCTAAATCTCTAGCTCTTTAAATCCTCCCTTATTTTTTTGGCTTTTAGCTATTAAAAAATAGCTTTTAGCACCCCCTCTCCAAAGCTGTCCAAACTTAAATCCACCAAGGGACGTGCCATCTCCCTAGCTGGACCCACCCTCTGGAACAGAATGCCTCCAAACCTTCGCCTAGAATCTTGTCATAAAAGATTCAAACAGAACCTAAAGACCTGGCTCTTTAAACAGGCTTTCACCTAAGCCCCCCGCACAATCTCCCTATTACCACCTATAGTAGCCCGATTTTCCTGTGTCGCCTGTTACATTCATGTTAACTTCCTTAACTCACACGCAACAATATGTTCTCTGCAATACTCATTCTGATACCTATTCCAATCAGTCATGATGACTTCATTTTAATGTACACTTTGTAAATAGCTCGTTACAAAACCTGTTGTGTTACCTGTTTGCATTTCTTTGTTACCTTTATTATTAACCTTCACTCTATGCCTTGTTCTTTGTAAAGCTTGTTGCTATTTTTAAGTTATCTGTGAACCAAGATGATGTTCCCAACGTATCCCGGTATACAAAAACACTCAAATAAATAAAATAAATAAATATTAGTTAATTTCTAAAGTAATTGAATCATGGGTGCTTCTAAGTGATGCACAAATGGGATAGCAATGAGGGTTGAAGCCCTGAGAATGGCGCTTCTCCTCACAAGTTTCCAGGCTTGTGCTAATTCAACTCCTTTGGGTGTAGGCTACTGGTTCTCAAAGCAGATTTACTGCATCAACACCAGATGAATTTGGTTGGCCATGTAAACAGACCTGATTCTGCTTTGCTAGGAGACATTTCTGAAAGATACCAAGAGAACACTGAAAAAAATTTTTTTTTTTTGTCATAGAGAAGAACTTTGTTCCCTTTGATGCACATCATCTACATAATTGATCATTGGTGAAAACCCTGTAATCAAGGCTGGTGGGCCTTAGATGTGTCAAAGAGATGATATATTTGTGTTCTCAGTGGGAATATAGCCACTTAATATTGTGGTGACCCCTGATGCTGACAAAAAGTCATTGAGGGTTCTGTCTCAGAAGAAACTTCACTTTCAGCTCTCAACCACTGGGGAATTGGTAGTTTCCCAGTCCATTCGTCTGGGGAGAAGGATATAAAAAGAAGAATAAAATTTGGAAAAAAAATATATATATCATACATCAGGGTGTTTTAACCTTTTTTTTTTGTTCTGTACCAACTCAAGAGATATGAATAAATCAGAACGTGCATCATAAGAACATAAGACTTGCCATACTGGGTCAGACCATGGGTCCATCAAGCCCAGTATCCTGTTTCCAACAGTGGCCAAGCAAGGTCACAAGTACCTGGCAGGATCCCAAGGGGAAGAGAGATTCCAAGAATAAGCAGTGAATTTCTGCAACTCTACCTTAATAATAATTTATGGACTTTTCCTCAAGGAAATTGTCCAAACCTTTTTTAAACCCAGCTACACCAATAGCTTTCACCACATCCTTTGGCAATGAATTCCAGAGCTTTGAATAAAAAGAAATATTTTCTCTTATTAGTTTTAAATGTATTGCCTAGTAACTTCATTGTGTGTTTCCTGGTCTTGTTCTCTTTGAAAAAGTAAACGACCGATTAACGTTTACTTGTTACACTCCACTTATTTTAAAGATCATTATCTCCCTTAGCTGTCTCTTCTCCAAGCTGAAGAGCCCTAACCTCTTCAGCCTTTCCTCATAGGGGACTTGTTCCATCCCCTTTATCATTTTGGTTGCCCTTCTCTGCCCCTTTTCTAATTTTGCTACATCATAAAATCAGATTACTGCAAATTAATTTTCTGCTCCTCCCCCTCATTTTGTAAGGTGAATTATGGAAGACCAAAACTCAAATTTTGAGAAGATAGAGCAGAAGAGCTATCCAACTTTGGGTCTGATTTACTAAGGCTTTTATCATATTCTGTGTCTATGGAAAAAATGCTTAGAAAATGTGGCCCTTTATTTGACAACTTACCGCAAAAAAAGAATTTAAAAAAGCTGTCAAAACCCACCTATTTTCAATAGCCTTTCCTGAATCTTAGTCATAAATCATTTCTCATGTCTATCTTATTTTTAATACCCATGTTTTATGATTTTAATTTGTATGTTGTCTTGTGAACCACTTAGATCTATCAAAGCTTGTATAGGCGGTATAAAAAATCTCTAAAAGAAATAAAAAGAAATAAATAAAGTAAGTAAAAGAAAAATAGCAAGTGTTCTGTATATTACTCTCAATTTTACTAATTTTGATTTTCAAATGACCTTTTTTTTACCGACTTGCAAGATGTACACAACACGCATGCTGAGAACTGCTTGCCTGTAACGTTTAAGAGCCTGCTTTGTGCCTACTGCTGTGAAGCTTAAACTGCACACTCACCGTATAGGTACCAGTAGTTGCTGTAGGATCGATCCTGAAGGCTTTGGTGAGTGGATTAGAGTTAACGATGTAAGGAAAGCCAGGTGCTAATGTATTTGCTACGCTGAATGTGTAAACTACGAAACCTGCTTTCTGGTTTTCATCAATAGCGACTGCACTGGGTAATCCGGTAAACTTCACAGTTGCTCCGTCTGCAAAAATAAAAAGGATATAAAACTATTTCTCTTCAGTCTAAGACTTCTGTTGCCAGCGAATGCTATTTGAATTACACTGTTTCAAACTTTCTTCCCTTTGAATTGTAGCTGGGTTATAGTACGATTCCTTTACCCTCAAAAGAATTAAAGTAATACATTGAATCACTTCTAGAGTTATGATTAAGTCAAAAGCAGTAAATCAGAGGTGAGGACTGTTTTGTGCTAGTGAAGGTGTGAGGCCATACATAGTCTCATTCTGATCCTCTATTATATATGATATATCAGCAACTCATTTCATACTCTATGTACTATGGCTAATACCATTTCAAAGAGGCGCACTGGTGCTGATGAACTGGGCACCTCATCTACTCCGATTTGCTTTGATCTCTGGAGGGAGAATAGTGGAAACTACCCATCTCAGAATAGCAACCGTGATAAAAGTAGATCTATGGGAAATAATCGGCAAAAAGAACAAAATAGTCACTGCAGCCTGAAAAGAAAAATATTTGGAGTATGCAGGAGGAGGAGGAGGAGCCACTAGAGGTGGAAGTAAAGACAGCTAGAGGTGGGATGGTCTCAACAGTACTGCAGCAGGAAGAGTAAGTGGGCAAGATTACATGGGCCTTATGATCCTTATGAGGTCAGTTTTTAAAGGGTTTTATGTGGGTAAACACATAATATCCTGCAAATTGGAATTGTGAAAATTGCTCTCCGTAAGTGTGAAACAGCGGGAAAAGTGGCATTCCCAGGGTTGGGGGATTGAAGGTACATTCGGAAATATGACTTTTAAATCTCCATGAGGACTTTTTCACATGGATCCAACCCACCTTTACAGCAGGTGCAAAGTCAGGAGGTAGTAGGCTTTTCAAAGGGAAACTCCATGTAGGTACATTTTTGCCTAGGCTATAACTGAAAATGTGCCTCTTGGTAACCGAACCAGTCAATCTAGTGGGATTACACATTTTGAAAGTCATTATAGTGCTGGGCATTGCAGAGGCAGTGGTGTATCTGGAGTAAGGCCTTCACATGTCACCATGGGTTGTATCCTTGTTGACAATTGACCAATAGTTTGTGAAAAAGTTCCATTAAAATCAAATAGTGTAGCAAAGAATAGATTACATATTTACAATAGTCTCTCCATGCTGAGAATATCAACTTAATAGACATCTGGTTGACAAAGCTGAATAACTATAACAACTTGAATTTTTCAAGCTTCTTAAGTCAGTAGGGGATCAAAGTGTACTTAATACTTCAGAAGCATACACTCAGCCACATCTGGAGTAGACGGCCAAGCTCCAAATTGTGGTGTTGATCTGTACATCAAATTCCAAAAGGGAAAGGAGGGAAAGAACATTGTTATTTCCTAATTGCACACAGGGCCTGATTTTCAAAAGCATTTGCATGCTGAAAACTGTGTTTTACCCATGTAAATGCACGTCACCCATGTAAGTGGGCGTTTGAGAATTGCTATAATGTATGCCATTGAATTGTCAATAGGATTTACTCGTGAAAGTGCACTTTATGCATGTCAATGACTTTTGAAAATTGCTACGATAATAGTTACATTTATATGTGTAACTCCTTTGAAAATTAATCTATAAGACACATGGAGGCCATGGCTTTTCTAAAGTGATCATACAACATCAGCTAGAGAGGAGGATTTGATCTCATGTGTCCAAAGACATCTCCTGTCTAGTAGCTCAACTGCCTCAAACTCCAGACCATGGCAGGGCATGTTTTGAAATGTTTTATCAGCCTCTGTGATCTAAGTAGAGTATTACGCTGAGGCGTTTTATTACTATCTCTGCTTGGCAATCTTAGCAGAAACTGTTAGGTCAATATTCAGAAGGGATTTGTGTCACACCAATTATTTTGTGTTCTTTAGACCAAGGAACATGAGATTAAAAGATGACAACATCATTCGAATCAAAATCCTAGAATGAAACAAGTTTAAGAAGAAAGTGTTTGCACGTCTCGGACTGGAGCAGGAAATCTCTCTATGATGGGAAGTTTTCTGCTTTCAAAACTGAATTGTAAACGTTTCTATCATTCTCCTAATGATGGCTTTCTTTTAGTAATGTGAGAGAAACCTTAATAGGGTGTGATTTATGAATTTATCTACTTAATTTTAAAATAAAAAATGTCTTGCTTATGTATACCATTGCAGTCATTGTAAAATGCAACGTAAGTCTCTGTATGGATACTCAGATGAACTACAACAATTGAAATCCTCAAATAGATATAATACACATAAATTAGGGGTGTGCAGTTCTCCATATGCACATGACTTTTCTATGTACATCAAATTGTACTTATTATGTGCATACAGTTTCACTTTACATGCATACAACCGTAGTTACGCACATAAAAGTGAATTGAAACGAAATGAAAAAATGAGCGAAAAAAAGGAATGAAACGGACCGAAGAAAATTCTGCCCATGCACGCCCCTAACGTAAATCACGTGAACAAGTACAGTAAATACCACTGATGGGAGTGCTGTGAAATAAAATAGCACAATATGGAGCATTTCAGAAATGTGTCTCTTGTCCCCTTCCCTTCGCACCACCATTACAAAGTAATCTGTGACTCACTCATATACTCAAATATCACCCTCTGCCTTTGCTCATTTTGTTTTTGACCTGATGAAAGGGATCTAACTCCTGAAATCTAATTAAGAAATGTATGAAGTTAGTCCAGCGAAAAGGTACCACCTTATATTTCTTTTGCATAATGACCTTTATTTCCATGCATTTAACTGGACTCAGATGGCAACCATCCTGTTTTATCCATAAATGTGTCTAAACTAGATTAAAAGGTCAGCTGGGGAGGAAAGCAAAAGCAGGGCACTAGAAGAGAAGTAGGAGATTACAGGGGATAGATAGAGCTATTAATGCCAGCACACCATCTGTTTTGCTGCTTCCACAACTTGCTTGGCTGAGTTATGGTTCATTGACATGGGACATCCAAAATAGGCAGAGGGTCTTGTGATATGGATCAGGTGCAGGGCCTATAAGACACGGTACTGAACAAATAAACATAGTTGGGGGGGGGGGGGGGCTGGCTGATATGATATTCCTCTTTCTCCTTGGGAGTTAATTGTCCTGACGTGAGCCTCATCTTGATTTGCTAATAGTTTATTATTTCCCTTCCTTCCCTGCATTACAAGCGCCATTGTAAAATAAAAGAGGTTTGTAGCAGCTAACGCCATTGGAAGTTCCCTATATAACTGCCTTATACTTAGTAAGCAGTTTTTTAATATGGTAAAGTGTTTATGGTACTATATAAGTGTGGAAAACTGAGATGCTCTGTTGCAATAAAAGCCTTGCATAAAAAGGATTCGGCCTGAAATGAAAACAGGAAATGTCAGCATTTCCTATTTCAGGTCATGATATTTTCAAAACAAAATGGAAGAAAATAAAAAAAACGTGGAAAAAAATGTTAAAAAAACCCCAACTCTTTGGGGCAGACTTCCCCGAGGCCAACCAAATGGGTCCTCGAATTTTCCCCCTCCCAAAAAATGATCCTGATGATTCCCCAGGCCCCCATGTGCCCTCTCACATTCCCCAAAAAGGTTTCAGGGTCAGGAACCATCCCAGCCCGCACTTACCCCATCCATAAGGGACTGGGATGGGGGTAAGAGTCCTGAGACCAGTGCCATAATGTGACATCAAAATGGTACATTCTCAAGGCCAGCCAGTGCCATTTTCTTAGCTGCGTGCGTGTTTGCATGGCCAGACAAGAAAATGGCACCGGCCATCCCTGACAAGGTGCCATTATATGTCACAATATGACACCGGTCTCAGGGCCAACGAGCACCATTTCAGTGTAAACGACCTAAATCAGGAGGTGAGTGCATCCCTGCTGTCCTTCTGCACCCCCATGGATGGTTCCTGGCCACAAGACTTTTTGGGGGAGGGTGAGGGAGTGCATGGGAGCTTGGGGAGGCCCCGTTTTTGTTTTTGTTTGGGTGGTGGTGGTGTTATTTTGTTTTAAATTGTTTATTTTGTTCTGTAAAGGAAAAGAAATGAAAAAAAAATTTAAATAACATGATACCTGGGGGGAAAAAGCCCTAAAACAATAAAAACAAAACAAAATGACATTTTGGAGGCTGCACACCCCTATAATAAACTGCATATGTTTAGAGGCAGAATGTATGCCAAACAGCACCTCAAGACTTGAAAGATTAATATAGTGAATAGAAGAACAACATCATGCTTAGCATCACAATAAAATACCCTTTAACACAATCTGTACCCACAAGAATCATCTTTAGTAAATACAGCGCCCTATGAATAAATGAACTGATACTATCCGAGCTACTGCAGCACAAAAAAATTCTAAAGTACTGGCACTGCGTCACTAAAATGCAACTTACAAATAATTTCATCACCTCAGGTTCACCAGTCTACTAAAAATGTAATAATACTTTCATTAGTAAAAAGTATTCTTACCAGATTTTATGGCCAGCAAAACAAACACAAGTAATATTTCCTTCATCTTCCTCAGGCCAGCGTTCAAACATATCATTAACAGAACATAATTTTTCTCTGAGTCTTTCCTTCAGCCTGCTTCAGCCCTTACAGATCCCATCTTTCTGGCGCGCACACTCAAGTGAATTCAAACAAAGGTGCTGGCGTCTCTAAGGGAGTTTCTAAACACCACCGCTCTGTTTGCTTTTCTCTGGGCTGCTCGGGCCTGAGACACAGCACATTACTAGACTGTATTATTCCTGATAAAGATTGAATTGTTCCGCCATAAACCTCATTTACTTTGAAATGACTCAAGCCACAGGTTGTCAGTTATTAGACTCACGATAAACTCTGATTTATAGGATAGAAATGCCACATGTAATCAGTGGTTGGAGGGGACAGCAAAAGTCCCTCTGTTGGAAACAGGATGTTGGGCTTGATGGACCCTTGGTCTGACCCAGTATGGCAATTTCTTATGTTCTTAAGTCCTTTTTAACAGAAATTGTTCTTCTAAGGTAGGAGCAGGGAACCACCAGTCCTTGTGGGCTGCCCACCAGTTGGGTTTTCAGGATATTGCTAATGAATGTGCATACGATATATTTGCATACATGCTGCTTCAATTGTCTGTGAAGCTATCTCATGCATATTCATTGGGAATATCCTAAAAACCTGACCAGTGTTAGGAAGGTAAGTTGTGTGTCTACTGCTGAAAATCAGTGCTAAGCTCCTAACTTTGTTTTCCTCCTTAACTCTAACCCTGTAGCTGCCCACTTTTTAGAGTACTAAATTTGGTGAAACTAGGAGCCTAAATTTAAGAACTCAGTGCTAGTAAATTTTCAAAAGGGCCAATTTAGGAGTTAGGCACCTAAACCCTTTGAAAATTGATCTCTTTGTGTACTTAGCAGCAGATGTAAACATAAGTGGGTCATTTTGGTGGTTTAATTTTCAAAGGAAAAGACACAACCTTTGCCATGGGGATCCTGGAGGCAGCTCTGAGATACTATCATCCTGGATAGTTACTGCTTAGATACATCCCACCTGTCCAGACTGGTCTGACAGGACGATGAGGAAGATGAAATTGGGTTCTTACCTGTTAATTTCCTTTCCTTGAGTTCTGCCAGACTAGTCCAGAGCCCATCCCAAAGGGAGGATGATAGTCAGAGAAACAGAAAAAAACTATATGTATGTATATGCATGTTCCTCTGCCATCTTTGTGTCTATTCCCCTGGCTCCCATTCTTTTTTTTGACTGCAGAATTCTTTCGCTTTGGATTTTTTACATGTTGCCATTAGATCCCACAGGAGGTACTCCCATTTGTCCACTATTTGCATGAAGTCATCTTCAGCTTGTTCCCACTCCCTTGGGTCTAGAATCTATCAGCTTAGGAAGTCTGCTTGTATGTTGCTGGTTCCTGCTATGTGGGTAGCTGAGATATCATGGAGATGCATCTGTGACCACATCATTAGTAGTTCTGCTTCCCTCACCATTTGTATCCCCCCCCCAGCCTGTTCACATAGGCCACTGCCATGGCATTGTCTGAGAATATTTTTACTGCTTTCCCTCATAACTTTGGTAGGAAGCCTTTTAGTACCAGTCTGATCACTTGGGTCTCCAGCCTAGACCAATGTCCTTGTGCCACCTGTCCATCATGGTGGGTTCCCTATCCAGTACTGCTTACAGCTGTCATCACTGTAATCAAATAGGACTAACCACCATTCCAGGCTCTTCCTGGCCTGTCTTATGATGGGCAAAACTCTCAAAATTCTGGCTATGCAGGGACCATCTGGATAGAAACTCCTCTCTAAAGGGTGTATATGGGCCCTTGCATATGGTACCATCTCAATAGCTGCTGCCATTGACCCTAGTACTTGTAAATATGTCTGATCTCGAGGAACTGCTGAGACCATTACACTCATCATTACATTCAGCCTATTTATTCTCCTGCTTGTCATAAACACCTTTCCCCTCTTTGTATTGAAATGAGATCTGAGATACATCAATGATATATCAGTGATTGGGAAGGCTGTTCATCACGCAATCTAGCTTTTCCAGCACATGGAAGACTCTCCCTGTTGTCTGGCCCCACTCTTGGAAAGACTTGGCTCTGATCAATCATCCAGGTATGGATGTACCCAGATCCCCTCCTAGCAGAAGAAGACCACCGCCACCACTACCATGACCTTTGTAAAGATCCTGGGCGCTATTGCTAGTCCAAAGGGCAGAGTCTTGAATTGATAATGCTTTCCCATTATGGCAAAGTACAGGACTCTTGTTATTCTTTCTTGATAGGGATATGGAAGTATGTCTTCGACACGTCCAGAGCTGTCATGAATTTTCTTTTTCTTAATGCTGCAATTACTGTTTTCAAGATCTCCATCTGGATATGCAATATCTTCAGTAATTGGTTTACCATTTTCAAGTCCAGCATCTGCCAAAATGTTCCCTCTTTCTTTGAGACTACAAAATAAATTGAATACTAGCCTTTTCCTACTTCCTCTTCTTGAACTGGTACCATTGTAACTGGAGAAGCCTATCTATTGTTGTCTGAATGACCTCTCTTACCTAACTTGCATGGGGGTTCTCCCACATGATTTAAAATTACATGTGGGAGAACCCCCATCAGCAAAGAAATTAAATAGCATCGCCAAGTATTAAAAAAATTCAACAGTTGACAATTAGCAATCTTAGGTACAGACAAACAAAACTGAGGGGGTGGGGGTGCCAGGCAGTCTGTGACAGACCCCCATCCCTCCTTAATCGGTGGTGCCAGGGACAGGAAGAAAGTCAGTGGTTTACACTGTATTTGCAGTTCCTGCCATGTGTGCTCTGTCCAGGGAAGGGGCAGTGGTAATGTTGCTTTTCAAAAAAAAAAAAAAATCAGGGCCAATGCTGGCCTCCACCTTCCACTCTAGCTACAATGAGGAAAAGGAAGCAAGTTCAAAAAAAGGTCCTGGTTTGGTTTATCTTAATATACCATTAGATAAATCAAAGTAGTTAGCAAGTAGCACATTTAAACGTAATCAGAGAAAATTATTTTTCACTCAATGCACAATTAAGCTCTGGAGCTTATTGGCAGAGGATGTGGTTAATGCAGTTACTGTAGCTGGGTTTAAAAAAGGTTTGGATAAGTTCTTGGAGAAGTCCATTAAATGTTATTAATCAAGTTGACTTAGGAAATAGCCACTGCATTTACTGGCATCAGTAGCATGGGATCTACTTAGTGTTTGGGTACTTGCCAGGTACTTGTAGCCTGGATTGGCCACTATTGGAAACAGGATGCTGGGCTTGATGGACCCTTGGTCTGACCAAGTATGGAAATTTCTTATGTTTTTATGTTTTAATGAAGTCATCTATTATTGGTGTCTTTAGCTCCAGTGCATACCTCTGTTGGATTATTTCTAAGATCCACTAGTCTTTAGTGATGCGCGCCCACTCCTCGTAATACCGCTGTAAACACCCTTTTACTGACATGAGTAAGGATTGGCCCTTGAAACTGTCATTGTAGGTCCTTTCTTGCTGTAGGCCTTTGGGTGCCACTGACTCAGCTAGCTTGCCTACTGCCATGAAAGGGCTGAACTCGGACAAGTGGCTTGGACCTCTGGATATTCAGAAATCTACCTGATCAATACTGTCTGCTATCCCTCAGGTGCGATCTAGGAAAACTCTCTGTCCTCTAGCAGCCTCTGCGGCTTTGATTCCCCCAAGTCCTTATCTGGCTTTTACAGCTCCTCCCCAAACAATAGCTTTCCCTTAATAGGTAGCTTACTTAACCTGGCTTTAGAAGCAGAGTCTGCCACCCAGTTCCTGAACCATAACAGGCGCCTGGCCAACACCACTGTTGCTACCTGATTGGAGAATGTCTTAATCAGGTCATAAGAACACAAGAAGTTGCCTTACTGGGTAAGACTGAGGATCCATCAAGCCCAGAATCATGTTTCCCACAGTGGCTAATCCAGGCTACAAGTGCCTGGCAAGTACCCAAACATTAACTAGATCCCATGCTACTGATGCTGGTAATAAGCAGTGGCTATTCCCTAAGTCAAGATGATTAATAGCAGTTTATGGACTTCTCCTCCAGGAACTTATCTACATTTTTTTAAACCCAGCTACACTAACTGCCTTAACTACATCCTCTGGCAATGAACTCCAGAGCTTAAGTGTGCACTGAGTTAAAAATAATTTTCTTCAATTTGTTTTAAATTTGCTACTTGATAACTTTGAGGAGCAAATAATAGATTTGTATTATCCAAAAGAGTAAATACTTATCCAAAAGAGTAAAGAATTACCCATTCAAGTCCTTTCATGATTTTATAGTCCTCTATGATATCCCCCCTCAGCTATCTCTTCTCCAAGCTGAACAGCCCTAACCTCTTTAGTTTTTCCTCACAGGGGAACTGTTCCATCCCCTTTATCATTTTGGTTGCCCTTCTCTGTACCTTCTGCATCGCAACTATATCTTTTTTGAGATGCGATGACCAGACTTGCACACAATATTCATGATGTGGTCTCACCATGGAGTGATACAGAGGCATTATGACATTCTCCGTTTTATTCACCATTCCCTTCCTAATAATTCCTAACATTCCTAATAATTCCTAACAATCTGTTTACATTTTTGACCACTGCAGCACACTGAGCAGACAATTTCAAGCATTGTCCACTATGACGCCTAGATCTTTTTCCTGGGTGGTAGCTCCTAATATGGAACCTAACATCATAGGTTATTTTTCCCTATATGCATCACCTTGCACTTGTCCACATTAAATTTCATCTACCATTGGATGTCCAATCTTCCAGTCTCGCAGGATCCTTCTGCAGTTTATCACAATCTACTTATGATTTAACAGAATCATATAAGTCATATAAGGTATCCACTAAGAAGGCCGCACCTGTTTCCAAATATGCTGTTTCTCCACTACTGACTTGCGATCTCTCAATTTATGCACCCAATGGAGCTTGTTGGACCCAGCGCACTAGTGCTCTCACCACATATCTTCCACAAATTGCTGTTTGCAAAGATACACTGGCCAAATTAAAGTTCTTATTCAGTAGTGACTACACCTTCCTATCCTGAGGGTCCTTCAATGCCGAGCCTCCCTCCACTGGCATCGATGTTTTCTTGCCACTTCTGTCACTACTGCATCCACTTTAGGCACCCGAAATAGGAGTTCTTTCTCCAGCTGCTGAACAGGGTTCAGTTTTTCCATTGCCTTGATAGTTCTCAATGCCAAATTGGGGGGCAGTTTTACATACACAGTCAGAGGTAGGAACAGCACAGCAGGTGTGTGGGGGTGGGGTCCACCCCGGGTGACAGCCAGGAGTTCGGCGGCCGCGAGTGGAGCCCATTCCGCTTGTGGCAGAAGAAGAGAGAGGGGAGTGGGGTAGAAAGTGAGAGAGAGAGTGTTTGTGTCTATGTGCGTGTTAGAGTATGTGTGTGTGTGTGTGTGTGTGTGTGTGTGTGTGTGTGTGTAGTGAGGGATGCATGTTTGTGTGTGAGAGAGGGAGCTGTGTGAAGGGGTGTGGGAAAGTGTGTACAAGAGAGAGAGGAAGCCTGTATGAGGGAGGCAGGAACTGGAGATCACTAGGTGGGGGGGTTAAGGAGGGATGGAGAAGTGGGGGGGGGGGGAGGGATGGAGAAGTGAATGGGGGGGGGGTGGGATGGAGGGACAGAGAATTGAATCTGGGTGTGTGCGTGCACCAAAAGAAGTATCCACCCCGGGTGCCAAATACTTTAGGTACGACACTGCAGCACAGTACACATCAGTGAAGATTTTATGTGATTTGGAGTGATGAAAGGTACACAAAGATGAGATTGGTACATTGTACTCTCGACCTAGCTTGATATCAGCTAGGTATAGAGTGCATCAAGCTAGGTCGATCATACATTGTACAAATGTCATCTTTTTATATCTTTTATCACTCCAAAACACATAAAATCTTTACTGATGGTAACTGTGCTATTGCTGTTCATACCTCTGACTGTGCATGTAAAACTGCCCCCCAAAACCTAGCCCACCAACAAAACTCATCCCGAGTTCAGAATGCCCCCTTTTACAGTGGTATAAAAACTTAACTAATATGTGTGCCTTCCCAGAGGCAGGATCTATCTCTCTCTCTCTCTCACACACACACTCAGGAAAAAAGGTGTAGTTATTTCCAGTGTTAAAATGTTAAGCAGCCCTCATTTTCAGTTACTCCTCCCACTTGACTAAAGTTTTAAAATTTGCATATGCATATTTATCGCATGTGTTACTGCATTATGGTGGGCGTTAGGACCCTAATGCCCGTGATAAGGCCCTAACGCAATTTGAAGATTGACCCCCCATAATTTGGAAGGCACGATCTTCTGTGCTATGAAACATATTGTGTGTGGTTCTTTGTGCTAAGGGCAGCAGTAGTCCTGACAAGTGCATTATTATGCAAGAGTGTACTTCTACTGAACCAATCAGATTGTAGCAAATTCTTCACTCATTTTATAATATTTTCTAGTTCAGGGGTAGGCAACTCTGATTCTTGAGTGCCGCAAGCTGGTTGGCATGCCACTGAATATCTCTTGTAACTTATCCGGATAAGTCATATCTGACCAAGTTACTTAACCAGCCAGCGCTCAGTATCAGGCCCCTCATGTATTTTTAGTGTGGATATCTTGAATATTCAACCAGCTTGCAGCACTCAAGGACAGGAATTGTTTACCCTCATTCTAGTTGCTAATGTTCCCTGAATTCTTGTAGATGTAGGCGAGATTTACCATTAGTATTTTCCTATACACTTCTGGGAATGCAAAGAAAGAAGTTTTGCTCCAGTTTTACCAATTTTGAACATAGGATAATAACAGAGAAAAGCAGTGTTAGTCAATTTACAGTGAGGTGCAACCAGGTTTATCTAGAAATGATGAGAAATATTCCTTAGGTTGTTTTCTAAAATATTTACTAGGAAATATCTCGTTTGTGAACAATTTGAACATAGGTAGTTTAAGATATTATGCAAGCAAAATGTCCTTGAGCAGTCCGTAGGCAGATACTGCTGGCAAAACACATAAGGATCATTTCAAATTTCTCAGCAATAGGTAAACATGATTCCTGGCCAGGAGAGCAGGAGCAATATAAAACCCCAGATGTAACCCAAGTCAGATGTACAGAAGGTGCATTCAAGGTGTTTATTCTCAGGATGACCCCTTTGCTGCTCTCGGTGGGGCCACACATGGAAGAAAACAGCCACTGACTTCTGCTTCCGTGTTTATGTAGCTCCTTCTGCAATCTAATTTCAGACTATGGACTGCAATAGACTTACTCTGAGGCAGCAGGAAAAGAAACATTTCATAAAGATGTTCTTTCTCCATGCTCATTTAAGGCATGCTTTGCTCCCTTACTACAGTTTTTTCCCCCTTGCTCAATAGCAAAGGGACCTTTTGAGCTTTTTGGATCATCCCTAAGATTTTCTCTGCCTCGGGTATGGGGATTGGTCAAGCTCCCTCTAAATAACTGGGGTTGAGAATGAGAAATTTGTGGCTGTTTTAGTTCTTGAAGAGAGTTTTTCAAAGGACCCTAGTAGGCCCTACAGCCTACACAAAAGGGTTATGGTTTTTGAGTCCTCATGGACCAGGAGAGCATTTCCATGTGGAGAGAAAGAAGAAAAGAGAGTAAGTTGTCTTTTTTTTTTTTAAATCATCTTTTACTTGAAGAGAGCCGGTTCTTTTGGGATTTGCTCTAGCTTCAGGAGAGAGTTCATGCTGCCTGAAAGGAGTAGATTTAGGCTACTGGTTGCCCTGGGATAAGTCTAAGTGGGTCTGCTGTTTGCCCTGAAGAAACATAGAAACATAGAAAATGATGGCAGAAAAGGACCACATGGTCCATCCAGTCTGCCCCGCAAGCTTATGGTAGCATCTGCTGTGCCATACAAGTCACCCCCTTACTTAGTTTCCCAAACCACAAAAGTCAGGGCCTTTGTTGGTTGCTATCTGGGTCCAATTCCCCGTTACCTCTTGCCTTTGAAGCAGAGAGCAATGTTGGAGCTGCATCCAAAGTATGAAGGCTTATTGGTTAAGGGTAGTAACCACCACACCAGCAAGTTACTCTCATGCACTCTTTTCCTCATTTCCATCCTTTAGCCTTAAGGGATCCACAGTGTTTATCCCATGCCCCTTTGAAATCTTTGACTGATTTTGTCTTCACCACCTCCTCCGGAAGGGCATTCCAGTCATCCACCACCCTCTCCGTGAAGAAATATTTCCTGACGTTGGTCCTGAATCATTCTCCCTGAAGTTTCATTATGTGACCCCTAGTTCTACTGATTTCTTTCCAATGGAAAGGTTTGTCGATTGAAACCTTTCAAGCAGCAGAGAATAAAGTTGGGGTTTCCCCTCATTTGACAGGAGGATGCTTTACAGCCACCATTCCTACCCACTGGAGGAGATGAGGAGATGTGGATTTTTTTACTTCCCCCTTCCTGATACTGGAAAAGGACACTGATTTGGAAATAAAGATTTTATGGAGAGACTGAGGCACTTGGATTTAATTTCACTATTTTTGTATTTTTTCATCTTGAAGTTTTATGGTTTGGACTTTGATGAGTTAAAGTAAATATTTATTATTTGAACATCACACAAGTGTCCTGCCTGGGATTTTCCAAGCTCACTAAAGAGACCAGTCAAGCCCATGAAGAGTGAGTATATTGGGAGAATGATTTGAGACATTTTGAGAGCCTGCATAAGGACCTCCACACTACTGCACCTATCATCCCGGAGGCTTGGCCTTCTCCTCACCAGTGGAACCCCGGCACCCAATGGAAGTCTGATAAATGGAAAGGAAGATTAGAGGTTCGGGAAGACAGTTTAGTCTTGGGACTTGTGTGGCCCCTGTATTTGGGTTCACTGCTGAAGAAGAGATTACACTCACTTTATACATTTTTCATATAATTTAATACATTCACGAGAGTGCATATATTATAACAGCAAGGAATGCTTCCAGACTTATGTCTGGCCCTACTGGGATCCCTACAAAGGAGCATGGCCTAGTGGTTAGGTCAGGACAATGTAGAGTAGAGGAATGTATTATCTTGACCTCAGAACCACCCACCAGAGGCTGTCATAATGGTTTATTCCTGCTTGCAGATATGCAAGTGATCCCTAATGTCTGTGTGAACTTTTAGTTTGAATTTAGAGAGAGAAGTATCACTTCCTTTCAGTTTCTCTTGTTTGCAGAGTAAAGGGCAAAGCATTGCTGACTGCTGAGGAGTCTTAGAAAGTACAGTGATTATACCTAGTAGTTGCTAAATTAACTCTGGGATTTTTGAGTAGTTCACTGTTATACCTAGTAGTTGCTAAATTAACTCAGATTTTTTAGTAGTTCACTGTTAAGGTGATTTATGTTGTAAGAAAGGTTTTATCTACACCTTGTCTCCATGAAAGCACAGAGTGCATGGAAGAAGTTTTCTTTTTTTTTCTTCAGATCATCTTGGTGCCTCTCAGTCTGAAAGATCCCTTTGCCCATCTGGCAATTAGTAAAGAAGGAGTGAATCAGGTTACAGTACCAGATAGAAGGAAAGAGGAGAAACTGAGTCACCATACTGGAGAGAGAAGTGAGGAGAGAAGAATAATGGATAGTAGAAGAGCAAACAGTGGATCACAGGTGTAGCCCTTGGGAGGAAAAACCTGAATAATGGACCTAAAGATTGTAAATGGACCCCATTTGCAAAGTTCTATAAGGCATTCAAATCAATCTGAGTGTCTAGTGCTCCCTGTGGGCAGAAGATTAGCTTCAAAGCCCTTTTTTGTTGGTTGCATTGCACAGCCTCTTCAGTCCCTCTGTATACAGCACTGATAATCTTCAAGGTCTATAATAGCAATAAATCATGCTGAGAGCTAAGTGGTTTCCAACTTAATTTTACTAAATCGTTGATAAGACGGATGTAAGGTTCTCTACAGCTCTTTCAGGCCAATACAGAACGGTGCGCTCGGCCAAGTGCACCGTTTAGCCCCGTTTGACCGCACATTTTACACGCGCTATTATTACCCCTTATACTGTAAGGGGTAATTGCTCATGGAAAATGCGCGGCCAACCCCCCCCCCCCCCGAAACTAATAGTGCTCATCACAATCAAATGCGGATTGATGAGCCTATTAGTTATACCCGCTTGGCCGCACATTTTACTCTCAGAAATTAACGCCTGCCCAAAGGCAGGCATTAATCAGGGACAACACCGGGAAAGGTGTATAGAAAAGCAGAAAAAACTGCTTTACTGTACACCCTCCAACTTAATATCATGGCGATATTAAGTCAGAGGTCCCCCCCCCCCAAAAAAAAGCTGTTTGCTGGTCCGCGGGTTGGAAAACGGATGCTCAATTTTACCGGCATCTGTTTCCTGAACCTGTGGCTGTCAGTGGGTTTGACAACCGACGCCGGTAAAATTAAGCCTCGGTTGTCAGACCCGCTGACAGCCGCCGCTTCCGCTAATAAGGAGGCGCTAGGGATGTGCTGGTGTCCCTAGCACCTCCTTATTAGCGTGGGCCCTAATTTAAATAAAGAATTGCGCGCTCAGGAGAGGTGCCTGGCCGCGCGTCGGGAGAGCGGGCTCTCGCCTCGGAGTGCCGGCTCTCCCGTGGAGTTTATTGTATCGGCCTGTTTGATAGTAAATGCAATTGATTGACAGATTGGAAAAATTAATACATTTGTGGCCTTACTCAAGGTTTGAGGTCAGCAGGTACCCATTTACTTTGGCTTCAGACAGCAGAGTCCTATAAATTACAGAGCTCTCTTAAACGAGTCTCTTTTTTTTAAATAGGTCCAAAATTATGGAATGATCTCCTAATAGAAATAAGGTCTCAGAGAGATATTAAAGTATTTAGGAAGATGGATAAGACACACTATTTTAAGATGGCTTGTGAATAAATTTGTTTAGAGTTTTATCGTTTTTATATGTTTTTTTGTATTTGAATTATATTTGTTGTTTATATTATAATGTTTGTGGTGATTTTATGACTGTATTTTATGTAATCCACACTGAATTTATGAATGGAAGCTACGGAATGTAAAAATGTCAAACAAATAAATAAAATAAATAAATACTTTCCCAGCAAAAGTCTAGCATTTAGAAAAGCCAATTCCTTAATAATTTCTCTCTTTCGCCTTTCCAGTTGATTAGACTGAGGAAAGTGTAAACTTTTTCCCAAAATTCCAAATTTATTTACAACTTACTCCCATTGTGGAATGGATAACATTTTAGTCCCAATTACTTAACAGAAAGAAAAGCCCCAATTCTCATACCTCTCTTGTAGTCTTCACTATTCTCCTTGGTTTCCTTCTGACAGTACCAAGTTGGCATTCTCCTCCCAAGTATAACACACCTGGGTAAGTAGAAAAAAATACTCTTATATAATATCTTTTTAACTCCTTCTCTGTCTTAATGGATGTAAATCCATTCTCTGTTATGACACTGCTTCTCCTCAGGTCCTTTCTAAGAGAAAGATGCCTCCTCCTCTGAATAATCAAAAATATGAGCTCCTGGGTCTTAGGGTTTTCAGTCCCTTAAACCAAAACAGAAAACTCTTACTCAGAAAGTAAAAAAAATGAGAGAAAGGGAGGGTAGAAAAACTTCCTTCTCCAGTACAAAAAGGTCTCCAAAACTCTGAATCAAAAATAGAGTTAAGGCACTCTGTTTCCATTTCTTTATCCAGGTTTCTGTGAAGAAGACCCTTAGAGTCCTTTTCCCATAAAAATAAACACTGAGGGACTCCACAGCCAGGGCAACTCAAGAAAATTGAACTAAGAATCCACACTCTAAAATGGTGGCAGGGGTTTATAAATGCTGAAGCACCCACAATCTATTTCTCCCACATGGGGGAGCCCAAACTCCAACCTCTACTCACTAACTTATGAATGGAAGCTGCGAAATATAAAAATGTCTAATAAATAATAATAATCTCTCTGTAACTCCCCAAGATTGTGGTTCACTCCTTTTGGTAAGGAAATCTATGGTTCCTTACACAAGTATTACACTATTAAAGTGGTTGGCTTCTTGCCCCCTCTTCTGTATATAGTATTTATTTTATTTATTTACTTTCCGTTCACCCCCTCTTTATTTCTTATTCCAAGTTAAGGCATCCTTGTTATAATGTAACTGTATGCTCCGTACTTCTTGTTGATTGGTTAATTATATTTTTGCTTAGTTCATTGTAAACCGAGTTGATTTGATTTGTATCAAGAAAGTCGGTATATAAAAGCCTTTAATAAATAAATAAATATTTGAGTGGGGCCTGAGAGCAATCATGCACTCACAGGCCTTGTGGTAAGCTCGCCCCGCTCCACCAAAACAGGTTTCCTATTATCACTGAAACCCATGCAAGGGGCAGGGCTGCAGACAGGCCGGTAAGCACATGATAGCTTGCAGACTTTGTGCTGAATTTTCTTACAGGATTCTGTGGTTGCTGCATTCACCAGGACAGTGGCGCAGGGACAGGCCTGGAAGGTAGCATGGTTGTGGCATGCCTGAGTTTATGAAAATTTGACAATGGAGACAGTTGCTTACATTGCTTATGCTGAAATCTAGGCCTGCAATTACATGTGTGGCTGAGTATACAGCTAAATTTATTCATTCAAAATTTGAGCAGGTAGTTTTAGGCCTGCTATTTGTGCAGTTGTGGTTACCAGGTTAAATTTAGCTAAGCAGTGCTGGTTATCATGCTAACTTGCTAAGTTCAAAAGCCCACCCCAGGAACAGCTCTGTCTCAGTAACTTTTTTTTACCTGGATAAATGTGTATGGCCTGTGATTTTAACTGCAAAATTCTATCCAAATAGAGAGGTCATATTTTTACCTGGGTAAAAATTTTTATCTGGCTAAATCCTGATTTTAGATAGGTGCATTTTTGAATACCCACCCTAATTTATATTTATTTCCCAAGTGCTTTGCACACAAAAAATGTAAATGTAATGGGGCCTAAATTAGGTTCTGGTCACTAGAAATTTGTCTTGGGATAAATGTTGAGGACTATCACTTAACCTCTATTTTTGGGTTATGGTGATGTGTTATCATGGTAGAGGTTTATTAAGGAGATTTGGCATATTCTTTTAAGAAAGTGTGTTGAAAGAGACCCTCCAGACAGGCTTCCTTGGGTCAATTTAAGGTGGTGTTTAGAGTGGTAAGTGGGATTCTTACTGAAGATTTTCTATGAGGTTGATTGGGGCATAGGGAGCTCTACATCTCCTAGAAGGGCAGTTGGTCCACTCAGTCCAGCAAGACCAAGTCATGGGAGGCAAATGAACCATTAATGGACTTGTGGATAGTGCCTAGAAGCAACCCAGGGAGTTTATGGACTATAACAAGCTTGTGGAAATCCTTTGGAAAGTGTGTGAAGAGAACGGATGGGACTATGACTGAGAAGAATTCTGTGAATGGATGTGAGTACTGAATATTGTCTGCTGAAGGAGAAGTATGGAGTAGAGGTGGGCATTCATTTGCAACGAAATAGGAAATAAAGACAATATTTCTGATTTCATTGCATTTCGGATTTTAAAAAAAAGAAAGGAAAAACCATAAAATTTCATGTTGTTTTTCCTATTGATTTTTTGGGGAGTTAAAAAAAAAGCAACATAAAAAAAACCAGAACACATCCCAACCCTACCCATTTATTAGAATATAGAGCCCCCCCCCCACCAGTGGGCCCCCCCCCACCCCAACCCGAGCCCACCCTTCCCAACCCCCACAAGACTCACCAAAAAACTCCTGGTGGTCTAGTGGGAGGCCCGGGAGTGACCTCCTGCTCCCTGATCAGTGGATGCCATTAGTCAAAAAGGCGCTGGCCGCCCTTTGCCCCTACCATGTGACAGGGGCTGCTCAATGGAACCAGTAGCATCTTTTGGAGGAAAAGTCCATTAACCAATATTAAGGTAGAGTTGCAGAAATCCATTGCTTATTCTTGGGATAAGCAGCTTGGAATTTATTTACCCCCTTGGGATCCTGCCAGGTACTTGTGACCTGGCTTGGCCACTGTTGGAAACAGGATACTGAGCTTGATGGACCTTTGGTCTGACCCAGTATGGCAAGTCTTATGTTTTTTTTAAAAAAGAAAGCATATAAAATAGCATAATACCCAGATTTCAGAATGCTATGAACGGCAAAGATCAACATAGCATTGTTTTGGAAATGTGAATGTATGCTTGTGAAATGGAGTCATTAATGATCACCTGGACCATATTTTTGTGCACAACACAGTATATAAGCTACAGCTCATATGTAAATTAAAAAAGATATTTTTAAGATTTTTTGCAAGGTAAATATTAACTTCAGGTACAAAAAATGGAGGGTTTTTCAATATGATCTATATAGAGCCTCATCAGGTCTTTTGACAATTTGGCTCATTCTCTGGGGTCTTTTCCTCCATATTAAAAATATTTTCTTTGAAGTTTCATTCCCATTACTCGTTTCTTTTTGTGAGACTTAGAAGCTTATATTTATTGGTGTGTGTTATTTACAAGCTTCTTATCCTCGAGTCTGTTGTGATCCTAAGCATGGTTCTTCCATGCAGATCACCCCAGCCCTCTTGGAAGTCTGATGCTAGGGCAAAAAAAATCTATAAAATTTCTTGTTTCATTTTGTTTCATTTCCATTCTGAAAGAACCCAAAACTGTTTTGTTCCGTCCATAATAACATAATGTTTGACATACTGGGCCATACCAAAGGTCCATTAAGCCCAGTGCTTCCTCATCCAGTGGGAGCACTGAGAGGAGTGGATCACCTTGCTGGTGGCTGAAAGGCTGAAAGGAATCAGTAAGTTTTTGCTTGGGAAATTTTCTTTTTTTAAAGTATTGGGGTGAAGTTAACTATTTGGGAATATTATTTAGTGTGTTTGTGCTTTTAATAGTCAGTAAGGCAGCGAATAAACAGAAGTTAGATTGTTTGTATTTTTAAATAGTTAGTCAGTAAGGCAGCTAATAAGCAGTAGTTAGTGTGTTTATTTTTAATATTCTATAAGGCAGTTAATTAATTAATTAATTTATTTGTTTTTATATACCGACGTTCATCAGGAACATCACATCAGTTTACAATATACTACATAAATACAGTTAAAAAAAACCCAAAACACAATTAGTTACATCAGAGAATTAAAAAACACTCAACTAATATACAATAAAACTTATTATAAAAGTGAAATTAAAATCAGACAAAATTAAAATAAAATAGAAATATAGGCTATATAAAAAGGTACTCTGCTTTCTGAAAAGAATGAAATCATATATTGCAAATAATAGTACAAAGCAGGCAATTAAGTATAGGCTTGCTGGAACAGCCAAGTTTTTAAATTTTTTTTTAAGCTTCTGGGGTTTGGCTCTTGTTTTATTTATTTATTATTTATTGAGGTAAAGAGTTTCCTATATGGGGGCCTGCTAATGATAAGGCACGCTCTCTTACTGAAGTGAGATGAACTAATTTTGGAGACGGTATTGGTAGGGTACCATTGCTGGCTGAGCATGTGGTTCTTTGGGTGGTATGAAAATGGAGGGCTGCACTAAGCAATTCTACATTGTCGTTGTATAATGTTTTGTGAATTAATGTTAGACTTTTGTAGAGAATTCTGTGTGATATCAGAAGCCAATGCAATTCCTTCAAAATGGGTGTTATGTGATCATTTTTTTGGGTATTAGTCAGAACTCGGGCAAAAGTGTTCTGTAATAATTGAAGGGGTCTGATCATGGAAGATGGGAGGCCTAGCAGGATGGCATTACAGCTACATCAGGAAATATAGCAAATTGTTGGCCAAAAAACTCTTGTCTGAGGCATGAAAAAACATTTTCATGGTCCAAATTCTATCAGGTTCCAGGGCAAATACCACCAATAAAGTGGCAAAGCCCTCAATATCGACCTGAGAGTCCTGAAGCATGGCTGTTAAATTATCTAATACACTGGGTTGTATAGAAAGATTGCTCAGCAGGACAGCAGAAGGTCTAAAAGAAACATAAAAAGCTTTAGTGATAGGTGGTAATAAGCAGAAGTTAGAGTGTTTGTATATTAAAAACAAAAAAAACAAAAGTAGCCAGAAGCTAGAAATAAGCTAGGAGCAGTGTATACCTAAATAAAAAGGTTGAAAAGTTCAGTTCAGTTACTCACCTTGGAAAGGTGTTAAGGTAGTGTGATTTGGTTAATTAGATACCAACATTTGTTAATCAAGAGAACAGTGAGTCACTCTGGCTGACTATCTGAAGCTAGACTGTTTTTACTTCCCAATCCTACCCACCCCTAGCTCATCCTTTAATTTATAGGCAGGTGCCACTTTCACAAAAAAAAACCAAAACCCTTATTGAGAGTTTGATCATTCCCCTGTAGGCGACTACCAGACGTAGTGAATTCACTAATATATTTAAAGGATGTTAATTAGACACATTCCTACGCCCATAGCAACCTAAAACTTAAGTAGGAACTGAACAAATTTGAGATGAAGGCAGCAGTCCAGCAGCAAGTGGGGGGCTTCCCAGTCTTTTGCATCAAGTGTCACATGTATGATTTTTTACCCGCTGGTGAGATGTGCATGTGATACAAAGAGCTCCTGGCTCTCAGAGAACAAGTCCGATCTCTGGAGGCTAGAGTGGCAGCCCTGGAGGAGCTGAGGCAGACAGAGAAGTATATAGATGTTGTGAACCTGCTAAGGAGTTAGCGATCTGTATGAACCTAGCTCCTGGAGAAGGAGGAGTTAGCAATCTGTTAGGTATTGGCTCCTATGGAAGGAGGAGTTAGCAATCTGTTATGCAGGGGCGGATTGACCTATCGGGGGAGAGGGCTTCCCCCGGTGGGCCGGTCTAGCTGGTCACGTGGTCTCGACCACGTGGCTAATCGTCTCTTGCAGCCTGCACTCAGCGCAGTGACCTCATCAATTCAAGGTAGGTGGCGAATTGGCGCTTGCAGCCTTGCAGGCCCATTGAAGTAATAAAAATCATGGCCGACGGAGGCCGAAGAAAAGAAGATGGGCCGGCCCGGCCCGGCACCTCCCAGACAGCCCCTGTGGGAGACCAAGCCCGCGAGGGCTGAAAAAATGAAGATAGGCGCCGCCCAGCCAGCCCCCGCTGGAGACCAAGCGGCAGGGGCCGAAGAAATAAAAATCGTGGCCGGCGGAGGCCGAAGAAAAGAAGATGGGCCGGCCCGGCGCCTCCCAGACAGCCCCCACGGGAGACCAAGCCCGCGAGGGCCGAAAAAATGAAGATAGGTGCCGCCCAGCCAGCCCCCGCTGGAGACCAAGCGGCGGGGGCTGAAGAAATAAAAATCGTGGCCGGTGGCGGCGAAAAAATGAACACCGGTGCTGCTAACCCCCACCGGAGGCCAGCTGTTCAGCTGGGGGTTCAATCGGCAGAGTGCTTCTGTGTGTGTGTGTATGTGTGAAAGGAATGGCGCTTCTGGGTGGGTGTGTGTGTTTGTGAGTGAGAAAGGAATGGTGCTTCTGTGTGTGTTTTTGTGTGAGAAAGGAATGGTGCTTCTGTGTGTGTTTGTGAGTGAGAAAGGAATGGTGCTTCTGTGTGTGTTTGTGTGTGAGAAAGGAATGTGCTTCTGTGTGTGTTTGTGAGTGAGAAAGGAATGGTGCTTCTGTGTGTGTTTTTGTGTGAGAAAGGAATGGTGCTTCTGTGTGTGTTTGTGTGTGAGAAAGGAATGGTGCTTCTGTGTGTGTGGTGTATATGTGAGTCAGGTAGGGTGCTTGTGTGAGTCAATGCGTGTGTGCGAGAGAGAGATGGAACATGTTTTTGGCTGGCTTGTGGCTGTGAGAGAGAGGGCATGTGTGTGATTGAGAACTTGTGTGTAAGTGAAATAGAGCATGTGTGTGATTGAGAACTTGTGTGTAAGTAAGAGGAGCGAGAGCATTGTGTGAATGAAATCCTGTGTGTAAGTAAGGGGAGCGAGAGCATTGTGTGATTGAGAGAGACTGGCCAGAGAGGTGAGGTGTGTATGTGTGAGACTGATCAGGGAGATGACTGGTGGTATGTGTGTGCTTGTGTGTGAGAGAGAGATACTGGTTGGGGAAATGATTGGTGTGTGAGAGACAGAAACTGGTCTTGAGGGTGTGACTGGTGTGTGTGTGTGAGAGAGAGAGAGAGAGAGAGAAGAGACTGGTTGTGGTCCCTAAGGAAGAGGACCATGAGGACAGCTTCAGTAGCTACTGCTGCTTCTGGTGTGGCCTGCAAGGGAAAGAAGTAGGAGAACTGCTGGAGACAGTAAGTAAAGGTGGCTTTTTAAGTTCATTTTTTTTGACTGACTACCATTTTAATTATTGGGTAGTATGTGATGTGTCTGCTGTTTGAAATATTTTATTGGTGTTTGGTAAAGGTTTCAAAATTTGCTTGAGTCTTTAATTATTAGATATTCTATTCATCAGCTGTTTTGAAATGATTTTATTAGTATGATTTTATAATTATGATTCATGATTTATATATCTTGATTTTATTGATTGTTTCATGAGGAATGTGACATTTTTGTTTTTCTATTGTTGCACTGTAGAGAGTCTGGCGTGATACGTTTTACAGTTTAGTTTTTGTCTGCACATTTCTATTTATACTTTATGTGGCTTTATTCTGTATTTGGTGAGAGTTTGTGTTCTGCATGCAAAGACTGAGATGAAGCATTCTTTTAGCATGTGGTTTCTCTGTAGAGATGTGTAGTAGCTTGGCCTGTTCTGTTTTCCTGATAGGAGGAGTATTGATATTTTAGATTCTGGTGTAATATTTGTGGTATTCTTTTTCATAGGTGGGGTTGTTATTCTTTGAGTTTTGGCAAATAGTACTGTGTTGATACGGGAGGACCATGCTGAAATATAGGGGTGTGTACACATATATGCAAATTATATATGTAAATTATATTGTATATGTAATTAGGTACCCATGGGCCAGTATGGAGAAAAATCCCCCAGGCCACTATTTTCCCTCAATCCACCCCTGCTGTTATGCTTCGACTCCTGAGAAAGGGAGGAGTTAGCAATCTTGTTATGGAGCTACTGCATGAGTTAGCAATCTGTAATGAACTGACTCCTACGGGAAGGAGAAATTAGCAAACTGTTATGATCTACTCCTGTGGAAGTTGTAGTAAACAATCTGTTATCAGCGGAGTGCTTGGAGAGGGCACTCAACTGTAGAGGAATGTAGATAGGTGGATCCTTGGGCCGATGGCAGATGACTGTGCCCCCAGGAGGATATCCTGAGAGGAACCACCGGCTAGGCTTGGGTATGGAGACAGACACAGATAGTTCTTTTATTAGACAGGTTAATAGAACCACCAGAGGTGGCAGTAGTGAGCTGATATGCCTAGCAGGGCTGAAGTCCCTCAGGTACTGGAACAACGATCCCAGGGTTGCTGAGCTGTAGAGAAACTATAGATAGTGAGTAGACAGGGTATGCTGTGTTCATAGCCAGAACTAGATGACAAAACTCACATAAGGTCTTGAGGAAGCTCAGTAGCTGGAAAGGGCTTGGCCCTCAAGGAGCAAGTACCTGGTTCCAGGGAAAGCTCTGAGAGAGCGGTGGTAACTCACAAATGTCTGTATCTGCGATAGCTTCCAGGCAGTAGAGAATCTTCAGAATGTTCAGGAACATGGGCCCTCGAGGAGCGAGTACCTGTTCCTATCGGCAATCTGAAATAAAGAAAAGAGAGCGAGGCCCCCAAGGAGCGGGTACCCCTGGTAAGTCCGAGGAGGCAGAGTAGCTTAGGTAGCGAAACCCTTGCTAACTCGATTAGTTAGCAAATACTGAAACCTTTTATATTGGAAGCGGATGATGTCATCTCAGGGGATGCCCCTGAGGTTCGCGCCCTTGCTAGTACATCAATGGGAGCGCGCGCCCTACATCATCAGGAACATGGAGGATCCGTAGCATCGAGCTGGTCCGGGGATGCCGGAGGGAGACGGCATGAAGACGCCGCGGAAGCTAACTGTCCATCAGACCCGGAGGGAGTCACCACAGAGGTAAAGAGGGCGGAGTGAGGGCGTCGAGCATCGACGGATGCAACAATAGATGAGACCTTCAGGGACATAGTAGCCAAGTCCCAACGTCAGACTGGTAGCCCTGGTGCTGCCTTGGAGGAAGAAGGTTTCATGATTGGAGAGTATCAACCTGGTACAGCAGGAAAGGATCCTGTAGCAAGGATCTGCTCTCCAGGTGGTGCATTGTCCTTTTGCACCGAGGATTTCTCCCCAAGGCCTACTGCCCAGGAGGGAAGGGTTAGGTTGACTGTCATAGTTGGTGATTCAATTATTAGGAATGTAGACAGCCGGGTGGCTGGTGGGCGTGAGGACCTCCTGATAACATGCCTACCTGGTGCAAAAGTGGCGTACCTCACGCGTCACCTATATAGGATTTTAGACAGTGCTGGGGAGGATCCAGCTGTCGTGGTAAATGTAGGCACCAACGACATAAGAAAATGTGGGAGGGAGGTTCTGGAAGACAAATTTAGGTTCTTAGGTAGAAAGCCTAAATCCAGAACCTCCAGGGTGGCATTCTCTGAAATGCTCGCTGTTCCACGCGCAGGTTCCAGAGGCAGGCAGAGCTCCGGAGTCTCAATGCATGGATGAGACAATGGTGCAAGGAAGAGGGATTCAGTTTTGTAAGAAACTGGGGAACCTTTTGAGGAAGGGGGAGTCTCTTCCGAAGGAATGGGCTCCACCTTAACCAGGGTGGAACCAGACTGCTGGTGCTGACCTTTAAAAAGGAGATAGAACAGCTTTTAAACTAGAACAAAGGGGAAAGCCGACAGTCGCTCAGCAGCGCATGGTTCGGAGGGAGGTATCTTCAAAGGATTCTAATGATGCATTAGAATTAGGGCATCCCGACAGTGAGGTTCCAATAATAAGAAAAGTAGTCCAAGTGCCTGTAACTAAAAACTCACCTGAGCTAAAAAAAATTCTAACTTATCCCTATCAATTAAAAAACAGAATGAAAATACAAACAAAAAACAAACTTTGAAATGTTTATATGCTAATGCCAGAAGTCTAAGAGGTAAGATGGGAGAATTAGAATGTATAGCAGTGAATGATGACATAGACTTAATTGGCATCTCAGAGACATGGTGGAAGGAGGACAACCAATGGGACAGTGCTATACCGGGGTACAAATTATATCTCAATGTCCGAAAGGAGCACCCAGGATGCGATGTGGCGCTTTATGTCCGGGACGGCATAAAGTCCAACAGGATAAACATCCTGCATGAGACTAAATGCACAATCGAATCTTTATGGGTAGATATCCCTTGTGTGTTGGGGAAGACTATAGTGATAGGAGTATACTACCATCCACCTGGCCAAGATGGTGAGACGGACAGTGAAATGCTAAGAGAAATTAGGGAAGCTAACCAAGTTGGTAGTGCGGTAATAATGGAAGATTTCAATTATCATCAAAAAATTAGTGGAAACCAAAATTATGTTTTAGTATAGCCTAAAAGGTGTCAGCAAGCCTGACGTTGTGACACTTGAGAAGTGACCAACCGGTCTACACATCATCCACCTTTCAAAAATTCTTTTTAATGAAAATATATTTTTTTGTTTTTGGTTTTTTTATAAAAATGTCCTCAAGTTTGCACTAGTGAGAGACTCTTCACATTCTATTTCAACAAACCCTGATTTCAATTATCCCAATATTGACTGGGTAAACGTATCATCAGGACATGCACCAACTGCACATAAGGATGTGCCTAATTTTAAGAGGTTACTCTAACACAGCTAGCACACATGTGTCTTCAATAAGACCTTGTCGGCTTTTACGTGCATATGTCAGCGAATATTTAAAACATGCTTGAGCGAGGCCCATTCTCAATTTTCCAAACAGTCCACCAGTTTGTCAGGTTAATAGCGACGTCTTTCAGGACCCTCTGGTTCTTCATCCTGCAGGCTGCCCAGTTGACCCGAACCCCTCACCCTTTCCTATGAGCCCTAAAACTCGAGATCTCCAGATTTGATCCTCATCAGGAGCAGCAGTAAAGTTACGCAGATATCTCATGTACATGCGCTGTGGTTTTCGTTTTTAAAATTTGGAGTTATGCGCGTAAGCCTTGGCCCTCCCCATTTTCCGCCCCCTTATTCCTCACACGTGCATGGTTAGATATGCACATATTTGTGGCTTTTTAAAAACTGTGTTGCTTGTGCACAGCCCACAATGTCACTTCCAACTCTAACTTCCTCATGCACTCTGCATGAGGAAGTTAGAGTTGGAAGTGTCATTCTTCTCTTATAAGGAGTGTTTATAAATTGTGAACTCAATCGGAAAGTTATGCTCTTTTAAGCTTTAGTGTAGTTATTTGTGTTTTTAATGTTGATTGTATGTATGAGTGGGTGAGTTTTTTAGCATGTATGTGTATGTGTGTGAATATTTTTTATCTTGTACGATAACTATTGTTAAAATATTTCTTGTACATGAGTCTGTGTTGGGCAAGGTTTGTGTATAAGAATCTGCATATATTGTTAAAGTAGGAGTGTGAGATACATGTATGTCAACCTGTATTAAAATTGATACAGATGTCTGAATAAAATGTTATTTTAAAGCTATGTGTTAGGGATTATTTGAAATTGATTCTATGCCTACCCCTCTTATTCTGATACATTACTACTCATAACGAAGAAGCCTTGATCCTTTTGATGCAACTGCAACAAAGCTCTCTGCTTCGAAGGAGGGGGTGGAGGTGGAAGAAAAGAGGAATTTGGATTCAGAGACAACTAACATGAGCCATAACGTTTTTACAGTCTGGGGTACTGATTTGCAGACATTAAGGAAAAAACACAGGCCTACTTCTATGGCCAAGTCCATAAGCAAAGCATGTCAAGCAAAACTGACTGATATATGGGGGTAACCTGCACGGCGTGGCAGATGCTACCATGGGAATCTTGCTGGGCCGGATGGACCATTGGTCCTTATCTGCCATTATTTCTGTTTCTATGAAAATCCACGCTGATGTGAAACCCACGCGGAAAAGCGCACACAAACACACGCTTACAGCCCTATATGATAAACCGTGAACAAACCGGCGACGAAACCCACATTACTGTGGTGCCCCGCGAGTGATTCTTGGAGGGGAAAGGCTTCTCTTTTCAATAAAACTGTGAAGAAATTAGTGGTCCAGGAATGGAACTCAAGGTGGGTAGAGCAATGTCTATCCCCTTCATGTTCCATCTCTGACCGCGTGGTAGCTATTCTAGCAAAGGCAAGTAGGCAAGAGTAATGCAGCAGAGATTTTTCTGCTGACCCGCAGAATGAAACAAACATCCGGAAAACGTGAAGACAACCAATGATTACCCCAGAGCTGCACGGACATCCACACGAATGTCAGCAAAACTGGTCTCCAGACATGCACTTTAACTTAACTCCTGCCCTGACCCAGGTGCTAAAAACCCCACCTACCAATATCCGCACAACTGATGAGAGCCTCACTACATAGCTCGTGAATAGTTAATTTGCCTCATTTGCATGCACTAGCACTAAACCAGCTGCAGGTTTTTAAGCAGGTTTCTGCGCACGTTTTTCCTGTGCTGAATATGTTATTACATACTCACCTAAGGCTAGCACGGGAAAAACACACGCAAAAACCTGCGGCTACACTGTGAGGTAATGTCGTGTTCCGCGGTCGTGGCACCCCACGACCGCGGCCCCCTACCTTAGCCGCGGCGTTCCTGCGCCGCGGGAGCCCCGGGGGAGGGCTCCGATCCTGGCCGTTGCCCCCGCATGGCCTCCCAAGCTGCCCGCTGCAGGGGGAGCCGTCCTGCTCCCCCCTCACGGCGTCCAGCGGCATCTCTCCTCCGCGGGACAAAATCAAAGATGGCCACCGCCATCTTTAGGCTCGAGGCCGCGCCTCCTCATTAGCCTTAAAGGGACATGATCCCTTTAACCAGGCTCAGCTGTTCCCTATGAGCTGGAGCAGAGGAAGTATAAAGGGAGACTTCCTCTGCTCATTCCTTGACTTGGCAACGTCCTCTAGCGCTGTCTAGTCTGCTTGCTTTGGTGAGTCTTCAAGCTTTGGATCCCGTTCCTGTTCTGTCTTGGTGTTCCTGGTTCCTGACTTTGGATTGGCAAGCGGTGATTCTCTGGTACCCGACTTCGGACTGGTGAGCGACGACCCTCTGGCCCTTGACCCAGGACTCCTTCAAGATTCCGTCTCCAAGGGCCCACCTAAGTCCCAGCAGCCCGGGTCCCAACAGACTCCTCCTGGGGGGAACTGCGGGCTTCCAGGGCGAAGCTCCAGTTGGCCTTTGCACCGTTACCCTGACCTCCCTAGGTCCACCTAAGTCCCAGTGGTCGGGTCCCTACGGACTCCTCCCGGGGGGACTGCAGACCACCAGTGGTGAAGACACAGCACCTTGTCTCGTCTCTTCATCGCCTCAGTGCTCGCCTCAGTCTCCAATGCCAATGGTCAGCTGGTCCTGCCTCCTGTTTTGCCTCGCCACCCGACAAGAGAGCCTACGGACCCTCCGAAAGGCCAAGGGTCCACAAGCCTGAGCATAACAGGTAAGTTACAAGAACTGTTAGGCAATACGGTTTGCGTAAAGGAGGTCTCAGGGAGGGAGTAAGTCCATGAAGAATTGGATGCAGTGTTAAATAGGAGTTATTTTTCCGAGGGAGGGTCAATTCATATCTTTTGTATGCCCACATATTGGGCATGCATATCGCAATTGCATTAAGATGCATGAATCATCCCTTAATGCAGCATGATATATTAATCATCGCTTCATTTTTTCGCTACAGACAGAAATTGGAACTAAACCCTTCCTACTTATGGTACAGAACTGACTGCATTAATATCTTTCTCCTTTTGCGTTTCTGAACATAAATCTACAGGCCTCTACTCAGGAAAGATTTCTACCACAGTCAGATAGAGAAAAGGCAGACTGTCACGACCCTTTTTAGTGTAAAATATTCAGGAGATCTGAAGTTGAACATAGGACAGAATGTCCTAACTAGGAATTATTATACTTTGCACAGACTGCATTTGATGGGATGAATGATAGAATTCTGTAATAAGCTTCACAATGAACTCGAGCAATTTATGAACAGGAATGGAAATGGATTGGTAGCTGTGTATTTTTATGCCCTGCTCCAGTGCATAATCATGTTTGGGATTATAAATAAACAGAAATAATGTATTCAGACTATGCCTTTACTATCTCTTTTAGGTGTGACCTAGACATTCACGAGCAAAAAGCAGTCTGGATTCTAGACAGGAAAACATATTAGCACGGTACTGGAAGCTTGCTGAAGGTTATTGAGGTGACTGCATACTTAGTTAAATTTCTTTTATTGGTGCAGTAATACTGTTACATTGCTTTCCAAAATAAGTAATCATTTCAGGGCTTTTTTTTTTTTTATTAAGCAGGAATCCATTATCGGTAATGCCAGCTTGAGTGTGTTTCAGCATGGGAATGGCGTATTAAAGCACCCAGCACTGACAGATCTATTACGACCCACACATATTAATTCCATTGAGATATGAACAGGAGGAATGTTGCATTCCCAGATATGTAACAGATGTCTGAAACCAAAAGTTGGGGATTTTATAAAATGCCTTGTTCGGCTGTAACTCCTATCACCTTTGCAAACTCCTGCATGTGCTGTTGTGAAGAATTTATAGATCTAATTTCAAATAATTAGAGAAACAGTTGGTAAGACATGAAGAATGGGGAGCGGGATGAGAAGGGAATGGCTGGTGGATTTTACCAGGTAAATGCCCTGTAGACAATAATGTTTAAAGGCTCCGAAGGTTGTCTGAAGCTTTGAGTTCTGGGTCTTGGCTGCTTGTTTTCTATTTCATAATGATTTCTAATAAATCACTTCTGCAAAATAACATTGACAGATGTGAGTTTTAAATAGAAAGTCTTAACATCCTCAGCTTTAGTGCATGTTTCACTGTTAAAGTTATGTGGACAGTAAATAAAAACACAGAATATGATGGTCCATCTAGCCTGTCTGATTTGCCGGCTTTTGCAGTGCCATATGCCACGTTTGATGCTTGGTGTTTCTTTGATGTCTTCAAAGCTTAGCCTGTGCTTGTCCCATGCTTTCTTGAATTCCGTCACTGTATCTGTTTCCACCAGCTCCAGTAGGAAGCTGTTCTGTGTCTAAACAGCGCCTCCGTGTGGCAGAGACCTTCTCCCGCTGTCGTGGCCGAGGTTGGTGAGGTGTGGAATGTTTCTGCGTTGCAAGGTCTCCAGATGGAACCTCATAGGGTGCACTGTTTGATGCCCTCCTGGGCAGAAAAGGGGTCCAGACTCCCACACAGGTAAAGACTTTTTCTCAAAACACTTGTATTTTGGGACTGTTTGAGTGTTGGCAGTTAGTGCTTTGTGGTATGGGATGTTTACTGTCTTGTAATCTAGTTTACTTTTGGCTTTCCGAGGACCAACAGAGAGCTCACTGTACACCAGCACATGCTTCACCAGCTCCCAAAAGCACACCAGGCCAGTCATTGAGAGGAATCATCATTTGACCTCAAACCTGCCAGAATTGAGACAAAAAAAAATCTCCAACCTGAATTTCAGGTTTTTTCTAAATTGAGTAGAGCTCATCTTAGACCAGGGGGTGAGCAAACTGAGCTGCAGTCCCACTTCCATCCATGCAAGCAGCTGGACCTCCCACAACTTTGGTTACATCTCTCACATATCCTGGATTCCTGGTCTGGTGTTAGTCTTTTGCTAGCCTGGTCTGATAAACCAATTGCCAAGTAAAGAAACAACCATACTGCCAGCCAGTGGCTCATACACACAACTGGATGCAGAAAAAGATGCCACCTGGACATTTGCTGTTGTGCTGCTGCTTATTTGCTCTGTCGGTGAGTGCCCCAGCACTTCCGCGTCGTTATATAAAAGGTGTTGCTTGTTGCCAACCCTTCCCCAGCCTGCAGCATTTTGACCCCTTCCTGGCGACCTCACGCTCTGCGAGTCACACTGGTTCCACAGCCAGCTGCCCATCTCAGACCTCAGCCCCGCCATCTCAGACAGAAGCCTCACCACTGCTGCACAGGCATGAAAAAGCTCCTGCATAGTACCGTCTTCTGAAGTAAAAAGTATTACAACATGTTTACTATTTTTACATGCACTGCTGTGGTGCCAACCAGAAAACCCTGCAAAGAAAGACAACCCTTGGAACTCATATGGTATTAGGCCTATTGTAACATGCATTGGGTGTGGGCTTTGTGAGTCAGGTATCCCATGGGCCAGTTTAGAAAAAATCCCGCGGGGCTGATATTTTCCTGCAATCTGCCCCTGGTCAGGGGGCACCTTCTAGGGCTAGGGTACCCTCCTCAAGGTAAATTTTATTTCATTTTTTTTCTATACCTGACCACACATGCATCTGCCATGAAGAAATATTTTCTAATGTATCTTTGGAGTCTGCTCCCTTTGAGCCTCACATCCTGACCTCTTGCTCCAAAACCTTGCTTTCTTTCTTGTGCATTATTTATTCCTTTGAGTATCTGAATGTCTCTAACATATCCCCCGTCTCTCTCCTCTAGCGTATGAAGTCTCAGTTCATAAGGTTCTTGGGGCAGATTTTGCCCCATTCCTGCCTCCACTCTGTCTATATATCTTTTAGCGATACGGCCTTTAGAATTGGACACAGTGCTCCAGATGAGGTCCCTCCAATGACCTGCACAGGAGCATTGCTTCATTTCCTTTGCTTTTCTGATTATGCCTTTTCATGTGAATGTAGCTGCTTCTTGAGCTTTCTTAGGGGCCTATTTACTAAAGTTTTCTCCCAGTCTGTGTCTATGGGAGAAATGCTTAATAAATGACCCCTCCACCCTTAGATTGCTTCTAATTTTGTCTACAGCTATCATGAGGGTCCACTCTATTGCGGGACTTCGTGTCCTCTTCTTACTAAACCCTCATGAAAATATTAAACAGAACCAGCCCTATGAGTATTGAGTAATCCTTGAGGCACTCCACTGATTATTCCTTTTTTTCTAAGAGAAATCCATTTAGTTCAACCCTATGCTACCTATAACCTTCAATCCAGGCTCTTCTAAAGATGGGGCAGATACTCAATATAGTTTTGGACACTCTATCAGCCCTGACTTGCAGGTCTTTCATTGTTGGGAAGAATAAACCTCGAAGACCCTGAGCTTTATCTAAGAACATAAGAACATGCCATACTGGGTCAGACCAAGGGTCCATCAAGCCCAGCGTCCTGTTTTTAACAGTGGCCAATCCAGGCCATAAGAACCTGGCAAGTTCCCAAAAACTAAGTCTATCCCATGTTATTGTTGCTAGTAATAGCAGTGGCTAATTTCTAAGACAATTAATAGCAGGTAATGGACTTCTCCTCTAAGAACTTATCCAATCCTTTTTTAAACACAGCTACACTAACTGCACTAACCACATCCTCTGGCAACAAATTCCAGAGTTTAATTGTGCGTTGAGTGAAAAAGAACTTTCTCCGATTAGTTTTAAATGTGCCACATGCTAACTTCAAGGAGTGCCCCCTAGTCTTTCTATTAACTGAAAGAGTAAATAACCGATTCACATCTACCCGTTCTAGACCTCTCATGATTTTAAATACCTCTAACATATGCCTCTGTATTATGACATTTTCCGTTTTATTCAACATTCCCTTTCTAATAATTCCCAGCATTCTGTTTGCTTTTTTGACTGCCGCAGCACACTGAACTGACGATGTGCTATCTTCTTCTGTGTGCCAGAAAACAGGCTGGACACTGATGATGTTCCAGCATAAATCTTTATTGAAGAAAATGTTAACATGAATATATGGCACTGGATACAAGTCTCTGAGATCATCTAATAAGAATTATGATACAGTAACCTGCCTTTTTTTCAAGCGCTCTCTCTTGGTTTCTATTCTTTTTAATGATGTTTTATTGTATTTGATTGTATCTTTACTTTTATGATTTACTAACATAATTACCTTTAGATTTTATTTGCTGTTTGTCTTGATCAATTTATTTATAATTACTAATAATTTATCCATTTATCCATTTGATGTTTTACTTGATATTATTTTAATGATATGAACCGTTGTGATGGCTCCCCCGGACGGTATATGAAATCAATCAATCAATAAATGCATCTTAAAAGCAATAAATCTATGGTCTCTTAACCTTCCAACAACCTTATTCCAAAAGGAGATTTTCCCATTCTGTGCCCTGAAGTCAGCCTCAACGTATCACCAGAAAAGAATCAAGGAATACTGTACACACTGTGTGATTTAGCAGCACTCTTTTGACTTTTGACACACTAGCACCATCTGTCTGCCATACATTTATATTAGGCGCTGTTACCAGAACGCTGGTTCATGGAGCTGTTCTACTGCAGGGAGCTACATAAAGGTCCAGGTCTGGGACTGGATCAGCGACTCGGTTACTCTCAGGGCAAGGCCACGCTTAGGCCCGGGTTTCTCAATATTAGGCACCCACTGTGTTGGGGGCCTAGGGTGGCAAACATTTAGGGATAGCAGAGTTTTGGCCTTCCAGCTCTGCTGAAATAATTAGGGTTCGGCCTTTCCAAACCTTTCAGGAAGCAGCGATCTAGCGACAGTGGTTCACATCACAATAGCAATGGCTGAAGGGTTATGCTGTGTACTTTAAAGAAAAAAAAATCCCAAACACATTCACATCACAGGAACAGCCATCACAAATACATTATTTTGGGGAATAATGCAGTCTCTTATTTGTACAAGAAAAATAACCCTATCAGCAGAGATTATATAGTACTGATTTGTTCTTTCTACTTCTTTTAAAATGCACAAAAAATGAACCTAACTTTTCAAACAGAAGACATGAAATAACATTTAATATCTAGAGTTCATGTATGAATATTGAAGAAAAATATTTACGGTTTAATCGTCCTCATCCATGATATTACTGTATCATACAAATGGAAGCCTTTAAAGATTAAAATAGCAAAGTATTTACAGGGATTCAAAAACCCTCCAGAACTTGCTTGCCAGAGCCAAAATGCATTCGGCATAACTCCTGGGGGGATTAGGATGGTGGGAGTATATGATGAGTGCATTTCTTCCCTGACAAGTGTATATCCCCCAACCTCCACTGGTGCAGCTCTCTTACTCTTCTCCTCCTCCTCCTCCTCCACTATCCATTCCACCCTCTTGCAGCCCTCTCATTCCTCTCTTACGCCTCTCACGCCCTCCCTGCGCAGCCCTCCCGGCCTCCTCCTCCTCCATTCCCTACCCACCCGACTCTGGTGGAGCCCTTTCTCTCTCCTCCTCCAGTACCCCAAACCTCTTCAGCCTTCTTATTTATTATTTAACAATTTTATATACCGACCTTCATAGTAGATTACCATATCGGATCGGTTTACAGTTTAACAGAGGGAAAAAACTAGAGTAACAAATTCACGTAAACGAAAGATAACCAAAGCAGGAATAAGTCAAAGTTACAATCAACAGGGGGCGGGAACTTGGAAGCTTGCTTCTTTCTTCCCCCTTCCCCAGTCCTCTCTTTCTCCTCCTCCTCCTCCTCTCCCTATGCCACCTTGCTCCAGTTCAGACCATAGGTGTAATTTGCCTTATTCGGTTGAAGGAGTATCAAAAGATAGGGTGGATGTAATGCTTGGGGGGACTTAGGGGTCAGATTCAGCACTAGCACCTGGAGCATTTGGGGCGGGGGGCACTGGCCCCCATGCACCCCCAAAATGCCTTTATGTTTTAGACATCTCCTTCTCCAGCCCCCGCCACCCTTCCCCTCACATCAACTCTCCCTCCTTCAGCTTTCTTTTTCTCCTCCCCCAGCCCTGCTGCTGCCTTCCAGGCCCCGAACGGAGCTGAAGATGCCATCGTCCCACCGTCACCACCACCCCCTCAGGGCACTGCCCCTGCCTCCTGGACCCCGATGAGGGTGTTTCCGCTGCCGCGGCCAGCTCTCCCAAGCTGCTTCTCTCGGCGTCAGGGGGTGGCGTTTCCTGTGCCCTGCTCCGCTGGCTGCCCCCCCCCCCCCCCAATCTCAGGCAGCCAGGGGCTCCTCGGATCCCACTCCACCCACTCGCCGGCAGTCACAATCACTCCATGTTGCCAATAGGCGGCTGTGTTTTCCAAAGCTTGCTCATAATAATAGCATTTATCTCTTGAAACATTTGCTTTACGGGATCTCCAGGAAGGCTTATTTGACTTGACAATTAGCCATCAAAACCTGGATGTTCGCTTGTTTTACAAACACGGCTAAAAGAATACTCATCCAGGCACGCAGAATAAGATCTGCACAAATTTCCCAATTTATTTTTAGTGCTAGTGCCGCAGGCAGGCAAGCATTTTGGGTACTGCTATCCATTTTAATTTCACTGAGCTGATTTTTACCAACGGAATCAGTGACATCTGCCAGTTTGATTCATTTTATTTTCTTACTCATTTTAGGTATTAGATCTTTTATTAGGAGAATTCACACCCCTCCCCCCATGAACACTGTATTTAGATTTTAGATTTCATTATTCACCTTTCCCTATCCAAGAAGATATAGCTCTGCCTTAAAGGTCTTACAATCTAATCCCATTTTGTGTCTACGGGAAAAGTGCTTAATAATAGGGCCACAAGGAGCATTAGTGTAAGACAGTGCATGTTATGGAGGCAGTGCATGCAAGTTTTCTCTCATGAATATTCATTGTGGATATCCTGAAAACCCAACGGGCTGGTGAGCCCCCAGGACAGGGTTGGGGCCCACAGATGTAAGAAACAGATATGAACCCTGGCTTCTCTGGAGCAGGAACCTGCCATTCTATTCACTAGGCCAGAGGCTCCCAACCCTGTTCTGGATGACCCCCAGTTAATCAGGTTTTCAGGATATCCACCATGAATATGCATATGAGAAAACTTGCAAGCTATGGAGACAGTGCATGCAAATTTTATCTCATGCATATTCATTTATTTTATTTATTTATTTTTAATTTTTATATACCGAGGTTCTTATAGAGACTATAAATCACTCCGGTTTACATATAACGATAAACTGCCCAACAGAGATAAGGGGGCTTTACATAGAACAGTGGTACATATGGAACATTATAACTGGATGACAATTTAACATAATGATAATCAATATTATAGAATAGTTTTACTTGTAATTAATAAAATTATGTAATATAAACTGTATAATTTAAATATTTAACTTGGATATAGTGACATATTAACCATGCCAAATATAAATAATAAGATAAAATGAATTTTGAACTTAGAAATTGTAGTCCAGTTGCAGAGGAAAATATAAATAAGATTAATTTTTAGAACTCAAAGATTCATGGTAGATATCCTGAAAAACCTTATTGGCTGGGGGTCCTCCAGGACAGGTTTGGAAACCACTGCACTAGGCTATTTCTCCACATTCATATTTAAGAAAAAAAAAAGTTAAAAACGATTTCTTCGGGAGGTCACATGATGTGGTGGGCTTTGTAGAACGTGTGCTGCAGAGCTCTGGGTGCTGCCTCCCCCATTTGTTCTAGTTTTACCATTTTTACTTTGTCCTGCTGCTTTCCTCTGAAGATGGCGGTGAGGGTGTGGTTCCCGCTGGTGAAATTTTTGTGCCGTTTTGCGGTTGCTATGGCATTTTGTGTGACCAAATGGGGGAGAGAGAGAAACTGAAGCCTGCATCTCCGAAAATGGCCGACGGCACGGGAGCTGCGTCGGCAGAGGATATGGACACAGCTTCAATGTCTCGCCTCACAGAAGCTGTTGTGACGGCTCTGGATGACAGGTTTATTCACATCTTGACCCACACAGATGAACTGAAATCCTCTTTCACGGAGTTGGATCTCCACCTTGCCCATGATGAAGGATGGATTTCTAATGTGGAGGATGACCTGTTGCAATTAGAGAAGCAGGTGCACAGCCTGGAAAAGGAGATGATGGAGAAAACGGAGAACTTGGATGATTTTGAAAACTGGGCCAGGAGGAAGGACCTCTGGTTTGTGGGGATTTTGGAAGAGTCTACCAATGACTTAGCACATTTCTTGGAGGACCGGCTACTCTGTGAGCTGGGGCTCTCTGATCTTCAGGGCAAAATGATTTTTGAAAGGGTGCATCGCATAGGGCCCAAAGTGCCCGGGAGTCCTGGACCCAGGATTGTGATTGTTAAAATTTCTTATTTCTCCTATAAAGGTATGATTCTTCGCACCTTTTATCAGAAGAAGCAATTGCATCATAAGGATCAGAGAATGCTCATTTTCCAGGATTTCTTCATTCGTGCCAATTCAGGAAGTTTTCTTCTGTCTATTCTATATTGGCTCCGAGGAACATTCGATTTTCCTTGCAATATCCAGCCCAGCTTCCAACATGGCATCAAGGGGAGCGGCGTGATTTTCATGTTGCTGAGGAAGCACAGCAGTTTATGACCCGACCAAATCATGTGGCATCGTAGGCCAAGACATCGCAATTATCGTTTTCCAGTTTTTACAGCTATGGACAGGACAGTTGTGGTGAACTGTTTTTTTTTTTTTTCTTCTTTTTGTTTATGTTTTTTGGCTTTTCATGTGGAGCTTGTGACTTGAGTCACCTTTATGAAGACTGTTTTGATTTGTGGATTTCGTGGACCCTTGGCCCGATGTGAGAGTTGTTACCACCTGTGGGGAGGAGCCAATGGATGCATTTCCCTCTTTCATTTATGGGATGTATCACACTTATAAAAATGATGCTTGCATTATCCCTTCTCGAAGGGATGTATTGCTAATTTCAGAAATTTGTTGAATTGTGTTTGGAAGGGAAAGAAGCTCCGGATCTCTCTTGTAAACCTTATGATCCCAAGAGAGGATGGGGGTGGGTGGATTTCCCAACATCTGTTTTTTTAATATTGCTTGAAACTTGCGCCACATGGAGGATTGGTTGGGTAATGAGGTGCTTATATGGATTTGGATTTAGAAAAGGCTTTGGTTACTCCTCTCTCATTAATGTGTGTTCTTCTTGCTCCGAGGAAATCCCTTCCCACATTCTTGTTTAACTCATTATGGATTAAAGCGGCACAGGGGGGCTTGGAAATTTTTAAGAGGCTCTTTGAACTTACCGTGGGAGTGGTTGTTTTTAATTTAATTCTGTGGGACGGTGGTGGGGAGCGTCTATCTCCGGTTGGGCGGAGATATGTCTCCCCAGCCTGCCTTTGGAGAATATGGCTTGGGGAAGGCTGGTAACATTTTTCTTTGTAAATGCTGTCTAGTGGGGAAGCAATGTAATTCTTCTACGGTGGTTGGAGCTAACCCCTCCCACTGGAGACCTTTGGTATAAAATCTTGGTTGCATTGCTATGTTTGGAATCCAAGTCCATTAAGTTGAAATCTTTCTCATACTTCTGGCGATGCACTGCTATTTGGCGATTCACTGCTTTTATTTCCACTTTGCCTCAGGATATCAAGGCTCTTGTCACTCGTGATATGACTCTACCTGGAAAGTAGAGATCCCAGCGGCTTCCAGAAGTGTGTAACCACTTTATCACATGTACAGCATGTCTTATGGATGGAACTATCTGTCATATTCTTTTCTTTCTGTTTTTATTTTTAGAAGTTGCTGTTCTATTCTTCACATCCACAATTTTATTATTGCTCATTTGCTCTTTCAGGGTTGGGGGGGCGGTGTGGGTGTGGGTGTGAGATGATTGTTTCTATCTTTCTGTGATATATATGGTATTAGATTACTCTGATTATGATACATTTCTGTTTTTCTCTCTGTAAGAGACCATGTTATGGTTTGTTTTTTTTGTACAACAAATGAAAATTTAATAAAGCTTTTATGGAAAATAAAAAAAGATTCCTTCAGTGCTATTACCTTGAATTCATCCATTCTCTGTCCCCTCGTTGAATCCCCACGCTCTGAGAGTTATCAAGAAATCTACCATTAATACTCCTCCTACTGGGGAAGCACTGGAAAAATCTAACACTCCAGTTTTTGGAGAACATTACAGATAAACTTAAAATGAAATTGAGGCAGGATGGGACTAAAACAAAGCACTCCACTAGAGTGCAGTGACCAGTGTTTTTAAGTTTGGGTTATAGTATTTTTAGTAACTGATTATTTTTATGTAATGACTTTTATGTATAGCTATAAATTGTTGGTATTTTATTATGTATTATATATTTTTAGTTGTGTTGTATTAGTATGCATTAGGCATGTCTTAATTGTGATAACTGCATTTATTTTCTCCTGAAAGGTGGTTAATCAAGTTTACAAATTAAATTAACTAAAACTACATTCAACCTTGGTGTTACAGGCTTGCCTTCCTAATGCATTTTTCTATTAGTAATATCCTCAATGTTACAGGTTAACACTGGCGATGCCACTTCTCCCCCCCCCCCCCCTCCCTGCTGTTTTGGGACTCTGGAGGCCCAATATCAACCTTAAATTTGACAGAGAACGCAGTGTGACCCGAAGGTGGAGCCTGCTAGTGTGAAAAGAAGAAACTGAGGAAAGGAGACAAGGTTGTGGCACATGGCAGAGCTCTTCAGGAGCAAGAGACGTGCTTGCTAAAAGAAGAGAATTTCTAAAACTGGAGCTAAATGAGGTATGTTTTCTTTAAAAATGGCCAGAACAAGCCAAGAAAAAGGAGGGAGAGTTCAAAATCAAGAACTGGGTGAAAATGACATACGCTAGCTTTTTTGATAGATTACTAAAATCAAAATTTTCAGATGTAACCAATGTAGAGGAAATGAATGAATTTTCCCCACTTATGGAGTGTACATGAATTGCTTTACGTAAACCCCTTTGGCTTGAACCTATTTCAAGGAAGGTAATATATAAATATATCATAACATAATGTGTAGATATTTTTATGCATGCTCCAACCAGCATAAGAAACAGGCAGCCTCTTCCCGATATTACAACTAAAAATAACCTTTTTAGCTGCATATCCAGGAATGGCACTTACAGTCGTCCTGCCTTTTGCCTATAGGACCCTGCAAATGCAATTGTAAATGTAATTTTATCAGGCTGCTAGGCTGCTGGGTAAGTCCTTATTAAATTAGTCTCTCTCGCATTGCTATACCAGTTTTAGGATTGCATTACTTCTTTCTGTGCTAGGTGTTTTTATTTGAGCAGGAGAACCTTAATATAGAAATGTGCTTAATGATCTCGTTACTCTTCATTCCTGCCCATTCTGAAAGTTAATGCAGCTTGAAGCCAGGAAAACTCAGAGAAAGGAGCTCTTCATTTTTGTTTAACAATTAATGAGTCAATTTATAACACATTTATAACATCTCAGCATGTCCTTTAAAAACCATGCACACACAAATATAGTTTTACATCCTAACAGTGTAATCATTTAACACTGTTGCTAAAAGTGATTGAAGCTTAGATGTAGGCTTCTGTTATTTACACAGGTAGCTCAAGTGATACAGCTGGCATAGAAATATGTGGATGGATGGCAAGGGTTGTGCTCCCATTGAATTTATGGTCCTGCAGTTTCAATTTTGTAAATGCAAAGATGCAAGTGGATCTGGCTCAGCTTGTCCGTTTGGCCATGGAGTTATATGGTAACCCTGGGTCTCCAATGTATGCAAATTTATCTTGTGCGTATTCAGTATTGCTATCCAGAAATCAGAGACTGGTTAGGTATGTCTCTAGAACTGGGTTGTGAAACACTGCTTTAGGCAACAGTGACAATTGTCCAGAAATGTTCAATGAGACATTTAATCACAAATAGTTTTCTTATTGTACCTGTACTTTATAGTATACCCAGGGGTATCATTAGAACTGGGCACACGGGGGCTATACCCCGAGTCTTTTCCTTGGTGCAGTGAGTCCCCAGCTGTGGGTGAAGCAGAAGAGCTCCTGTGGGGCCACTGGTGTTTCCTGGAGCTGGCAGCCAAAGAAGAAGCCCTTTGGGGCTGCTGCGATGCCAACAGCTGAAGACGAGGCCCTGCAGCGTTGCCGGTATTTACTGCAGCCAATGGACAAGGAAGAGGAAGAAGAGCCTTTGCTTGTGTGTGAAAGTGAGAGGGCCTCTGTATATGTGTGTGAGAAAGAGAGTGTTTTTGTGTCTGTGTGTGAAAGTGAGACTGCCTGTGTGTGTGTGTATGTGTGTGAGAATGAGAGAGAGTGCCTTTGTGTATCTATGTGAGACAGAGTACTTGTATGTGTGTGAGAATAAAGAGTGCCTGTGTGAGAGAGAGCATGTGTTCCTCTGTATGTATATGTGAGACTACCTGTGTGAGTTTGAAAGTGAGAGCAAGAGTCTGTATAAGTGAGAGAGTGCATATATGAGAGAGAGAGTTTGTGCACTCCCTTCAATCTGCAACAATCTCAGGGTGATTGGAAATCTAAAATTCCCAGGTATGGAGAGCGGTAGACTTTTTAATCCTTATAGTTTTAATTATTGGATGTGATGTGTCTGCTAATTTGAAAGATTTTATTGGTGTTTGGTAATTTTTTAAACATTTTTGTATGCGTTTTCAGTTATTGAATGTTGTTCTATTCATTGGCTGATTTCACATACTCTTTTCATTGTTATTGTTGATGTTTTATATTTCTTGATTGTATTTCATGTTTAATGAGAAATGGTGATGTTCCTTTTTTTTCCATTGTTGCACTGTATACAGAGTCTGGCTTGTGGATTCCAGTTCAGTTTGGCTGCATGTTTCTATTTATACTTTTATGGTTTCTTTATTCTGTGCTTGGAGAGAGTCTGTCTGTGTTTTGCTAGCATGCAGCTTCTGTGTAGAGATTTATAGCAGCATCACTTGTTCTGTTTCCCTGATAGGTGTCCTGGTGTTTTAGGGGCTGGTGGGGCTTTTTCATGGGTAGAGTTGTTACTATTTGAGTCTAGTAATTAGTGTGTTATGGTATGGTAGATTTGCTATCGGTTCTGAATACATTTTATGTAGTTTTTGGAATTATTATACAATGTTACTGAGATGTGCTAATGTGTTGCTGTTACAGTGAGGTGACACCAGCGCTTGAACAGCATTTTTCTATGGTGAGTGTTAAGGGGCAGTGTCCTAGTTCTGCTCTGAGTCTGCATCCTTTGTTAAGAGAACTTCTGTAAAACTTGAGGTGCAGGGTTTACATTGGGATTCTGTCCTATCTTGTATAGAACTTTATTGATGCTTTTGAATAATGTTAGTGGTAGTTTTTCTAGATGGCTGAACCTGGCCAGGGGTTTCTTTGTTGCATACAAGGTCCTTCTGTCTAGAGATGTCACTAAGATACATGCCCAGCACTTTGAGACTGGTACAAAATGTCTGAGGTGGTGCCTCCTGCTTTATGAGCGGGGGTGTCCTGTCTCTGTATGGACGGATGTAAGGGGTAGGTGTGGAGTGAGCCATGGGACTCCCGCCAGGATCAAACTAACTGGGTGGTTTCCCTGTCACAGGTCATACAGGATGATTCCTTGATGACAGCTGCATGGGAATGTAGAGTAGAGCAAATTTAAAACTGAATATTTAAAAGTGTGATGTCCAATTGCATGCTTTTTACAGGATTGGTGTGGGGAAGGGGGGAGGCTGTTGATCATGATGAATTAATTATCAAACTCTCAAGGGGAAGAGGGGAAGGGAAGGGGAGCGCTTATCAGCCCGTGCTCCTAATCTTTTAGGTACCAAGCAACACCCCTGCATCTACCTTTGGTGGGATAACAGGCAGAAGAGGAGGTTAACAGGTAGAAGAGATGTGGGAAAGGGCTCGAGTGTTGCTCAGTCATTGGAAACTTTAGAGCACCAAAGAGAGGAGAATGCAAGTTAATGTGCAGAGGATTTGCTGTGGTTATATCAATCAAACAAGAATGCTGGGGCAACCTGCATGGGTGGGGTAGCTTGGTTATAACTCTAATTTTAGTAGTACAGCTTCATTGGATTTCCAAGAAGGCTGAGGTAACTGCCCAGAGCATCCTCGGAGGCTCTCTCTCTCTCTCTCACATACACACATGCACATGTAACCCTTTTTCTGGGAATAGTGATGATTCCAAAGGGTCATAAAGTAATTTCTTTACATGATCTAACGCCTTTGTCCTTTCCCTGACTCTTTTGTTTCCTGGGGGGGGGGGGGGGGGGGGGTGGGAGTAGATAACCTTCTTGACCCAGGAACTGGAAACCTTCTATGTGTGTGTGTTAGCCTTGCTCTTCGGGACAGGTACCCGGGCAAAACAGGCAGAATTCGCTGGATGGGTGTTCAAAATAATATTTACCAATATTGATTGTAAGAAAATCAATAAAGTGAGTAAAGAAAATGTCCAAATACATCCAGATTTCCTTGCTGTATCCCTCTGTGGATGTGTCCCTTGTTACTGAAACGTGGAACTTGTAATCCATCCATGATGTGGAATGAATGTTTTCCCAAGGGGCTGGGGTATCCTAACCGGCGTGAATGCCCCTTTTCCAGCAATACCTGATTTCCAGAAGGGCACTCCCGATCTTCACCTGCCTGTGCCCCATGCCGCAGGGTGGAAACTCTGGTTGGGGGCTCTCCTGATTGGTCTTCTTCGCTTTCCTCTTCAAAAGAATAGCTCACTGACCCTCCTGAGGGAAGAGCCAGTTCTGGTACAGCTATTACAGTTCAGATCTGGGCAAGGAAGGGGGCAGCGAAAATACGTCTTTCCCAAAAAAAGGAAAATTCAATCTGGCAAAAACACTTGATCTGCTTCACAGGTCTCTGCAACCTCCTCTTATAGGGACGATGGGGTGTATAGATTCCCCCTTAAACCTCTGGAGAGGAGGTTACAGCCTCTCAGAAGGTGCAGGCCAAAAACAGCAAAAATCCCAATTCTCAGATATAAAAGTAGAAAAAACAACATACTCTAAAACTCCCTCTTCCCTCCAGTTTATCACCAAGACTGGCAGGGCGGTGCCTCTCCCTTCCTTGCTAAGCTATGGACCTTAGTTTGGAGAGCACACTGAGCACACGTCTTCCCTCTGAAAACAAAGCTACACTGCCTCCTAGTCACATGGTCTAATCCCCCCCCCCTGCCTAACAGACTTCCTGCTCCTGCAGGACCTCTAGGGCAGGTGCAGTTCTGAATGGCATAGGCTATGAAACTGATGGCTAAAATGAGGGCTGGGAGCTAGGGCTCATAGTCTCTATACGCACACATACAAATGTATGTGAATGTCTTTGCAGATGGGAGCCTATGCATGTAAAAAATGGGCAAAACTATCTGAAATGCTGGTGCTTCAGGTTTGTGTGTGTGTTTTTATGCAGAGGGCCTGTTTGCAAAAACATTCACAAAATGGCCCCCTTGCTATAGGCTGAGTGGGCTAATTGCTCCTTATCTGCCATCATCTACTATATTCCCATGTTACTAGATTTGAAGCAGGTATCAATGGCATTTGTAAGTAAAATAAAATGTATTCTAAAAACCCAGGGGGCTACTCTCTTATTCAGTTGAGTCACAGACATTTTTCAAGTGCCAGTACTAACCTGTGTTTCTCAAAAAATCAACTTGTCTGTTTCTTGACTATATTCTACTTTCTGTTGGTCTTACTGAGATGATAAGTCGTAATATGAGGAACTAAGAGGGTAAAAACCAGGGTAAAATCTACCTTATAAATGGGCTCTGACCGACGGCCCGCAAATGCGCAGTAGAGAGCAGCTCTACCACGCATGCTCAGGAGAGCATGTCGGCCAGAGTTTGCCTGTTGACAAAAATGGCGCTGGGAGGACCTGTAGCAGCGGCGGCAGCGAGCGCGTGCCATCCGAAGGGGTTCTGAATGAGCTGGGAGAGGAGGGGATTGAGAGAGGGGAGTGACTGAGGGGAGGGGGAGGGAGGAGAGAGTGAGGTGAGAAGGAGTAGGAGGGAGAATAGAGGTGGAGGGGGAACGAGGGGGGAGGGGGAGGTGGAAGGGAGAATGAAGGGGAGGGAGAATGAGGGGAAGGGGAAAGGGAGAATGAGGGGGAGGGGGAGGTGGAAGGGAGAGGAGGGGGAGGGAGAATGAGGAGGAGGTGGGAGGGAGAATGAGGGGGAGAGGAGAATGAGGGGGAGGGGGAAGTATGAGGGGGAGGTGGGAGGGAGAATGAGGTGGAAGGGAGAATGAGGGGGAGGGGGAGGGAGAATGAGGTGGGAGGGGGAGGGGGAGGGAGAAAGAGGGGAAGGAAATGGACCGAAATTTTTTTTTAATGTAGCCCGTTGTTACGGGCTTAACGGCTAGTTAGAAAATATTTCATCACCAAAAGAGTGGTAGATGCTTGGAACAGCCTCTGAGTGGTGGTGGTGGCAGCACAAACAGTGAGCAAATGCCAAGAAGCATGGGTTAAGCGAAGAGGCTTGCTCGGTGCAAAGAAGCGAAGGACAGAGCTTAAGTGGGGTGCAAGGTATTGCAACAGGAAGGACATTGGGAGGATTAGCTGGGCTTTAATGTCCGTATCTAATGTCATATTTTATGATTCAATTGCGTAGTCTCCTCTCGTTCTGCTAAAAAACTGCCTTTCACTATGACTGTGTCCCCTATTTTTTAAAAACTACCTTTGGTAGAGACTTAGTAAATGTTTAAACCAAAAGTGTTTGCCTCTTGCAAGATTGTCATAAAAATATCAAGCTCCACCTTCATTTTTTTTTTTCTGACAACTAAAAAAAAAAAAAGCATCTTAAATAATTTGGGGGGGTTTTTTCAGTAATTTTTCAACAGGCTGAATCTCTATCCTTATATATGAATAATCTGTTTGGAGAATCCTGGAAAGTCGGCACAACAGACAAAAAAAATATAGTTTTATGGAACACGTACCTTGTTACAAAGGCAGCAGTTTTGAGGAGGGAATTAATACAGAATCCCTTTAATTAAGATGATGATTGGAAATGTAGCTACACTAATAAATTAAACATTGTTATCCTCCGCAAAAAAAAAAAAAATGGTAACAGGGTAGAATGATAAAGATTAGTGAGTAGAAAAAGAAAAGAATAAGATGGCTATCATTTATTTGATGAAATACAGGGCATGGGTTTTTTTGGGGTTTTTTTTGGACTGGAGTCCAAATTTTAGCTAAGTGCAGTTCTTCTTTTCCTGGGCCAAGTGTGATCCCCATCTGTAACAATTTAATGTCGCATGCCAATTTTTTTTTTAGAGTTATTTATCATTCTAGTGCATCGCTAAGGTGAGAGAGACTAGTTTAATATCAGACCCTGGCTTCCACTGCATTTAGTAGCTCTCAAAATGGATGAAGACTTGCAGTCTCTAGGTAGAGCACTCTTGTCACTTACAATTTATTATTTATTGCATGACTACCCGTGTTGGACATCACCACTGAAGTGGCTATATTTCTCACTTCCACCAGTATCAAAGAAGATTGATGGAAAGTTTATACATTTTACTGCGTTGTGCCTGAGTTGAAGACTCGGGGTATGTGTATGTGAATACGCTTTGCATTAACTATTTATATTTCATTTCCAACAGGCTCATTTAGTACCGGAAGGGGCCTAATCAAGGGCAATAAAAGATAGAGGAGGAAAGCAAAAAGTCTGGGATGTTGACCTGGGTGAAGAGAAAAGCTGAGCCTAGTGAGAACTGGCACACCAGAGCTGCCAACCTTTCTCTCAAAGGCGGCATTTGATCATGATGATGATGATGGATTCTATTTCAAAGAATCCCTGGTGCAAGAACATTAATTTAGGATACAGGGGAAATCTTTTTTATGTTTTCCAACATATGGAATGTCGAAAAGAATTATGTAAAAAAGGTCCACATCTGTCTGCTCAAGGGGAAAATCACTCTCCAAAGGACAGGAGGCCACAAATCTGGCTCACAGGAAGAAAATGGAAAGATCTCCGGAGAGTTTGAAAACCAGAAACATTAGGTCAGCATTTTTTTTGGAGAACTAACCTTGCCAAAAAAATTCCCATTGCTTTCTCTGGGAGGTGGTGCAGCCTGGGCCAGAGAAAGAAAGGCAAACAGAACCCAGGGTAAGAAAAAAATTACAGCTGCCACCTCCTCCACAAAAGCCCCTCCCCCTACATACCCCCCCCCCCCTCACCATGGCCCCCTTCCACACAACCTACCCACACACATCTTCCTTACACCCCTGCCCCCCACATTCACCGCCACAACACCCCAAGCACACACACCACCTATAAACAGCCTTAAATAAAATGTTTTGCTCTGATCCTGCAGATTTTTCATCTTTGTAGTCAATGATGCAAAGCTTTGAACAGGTTGCAACAAGAAGAAAAACTATACTGAGGCATAGCCCGTGCTCAATATGTAGGGCTTCTGTTTTTGGATTTTAACTGATAAAATATCCTGATGCAAAAAAAAAAAAGGCATGTACTGCAAAAATATACTTGAAGTGGTGGTGGGCCCGGAGGACTTGTTTGAGCACCATTGTCTTACATGCACAAGAAAATGATCCTAAACACTTGCATTACATTCATCTTAAAGTGAACTCGGTCTGTTTTTAAACATCTGGGTTATTCTCCTAGGCTAAAGTGTCAAATAATTTGAGCTGTTAGGAACACTAACTGAAGGGACTGATTTGATCAATTTTGTTTCTTTTTTTTTTTCATGCGTATTTTTTTTTCGGCATCATGTGCAATTATCCATTTGCATCCTGGATTCCATCTTCCAAGTGATTATTATTACTGCCACCACAGTTAAAAAGATTAACTCCCTTTCATCTGCTTTATTGATGAACTTGCTGCACAGTTAAGTAAAAGTATTGAACCACATAACATTTAATAGCTGAGTTGTAGGGCAGCCTAGATGCAATTATTTCCTGTGATATCATTTCATATTGATTTTTAAGCTACATTAAATGTGGCTGGATAAAGAAAAGAAAAATTTAGTTATTTGAAAATAAGATGTAATGGGATCCTGCTTGGACTTTTATAACTGAACAAACACTGGAAGATATCCATCAGTTTACTGTACAACCCAGTGTTTGTGTTATAAACCTACTTGCACTCAGTTATAGTTTTGGTATAGACTTGACAGGAGTACATATTTCTCATAATTTGCATAGCTTCAAAAGAAAGCGTGTGCTTCTTAGAACCTTGTGTCTTATGTGACAATCCTTTGGGATCATCACCATATTGGCTCTGGGTCTTAAACCTTTTTGAGCTAGGAGTAAGGAGGTAGGTAGCAGAGGGAGGGGCGTAAACACTGCAGAACAGCTCCTCCAGTGAGGATGCTGGAATGGTCAGCCCCCTGCTGTTATACCGGGTGGCCCATGGAAAAGTAGTCCGCCTCTAATACCAGTGCATTGGAGGCAGGCTACGTTTCCACGGGCCACCCTGTATAAGCAGCCTGCAGCATAGCTAGTTCTGGCATTTTTGGTTAGAAGTTGAAGGTGTACTCTTTGTACTAGATCTTATGGCCCAGAATACTATCTGGAGCAGGAAGGGAACTAGTGCCTTCTGTGGTACTAGTTCTAGAGGATTATTTAAGGATTTTGGACTTATTATTTTGAGGTTTTCTTCTTGCGAGAGCCTTGGTATCCCTGGCTGAGGGATGTCAGGGACTCCATTGTCAAGGTTAGATCAGGGGATAGAGTAGATTCCATTGCTCTTCATACCACACAAAGTAGGCTGGATCAGGGGTGACTCGCTGCAGTAGATATCCAGATTTTTACCATTTCTGTGAAGAGTTTTTGCCTTGAGTTTCCTGGGGGGAGGGGGGTGGAGTTTGATGCTACCTTTCCTGCCCTGAAGAGGGGACATCTAAGAGATCTGCTGGGTTCTCTGCTCTCTGGACCTTTCCAAAGAAAGTCCATGTTTGTTGCCTGAAGAAGAAAAGTGTGAATAAGAACTTTCTGATATATTTGGAGGGACCCAATCGGGAGTCTTCACCCTAGGGAGAGGAGGTAAAAGTGGGAGTTTGTGCCAGAGACTTTTATCTTGGTTTTTGTTTTTGCCATCAGTAATTTTGGAAGGGGATTTTTCTGCCAACTAGGATATCCCTGTCCACCTGGGAACTTTGCTTGTCCAAATCCTGGGAGGTGAGTGTTTTCCCTGGCCCAATTACTGAGAGACACTTCCATAGATAGAGAAAATTCGGAGAACTGTGATTTCCAGCTGATTGTATCAAGAACTAATGTGAATGAAAAGTGCCATTTTTGCCATCTAAGAATTTCTACACTAAAGATGTATTTTGGACACTCAACTTGAGCCTCCAGAGTATGTTGTTGGCACTCACATCCCTTAATGGTGAACATGAACTGTTTCCTCCCAGGAAATTGAGGATAGAGAAATTGAGGGTCCCCCTACTACATTGGGCCTTGGGGGATTTATTCCTCCCCCCCATTAGTAAGACCCCGACACCAGGGCCTTGGACTGTGAATGGAAGGGTGAGAGAAGTGGTAAAGTATCCCTGGGACACTTGTGTGCCCCTGCCCTCTAGACTCACAAACCGGAACATGGAGTTACACTGATGATGTCAGCAGATTACACACTACGTTTGTTGCTGTTTGACATCAAAGGTCAAATGCTGCCAGAGATGGCTACTGTAGCACCCCCTAGCTACAACTGGTGGAAATGGCGACTCTCTTCTGCTACGGTGGTTCAAGTTTCCGAGTGGCAGTGGGGTAGGTCGATGGTACTGGAGTTAAGTTGCACTAAAGGGGTTCCACATGTTGCCCTCTTCCCGACTGGGTAATTTAGAAGAAATGGGAAATCCCAGCCAGCTAGTGGAGCTCTCAGAGGTTGGGAGGGGAAGTAGGGAGTAAGAAAGATATTATGTAGGAAAGAATCATTAAAATTAACAAAAGCATTATTGTGGTAACAATTATGAAATGCAAATAATTAAAAAAATTTAACCAGCTGGCAATGATGTTAAAACCAGATTCAACAGCTATTTGCAATTCACTTTAAATTCACTTTAAATCTTTTGCAATTGAGATATCAGAACAGTTATTAGAACAATTTTTACAACTAAGGGGGTCATTTTCAAAAGCGATTGCACGCGAAAAGGGACTTTTTGCGTGCGATCACTAAATGGGGGCGGAGTCTGCTCCAGAAGAGGAGGAGTCGAGGTGGCACCGGAGCTGACTGTTACACGTTCGCTTACCTTGGGCCAGGCTGCAGCACATCCCGGACGTCAGGCATCTAATTTAATGGCGGCACACATGGGGGTTAGTCGGGGAGCAGCGAGGTTTCTGACAGGCGCCCCAGACGTCGGGTCTCTAAATTAATTTTGAGTTTGCCTCTGAGATCGTTCGCTGCCGGGGGTTGGCTGCGAGTCCGAGGCGATTGCGTGGTCAGGGCTCCGTCATCCTCCTCTGTGTTTCCGGGTGTTCCTGACGTCAGGTTTCTAAGGTTCCGCGATTTGTTTACTTTTGTTTTTAAAGGAGCAGTCATTTCTTTTTTATTTCCTTCAGCCTATTTCTGTCATCACAATGACATCACAATGCAGGGATTATATAGGAAAGTTCCAGCACAGCCCTAGTGCTTTGGCAACATTTTCTTTCAAGTGTCAAGTCCTTTATTTTGTATCTCCTGTAACTCCTGAGGTTCTGGGTTTTCCTGTGATATTTGGACTTGCTGTAATTTACAGATTTTTTTCCTTGTATTTTCTGATTCCTGTTGTCAAATACTAGTATTTATTTTTTAATAAATTCTTTAATTTTGGCTGACATCCATTGATCTTCGCAGTCTACTTTGATCCATCTGTCTGTGCTGAGTCCAGTCCTCAATCTGAAATCCCACATAAGTCCAGCTGACCCCAGCACCCAAGGGCTCAACCTAAGGGGAATGAGGGTTAGTTTTGGTGAAGATTAGTGGGGTTTCAGTGTTGTCCAGTCTCGCCTCCTGAAGAAAGGATTTCAACTTACGTCCTGGTCACCTTTCTTCAGCTTAAGGGTCCACTTCATAATAGTCTAGAACAGATTGCCAAAGCCATGGATCCGGCATAGGCTATTCCGGGCTTAGCTCAGAAGATTTTGGAACAACAAAGAGGTTTGGAGTCTTAGCGGCTTCTATGGATCGGCACAGTGCTCGTTTTGATTCCATGGTACCTGGAAACATACCTTCAACTTCATTTATGCCACTACCATCTGTCTGACCAACTATTTCACTACCTACTCCTCCTCGCTATGCGGGAGATCCGTTGCGATGTTGTGGATTTCTTAATCAGTGCAATATGCATTTCTGCCTCCAGAGTTCTTTGTTTCCAGACAATCTTACAAAAACTAAATTCATTTTATCTTTACTTGAGGGTAAAGCATTAGCCTGGGCTTCTCCCTCGATTTTTAGAACTTTTCCAAATAGTTTTTGAAGAACCAGGTCATTTGGCGGCCTCTGGATCCGAGTTACTATGTATTTGACAAGTTTGACGTTCTCTTGCAGATTATAGAGTTGAATTTTATACTCTGGCTACTGAACTCCATTGGGGAGAGGATTGCCTACGGACATTTTTTTTAGATGGATTAGCTCCCAGGATCAAAGATGAGTTGGCCGCGCATGAGCTTCTGACATCTCTAGAAGCTGTCATTGATTTAACTGGCAGAATTGACCGACGTCTTCAAGAGAGATTTATTTATTTATTTATTTAAGGTTTTTCTATACCGGCATTCATGAAAGCGTTCACATCATGCCGGTTTACATGAAACAGGGGTGTGAAGAATTTACATGAAAAAGGTTTACATGAAACGGTTTACATGAAACAGGGGTGTGAAGAATTTGTGGAATTTGAGTTCATGAGTGGAATTTGAGTTCATGAGATCCCATGAACTTCAAATATTGAGGAGATGTGGACCAATTAATCGTATCTGACATTTGTCTCCAACCTCACATCCATCTTCTTCTTCTTCTGTCAAACAGATAGATGAACCTATGCAGTTGGGTCATTTCCGTTTAACTTCTGAGGAACATCAGTGACGTCAATGGGCTGGGCTCCGTTTGTACTGTGGAGAATCCGGTCATTTTATTTCTCGTTGTCCTATCCGACCGGGAAACTTCCAGGTCTAGGATCCACCGGTCCTAGTCTAGCTTCACCTGTTCCCCCATTGACTCTGCCAGTTACTCTTTCTGTTGGAGATCAGAATTTTTCCACTTTAGCTTTAATTGATTCTGGTGCCAGAGGAAGTTTTCTTTAATGAAAGATCTTTTGGAACCATTGGTTATTCCTACTCATGTTTGTCCTGTACCCCTGAGTCTTTCTTCTATTCATGAAGATTCTCTTCCAGGAAAGATTACACATACTACCATACCAATAAAATTTTGCACGAATTCACAACATCAGGAACGTCTGGCTATTCATCCATTGGTACTTGGAATTTCCTGGTTTCAGACACATAACCCACAATTCGATTGGACTTCACTTCAATTAACTCATTGGAGTTCAATTTGTCAAAAAACGTGTTTGAAGGACTCTATTGAACTATCTTGTTCTTTCACCACTTGTCAAAAAACTTGTTTGAAGGACTCTATTGAACTACCTTGTTCTTCCACCATCTTATTACCTAACAACTTACCTACACAATATCTCCAGTATGCAGATGTTTTTTCTAAAAAGGTTGCAGATTCACTGCCTCCTCATCGAAAGTATGATTGTGCAATTAATCTGGAGCTGGGTTAGACACCCCCTTGAGGTCGGGTTTACCCATTGTCTCTTCCAGAAACTCATGCTGTGTCAGAATATATTAAGGAAAATCTACACAAGGGTTTTATTTGACAATCTTCTTCTCCAGCAGGAGCAGGTTTTTTCTTTGTAAGTAAAAAAGATGGTACTCTTTGACCATGTATTGACTATTGGGGCCTAAATGCAATCACCTTAAAAGATCATTACCCATTACTGCTCATAGCAGAGTTGTTTGATCGTTTACAAGGAGCTAAAATATTCACTAAACTGGATCTCCGTGCCGCTTATAATTTGGTTCAGATACTTGAAGGGGATGAATGGAAAACAGTATTCAACACCAGGGATGGCCATTATGAGTATTTGGTTATGCCGTTTGGACTTTGCAATGCCCCAGCTGTTTTTCAAAATTTAATGAATGAAATTTTTCGTGATCTCCTCTATGATTGTGTGGTGGTATATTTAGATGATATTTTGATTTTTTTCCAAGGATCTTCAATCTCATCGCCAAGATGTCACTAAAGTGTTACAATGATTGAGGGACAATTGTTTATATGCAAAATTAGAAAAATGTATTTTTGAAAAGGAGGCTCTTCCTTTCCTAGGTGTTATAGTTTCTAGTCAAGGCTTCCATATGGATCCAGCAAAACTTAAGAGTATTCAAGATTGGCCTCAACCCAATGGCTTACGAGCTCTTCAAAGATTCCTAGGTTTTGCAAATTATTATCGCAGTTTCATTCAGAATTATTCTAAATTAACTGCACCACTTACTACATTAACACGTAAAGGAGCTAAGCACTGACCCATAGAAGCTGAAGTAGCCTTTAGAACTCTTAAGCAGGCTTTTCTCCAGAAACCTTGTCTTTGATACCCAGATCCTAGACTCCCTTTTGTGGTGGAGGTAGATGCTTCATCCAATGGAGTTGGAGCAGTGTTCAGTCAGCATGGGACTTCAGGTACCTTACAACCATGTTTTGTTTTCTCCAAGAAGTTTTCTTCAGCTGAGAGAAATTATGCCATTCGTGACAAAGAACTTTTAGCAATTAAGTTGGCATTTGAAGAATGGCGTCAATGACTTGAAGGAGCTCAACACTGGATTACAGTTTATACAGACCACAAAAATCTTGAACATTTTCAACAGGCTTAACATCTTAATCCACGTCAGGCTCGTTGGGCTATTTTCTTTACGCGTTTTGACTTTGATCTCCGTTACAGACCTGCAGCAAAAAATCTTCGTGCGGATGCTCTCTCCCGTTCTATTTGTTCCGAAGAACCTGATGATTCTTCACAAAATATCATTGATCCAGCTCGAATTCTTCTTTCTGTCACCGAAACTGTACCTCTGGGAAAAACAGTGGTTTCCAAGAGACTTCAAAATCAGGTATTATCCTGGTATCACGATTCCCACATTGCAGGACATCCAGGACGTGCACGGACACTGGCATTAATTCAACAATTTTATTGGTGGCCAAATATGAGAAAAGATGTTCACGCTTACGTGGATTCATGCCCAGTATGAGCTCAACAGAAAACTTTAGTGGGTCGCCCTTGGGGGGAATTACAACCATTACCAGTTCCAGAGGAGCCTTGGACACATCTATCTACCGATTTCATTGTAGATCTTCCAATATGACAAAACAAGACTGTCATTTGGGTGGTAATTGATCACTTTTCTAAGATGGTCCATTTTACTGCATTATCTAGTTTTCCTTCAGCATCTCAATTGGCTCAACTTTTTGTGCAACATATTTTTCGTTTACATGGACTTCCTAGAAATATTACTTCTGATCGTGGTACCCAATTCACTGCAAAAGTTTGGCGGAATCTCTGTAAAAAATGTGATATAACTTTAGATTTCACAACTGCATATCATCCGCAAGCTAATGGTCAGGCTGAACGTACTAATCGTTCCCTAAAACAATTTCTCAGAAACTATATCATTGTTCAACAGGATAATTGGGTTGGTCTTTTACCATGGGCTGAATTTTCCCATAATTCACATTTCTGCACAGCCACTGGAGTTTCACCATTCCAAATCGTTCATGGCAAACTGCTTCCACCTGTGCCATTTCCTTTATCCGTTCCATCTCCAGCAGCTCAAATGACAGCCGAGAAATTGAAACAATTATGGATCCAGAGCCAACAAATGATTAAAAAAGCAAGTTTAACAGCTAAAAGATTTTTTGATCACCATTGTAAACCGGCACCTCAATTTTTGCAAGGAGATAAAGTGTGGCTTAGTACTCATAATATCCGTTTAAAGGTTCCTTCCATGCGTCTGGCTCCCCGATATATTGGCCCTTTTTCAGTACTCAAACAATTAGGACCAGTGACATATCAACTACGACTACCTCCTTCATTAAAAATTCATAATTCCTTCCATGTATCTCTTCTTAAACCACTCATACTCTCTTGGCCCATTCGAGGAATTCCTGATTCACCACAGTTTATGGCGAAGAGTGACATTATCTATCAAGTTCATGAAATCCTGGATGTTCGAAAATGTGGATGAAGATGGGAATAGTCCGGAAGAAAATTCTTGGGAACCAGCTTCTAATATTTTAGATAAGAATTTAATTCGACAATACCATGCAAATCATCCAGGAAAACCGAAACCTTCTGTAGGAGGGTCTAGAGGGAGAGGTACTATTACGCGTTTGCTTACCTTGGGCTGGGCTGCAGCACACCCCAGTCGTCGGGTATCTAATTTAATGGCAGTGCGCGTGGGGGTTAGTCGGGGAGCGGCGCGGTTTCTGACAGGCGCCCCGGACTTCGGGTCTCTAAATTAATTTTGAGTTTGCCTCTGGGATCGTTCGCTGCCGGGGGTTGGCTGTGAGTTCGAGGCGATTGCGTGGTCAGGGCTCCATCATCCTCCTCTGTGTTTCCGGGTGTCCCTGATGTCAGGTTTCTAAGGTTCCGCGATTTTTAAAGGAGCAGTCATTTCTTTTTTATTTCCTTCAGCCTATTTCTGTCATCACAATGACATCACAATGCAGGGATTATATAGGAAAGTTCCAGCATAGCACTAGTGCTTTGGCAACATTTTCTTTCAAGTGTCAAGTCCTTTATTTTTTATCTCCTGTAACTCCTGAGGTTCTGGGTTTTCCTGTGATATTTGGACTTGCTGTAATTTACAGATTTTTTTCCTTGTATTTTCTGATTCCTGTTGTCAAATACCAGTATTTATTTTTTAATAAATTCTTTAATTTTGGCTGACATCCATTGATCTTCGCTGTCTACTTTGATCCACCTGTTTGTGCTAAGTCCAGTCCTCAATCTGAAATCCCACGTAAGTCCAGCTGACCCCAGCACCCAAGGGCTCAACCTAAGGGGAACGAGGATTAGTTTTGGTGAAGATTAGTGGGGTTTCAGTGTTGTCCAGTCTTGCCTCCTGAAGAAAGGATTTCAACTTACATCCTGGTCACCTTTCTTCAGTTTAAGGGTCCACTTTATAATAGTCTAGAACACCGACGCTGCGCAGACATCGCTCGCGTTGAAAGGTAAGGACCCTTGTCGCCGCCAGTTTTGCGCCGAATAACTACACCTTTTAAGGTGTAGTTATTCGGTGTGAAAGCCGGCAGTCAGCACACCGCAATGGTGCGATGGCTGCCGGCTTTCGCAGGCCTGCCCCCCCACTTCACCCCCCCCCCGCCCCCCGTTATCGCCAGATTTTCTAAGTTCTGTGACCTTAGAAAATCCAGCTCTAAGTCACTATGGTAATTAACATTTCTTTCTAAATCTCTCTCAAAAGAAGCAAGATGCATTCAAAAGAGTTATTCAGGTAAGTCACAATATTGTCCGCTCTTGTTCTTTATACTGTATTTTACTTAACACCAATGTATTCTCTGAACTGGATACTTTGGACTGCTCTGTAGCTTGCAGAATCTTTGATCATTTTTTCTTTTGTAAGTATAATTTTCTTCCTGTAATTCTGTATATATATTTCTTTTGTTTTTGAGTGAATGTCAGTAATGTCTGACTAGACCTAGGCTGTTGTGAGAGTGCAAACTTAGCTGTAGGATACAGGATGTGTTGTCTCTGATGCTCCAAATAGGTGCTTGTGGAGCTGATTGAGAATGAAGCACTCTTGGTTTTGTAACTCTGGTCCTCTTCTCTTTGGTCACCTTCCAGGAACCGCAGAATCAATCTATTGCCTGACTTTAAGAAAGTAAAAAAGAGAAACTATATGCCTCTCACTGTATATCTTCTGGGAATCTAACTATGTAACCCTAATGTGTGTGCAACAGGAACCTACCATGTACTGAAATAAAAGGATAAGCAATACTCTTCCTGTGGGAACAGAAAATATTTTAATTATTTTTCTAGTTACTCTTTCAAAATGTCCCACTCCTTCCTTGTGCAGAGAGGAGTTTGTCTGAATTTGGAATCTCCTTTAAAAGTCTGGCTTTTTTCCCTGGATTGGTAAAAAAAAACAACAAAAAAAACCCCCAAACAGTTTAATTGTCCTGCTTAATGTCTTTTGACTGTTCACCAAACAGTAACACTGGCTCAAAACATTGATTTTTCTTCAGTGGAATTACATCTCAGTATACAGAAGACAAAATGGGTTAAAGTCACTCCTCACTGGTTCAGTCCAGCTTTTTCCCCTTTGTCCCCTCTGGAAGAAAGGTTTTACTCTGGGACCAACTGGATTCAGAGCTGTGCCACAATCATGCACTTCATTCTCCCCTTCTGCTTGGAATCTTGACTTTACAGTTTTCCCAGTAACGTTTTAACTGGTAAATCACTTCTGAATAGAACAGGTAAATTCCATGTTCCTATTCATTTAATTATTTTTTAACTTTGCCTGTATTTCTTCCTTACCTTGACAGTGGATTTTCTTATTTTCACAATCTCTTCCATTCTTTGACTTGTTCGGGCTTTAACAATGATAGATGTTCTCTCTCTGTTCCCACTATTTCTGTCTCAAACAAACAGGGTTTTCTCCTTTTTCCCTGATTCCAAGGCAGAGCTCCAGCTATAAGTTTCAGCCTATGCACAAGACCAGTCTCTGCACATGGCTTTTTTTTCCACAAGGAGATTACTGCCCTGGATGAAGTCACAAAACAGAAAATAGTTCCTCACATAGTGCTAATATATCCTTAAACACTTCTTTCTGGACTCCTTTATAACTTCCTTAAGATGGCAAAAGTCTAACAATATAATCCAGTTAGCACTTTTGTTAAACACAGTACTAAACTTTTACGAAACACAGTCAACTCACAGCTCCTTGATTCTTCCACAGCTTTTATACAAAAAAACCCAAAAAACTAAGCATGAGGCTTTATTGCAGCTAACATCAGTGTCCATGCAAATTAATCTGTCACAGGGGAACTATTGACACATGGAATCTTGTGGTGCAACTCCTTGACCTCCCATAGATTTGTATTGGCTCCAACTGCTTCCTGTGAAACACCATCAAAATGTATCTTCTAAAACTTTTTTAAAGCTTCTTTTTGAAATAAAAATTATATGAAGGGATTGCTCAATGATTGCTCACATCTAGGCTGGCACTGGTTTCCGTACTTTTGTTCTGGTTTTCTCAGAGTGATTTACATTAATAGAGATCTGTGCTGATGTCACTTCCTTTTTCCCTTCCCTGCAGATTCAGCTGATTCAAAAGATACAAATGTAACTTCCTCAGTGCACTCTTTTTGTGGTTGTTTGTTTTTCTGTGAGTCCTGCTTGCTGTGTAATAACAGGAGCTGAATCATTTCTGTTCTGACTTCTGATGTGGCTAAAGCCTGCTTTTTGCTGTTCTTTCAGAACCATAGAAGATAATCAGACATGGATGAGATAAAAACACAGGCTGGCTCTCGCAGCCTATCTTTCCCTGTTTTTAACCACTGCAGCATTTCTGGGATTTCTTTCAACCAGGCATACAGAATGCAAGTATTTTTTCACTTATTTACACTATTTTAGTAACTTCAGACCTTGAGGGGAAGTTTTTTTTTGCCCTAATTAAGATGGTTTCCTTAATCCTTTGGCTACTCAAGTCTGGGATTGTAACAGAAGTTTTACTCTTAGTTGTAATAAGATGGTGCCATGGTAACGGATTTTGTCTGGCTACACCTCCTCGGCTTGGCAAGAAGACTCCGTTGGACACAAATCTAGATTATGTTCAAAAGTCTTTATTGCATGTTGCCTAGTCAAACTGTTTTTATGCCCTGTTAATAAGATATCAAATCACGCATCAACAGGCATTGCAACAGTAGAGATAGATCATACAGTGGTCAGTATTTAACACTGAAGGATGTTTGCAGAGGTATGGTCTCCCACCTTAGCCATCAAGAGGAGAAACAAGAAGATTTTATGAATTGTAAACTGTGCACACAATGAAAACCCTTCCCCCTGGTTGCATAACATGGGAAAGAAAGAGAACCATTACACATTTTACATGTACCTTACCATCCAGGGAATGATTTTGCATGAGGGCAGAGTTGCATTAGAAGTGGGATAGACTCTTTCACTACTCACTCTTTTATTCTTGTCCCTGGCTGGTCATGAGCCCAGAGCCATGTGCTATGTATTTCCTGATTAATTCCACAAAGCCAAATCCAAACTAAATCAGACAAACTGTTTTAAAACTTCTGTTTAAAAAAAAAAAAAAAATTTCAGGCCCGAGAGTCAGAACTATCCAGGTATGCAACTTAGCCGGATAAGTTATATCCGGCTAACTTGCAAGGGATGTTCAGTGGTACGGTTATGCTCCTGATTATCCACACACAAACTGCTGCTTAACTAGATAAGTTATATCCAGCTAAGTTAGACCTGCTCTATGGCTGGTCTAACTTATCCAATTAACTTAACCGAATAAGAGCGAATATCACTTATCCAGTTAAGTTAACCGGATAAGTAGCGCGGACCTGATATACCCACTGCCTGCCCACATTTTATGTGACTAAGAGATAGCCACAGAAGTGATTTATCTGGCTATCTAATAACCGTTGAATAGAACCGGATATTCAGCGGCCCACTAGATAGTCGGATAAGTCCTACTTATCCATCTCTTGAGCGCTGAAAGCATTTGGAATATCGAGCTCACCACGTTTAACAGAACATGCAACCTATCTGACCAGAGGAAACAGCACATAGAACGAGCTTCCCCTCTAATCCAGGTAACAATGGGAAGGGGAATGGAGGAAGAAGAGAAGAAATGCATACATAGAACATTACTCTTATCTTAAACTCAGCTTCAAAACTACAAACAGGGTACTTTTTTGTAATCTCACATTTCTATTATATAACAAAACTGTTCAAAAAGTTAAAAAAGAATCAGATTATTTATGATAAACAGCAATTGGAGCAAATCATATTCCCCTGCGATTCCCTCAGTGGAAAAATCGTGCAACTCCCCTACAAAGCTTTCTAGACTGCAGGTTTATACACTACTCAAATAGAAAGTCATTCTCCTACAGAAACGGAAAAAGGTGATCTGAATCATGCGAAAGAAACAGTGCAAGGGCTTTATATGGTTGCAATGCTCTGCAGAACCTTTCCATTTCTGGTAGAATGTGGCAGCCTAGTTTGAAGTGGTTGTCTTTTGTCCTGAAGACTTGGAGCCCTGCTAACAGTGCAGATCTAGTCATCCCATACAGATCCCACCATCTTTCGTTAAGGATCTCAGCAGATTGGTTGTGAAGTTTTGTTTGGGGTTGCAAGAGAGCATGGGTTAAAAGCAAAATGCTTACAGGCCTTGATGACAGGGGTGGGATGAGTCTATCATATTTCATGAATTAGCAGAGAGCTATACACCTTAAAAGTGTACATGTAGCTATGTGGTACAGAGAACCAGAGGACAAGTATTGGATACTTATGGGAAAGGGGGGAGGGGGGTCTACCTTAGCATACAGGATTAGGGTCACTGCTTGAGTTATCTTGTAAAGCAAAGGAAAAACTGGTTGAGGCTCACCTGTTCCTTAAGAGAGCGTTACACTTATGTGGAATCTTCTAGTAACCAAGGGCGAAGATCTCTCCCTGGCTTTCCCCTTTAACTCCTTTGCTGGGCAGTCTTTGGGGCCAATGCAATAAATATGCGCAGAAAGCAGGTGCTGAACAGTCAGCACCCACTTTCTTAATGCGCCCCCAGGCACCCTCCTTGGGGGCGCCATGCAATATTTAAATTAGGGGGTCGCGTTAGCAAGGAGGCGCTAGGGGTGCTTGCGTGCCCCTAGCGCCTCCTTGCTAACAAGAACCTGATCGGCGTCGGCTGTCTGCCGGTTAGGAAAACTGACGCCGAGTTTATCAGCGGCGGTTTCCCTAAACGCCATTCAGCCAGGGGGTTCAGGAAACTGACGCTTGTCAGTTGAGCGTCTGTTTCCCGCACCCGACTGCCGGTGGGTTTTTTGTTTTACTTTTTTTTTAAACTAGTTTTGTTTTTCCTCTTACTTAATATTGCAACGATATTAAGTAGGAGGCAGTACAAAAAGCAGTTTTTAAGAGCACTCAGCTATTAACGCCTGCTCCTAGTCGCATATTTTTTTTTTTTCGCATCGGGAGTGAATACTTAATAGCCTCATTCTCATGCATTTGTATGTGATGAGCGCTATTAGATTCACTCTGCGTTGGACGTGCGTTGTAGAGGCGCTAATCTCCTTATTGCATAAGGGGATTAGTGCCTCTACAATAGCTGCAGCCTAAAGTATATACCCTAAGGCCTGATTAAATAGCCACACTTCAAACTACTTGCAGAATTGTAAATAATTCCATTCCTCCTTAATATCGATGGGCAATTTATTCCACATAAATGGAGCATAACTAAATGCTGCTTTTCTAGTCTAATATCTGATGCAGTTTACGCAGTTTACGTACATGCGGGTTGTTCAGGCACTAACTAATCCCCTTATTGCAAAAGGGGATTAGTTAGTGCCTATGCAACCCTGAGTGCACTGTATTGCATCGGCCCCTTTGAGTATCATCAGCCCTCCTTAATCTGAAAGCTCTGAAATGGCTTCAACAAAGAAATGTTTAGCATATAGGGTCAGTTCAAATGGGGAGAATTCTTGTGGCTGTAAGATCTTCAAGACAAACGAGAAGATAGGGGATCTTCCAGTCTTTAGTTATATTCCACCGCAAGGGATAGTGAACAAAAGGCCAAACCAAAAATATTATTACGCAGGAAAGTGCATGCTGCCCAACCAGTTCTGATCTAAGCATGAGGTACGCAAGTGTGCTTTCTTATACTCTCCACTAGAGTTGCTAACTGTCCTGATTTTTTCTGGACTGTCCAGATTTCTGGGGTACTGTACAGAAAAAAGAGAGAGAGGGCTAAAATGCTCGTAAATATCCTGATATTAGCTCTCCAGCTGCATCTTAGCATATGATCTTCCCCTATGTGCACTTTGGTAGCTACTCTACATTCATTAGGTGTTGGATACATTTATTTTGCATCACTTACATAGACTTCAGTTCTTGACTTAATCAGTGGACTAAAAACGTTTTACGAAACATGTTTGGCCCTTGGACTAGAAAAAAGCAAACCTTTTTCAGAGTAAAGATGCTCAGGATATGAGGGTAGACTCAGAAGGAACATTAGAAAATATTTCTTCACAGAAAGGGTGGTGGAGGCATGAAATAACCTCTCAGGGGAGGTGATGGAAGCAAAAACTGTAACAGTTCAGGAAAACACTGGACAACTGCAGAGGATCATTAATTGCAAAGAAGTGAAGGAAAAGCCAGAGATCATCTGAGGTCGATGGCACTGTAACAGGAAATATCCTGGGCAAACGAGATGGGTCCTTATCAGTTATTCTATTCTATGCTTCTGTGTTTTTCAAATGGTGAAGACTGGCTATAAAAGTTGCATGTGCATAAACTGCATCAGATGTTAGACTAGAAAAGCAGCATTTAGTTATGCTCCATTTCTGTGGAATAAGTTGCCCATTGAGATTAAGGAGGAATGGAAGTATTTACAATTCTGCAAGCAGTTTGAAGTGTGGCTATTTAATCAGGCCTTAGGGTATACACTTTAGGCTGCAGCTATTTGGACTGAAACTGAGAGAGAATATTATTCGTTCTCAACTTTTCTAACAAAAGTTGTATTTACATGCATAGAATGGTATTTTACCAGTGTTTATTTGTTTTATTATATGGTGTTATTGTTTTATTATGCATATTGTAAAATGATTTTTAGTGTACCTTGCTATGATGGATATTCTGATATGGCACACAATCAAATATGAATAGATAAAAATAAATTAAACCTTAATGTGTTCAGAAATTTGATGACTGGATGTTGGCATCTCTACTTACTCTCCACTTTAGATAAGATTTTTTTTTTAAAAGATGATTGAATTATGAATATATGCGAAAGATGTGTGAATAGACAGTAGCCAGGGTTGAAGTCCTAATGAAACTTGAGTTAATTCAATCCTTTCTGTGTCTGTTACCATGTGTCCAATATATGTGCACACACTTTTTCTGTGTAATTACAGTTAGGCAGAATTTGCACATAGACTAAGAATGCCTTCTTTATAGAACCCAGGAAACTGATCCATTGTGTGGCTGAAATCATCACTTGGTTGTGAGTGGACCAGGAATATTTTTAAAGAAAGGGGTCTAAAAGCCTAAAAACGAATTAAACACATTTTGAAATGTAGTTGATAGAGGATGAGGATTGTTGCAGGATCCGTGTATTTGTATTTGGGACTTTAGCTCTATTCAAGAGGACTGCACATCAATTTCTTTTAAAAACATGTGATTCTGTCCCAGCTCCGCCCCTCTGGACAGTCATACTCACCAATAAACTCTTAATCTATTGATATTTACATTTCCCAAGCAATTCCTTAAGAGTTTCAGCCTGCACTCTGCCCACCCGTTTCTGATCCAGGCATGAGGTAAGTAAATGTGCTTTGTTAGATTTATTTTTTTTAAAGATGATTAAATAAGAATGTATGAGAAACATGTGCGCATGTACAGTATGCCAGGGTTGAAGCCTTGCTGATTGGTGCTACTGCTCACGTTTCAAACTTCTGCTAATTCAATGCCCTTTTTGTAAAAAAAAAAATAAATTATGACAGTAAAATAACTTACTGTTTTTGAGAAATTGGTGTCTGGCCCCCTTCAATAATATGGGACTTATATCCAAAATTTACTGTACTATCATGGAAAGGGAGGTAGACCACTTAAAGGGACATAAACATTTTGGTACAAGGACATTGGACAAGAAATTCAGGAAGAAGATTGGGATCAAATTATTTGGAAGCTCACCCTGAGCAAACTTTATTTATACAAGAACAAAGGAAAATGAATGTAAGACACTATTTTAAGTTAAGATTATTGAGGCATCTAAAATATGTGCTTGATAAAAATGACTTCCGGGTGGTGGTTCAGGCCTTCGTGCTGTTTGGAGTTGACTGCTGCAGCTCCTGTTGCTTCACTAAGAGCAATTCAGGTTCTGCAGAACTCTGCAGCCCGTTTGTTGGTGGGTGGTCAGCGCCGGGAGCATATTACTGCTCAGTTGCAGGAACTCCATTGGCTATCGGAAAGATACCAGACCAGTTCAAAATCTTAGCTCTTGTATTTAAGGCCCTGAAATCAAGAGGACCTTCTTATTTAGCCACTTTACAGAGGCATAATGTTCCTACTCGGGACCTTGCAGCCAGTTGATAAGAACCTACTAGTAATTCCTCCCATTCAGACAGCATGACTGCAGGAGATGTGGGTTAGGACATGCCTTGCTGCAGGGCCAAAATTATGGAATGTCTTGCCTGAGGCCGTGCGTTCCTGTAGAGTTGGGTTCCTGTAGAGTTGCGTTCCTGTAGAGTTGGGTACTTGCCAGGTTCTTATGGCCTGGATTGGCCACTGTTGGAAACAGGATGCTGGGCTTGATGGACCCTTGGTCTGACCCAGTATGGCATTTTCTTATGTTCTTATGTTCTTATGTAGTGATAGCAAGTCTTAAGAACATAAAAACATAAGATATGCCATACTGGGCCATTTAGAAAACAGCTAAAGGCATATCTGTATAGATAGGCTTTTGATGACTACTGTTTTAGAGGAGTGTTCAGAGTGCTTACATCAGGAAACATCAATGTTTTACGTTCACTTATGTTTGATATTTATTTATTTATTTATTTATTTATTTATAGATTCTTTTATACCGCGGTACGTATAGACATACATCACCTCGGTTTACAGTGAAACAATAAATTAGCAACAGGCTTTACATGTAACAGTTTACATGTAACATGATATTGTTTTTAGTACTGATTTATATTTATAAGTGTTATGAATTTGTATGTTCCTATAATCCGCCTACCACATTTTGGTTGATATAGGTGGAATACAAACATTTTAAAATAAATAAATATACCATTGCTGTTGTACCCCAGTCCAGTTGCATAAAATGAAGCTCACTGCCTCAAACGCTTGCTGGAGGGGAATGTGGAGTTTATACTATTTGTAATGGTTTCAATAAAAATACAATCATATGCTCTGCTGGAAAGATCTCCAGTTTCTCTGTCAACCAGCACTCACACAGGAAGTAATTTTCAAAAGGAACTGGGTTTTACATGTGTAAGTGGACTTTTGAAAATTGCTAATTTAATGTGTGCAAGTCCTTTGAAAAATTTACTCCATGGGGATGAATTGTCAAAATGTTTTACAGACATAAATGCACTTTATGCGTGTAAATGGGCTTTTGAAAATTGTTATGATATTTGCTACTTTTCCGTGCGTAACTCCTTTGAAAATTACCAACATACTTGAATGTAATTTGCCATAATGCATCCTGATTTCGGATGCTTTTTAAATGCTGAAATAATAATCAGGGTAATTTTCAATAAGCCAAGATACATGGGTACACTGTACTTGTACAAACATAATTACAGATACTTATACCTACTGTATCTGTGGATGGACATTGTAAAATACATATGTAAATGTATAAGGAAATATATTTGTATTTCCCCTCTCCTGAGCTCATCACACCCCTGGGGACTCAAGGATGGTAACTTTTAAACAGCCACGCGGGCATACATGTATATGCATATGCCAGCTTGCGCACATGGACACGTCTATTTTATAACATACGCCCATATATGGGTGCAAGTTATAAAATCAGCAGTATGTGCGTACGTATGCGCATAATTTTATATGGACGCGTGCATGTGCGTGCAAATGCTGCCTCTACCACATAAATGGGAGGATTTTGCTGGATTGCACGCTGACGCAATGGCTCTTTTTCCTCATTTTGTTCCCAGTTCACCCAGTTATCTGATCAAATTTCCTACCCCCCCCCCTGTTAATTAGACACCCTTTTATCCTTTTCACCCCGCTCACTCGCCTACTTGTTTTTATATTTATACTTACATGCTGTCCATAGCAGAAGTAAAGTTATGCAACAGGGGACCTTGATGCACGCTTGTGCATGAAAATACTTACCAGCATATTTCAAGTTTACTTCCCAGAATACCAATGTCCAATCCATGCTATACCCGGATCATGCCCACGCCCACCCTTTTTTTTAGCTTTTCGATTTGTGCGCGTACCGGGAGATACGTGCATACTTGTCTGCTTTTTAAAAACTGTGCGGCACCTGCGGCCTGAGAGATGCACATATCTCCCATCTTTGATGCACAACAAGCTTTTAAAATTCACCTACTATTTTTTGTGCTGCAAAATGTATATTCATAGCCAAATATATGCAGACTTTTTAGTTTCCCTGTAGGGGATCTGCTCCTCACCTTCTAAACTGGAGTAATAGTGCAGCCTGCTTCTCGTCTGCCATGTCCTCCTGCGCAGTCTGCGACTATGATCCACAAGCATGGTGAAATCTGATCTGGTTTAAGGGGAAACCAAAATATACAAAGTAATCTGTTTCTTATATACATCTCTGCAAATATTTCTCATGAATATTCATTGTGGATGTCCTTGAAGACCGGAGTTTCTTGTCTGCATTTGAGCACTCGCTAAATCGTTTTAAATGTGCACTAAAACCCTAAACGAAATAAAACTCCCCCACCCCAAAAAATGGTAACTGAATCAAACAATGAAACAAAATGAAAGTTTTTCCCATAGCCATCCCTATCTCTTGCCATAGCCAAGTAGGTGACAGAGTTAGGGGTGTCATAGAGAGGTGGTAATCAGCCTCCCAAATTGCTTTCCAATTTCCATATTTGGTACTGCCAGCGGCCGACGTTCTATGACTGTGGTGCACACTCGAAAAACAATGCAAAGTAAACTGTGAAACGAATCGTGTAAGTGCTATCTGCTTTGCATTCCCCTTCACCAAGGAAAAACGAATATTCAGCTGGACAGAGTTTAACGAACATTTATTAAACCCCAACCTGGGAATTAGGTTGAGCCACGTAGATTTTCCACACACGGCTGCAAAATACGTTTTTATAATTCCAATACTGTTCATTATAAAAATGTGTGCGTCCTTTCTGCCATTGTGTTATCATCGCTGGGGGTTCATCATTGCGTGCATATTGAATTTCATTTACTGCCAGCTACTTAAATATTGAAAATTCTGGTGGGCTTTCTGCAGAGAGGGACTGGCCATCTACCTCTGCATGAGAAATTGCTCATGCCACTGAAATAAAAGTAAAGTGGTTGATGGATTGGTCCACTGAGATGTAAAAATAGAGCTGAAATTAGCTCTGCTTTCATTAGGATTTTCATTTAAAGCCCACTCCTCAGGGGGCAAATATATTTTGGTTATTAGACATAACATTCTTATCAAATGCGCGCATGGTGCATGCCACTACCAGTGCCACCATATATTTTAAAATAATAACGAGCAGAAAAACATCTTACCATGAAAATGAAAAGCGTTTCTCTTTAGCGTGAACAGAGAGCCCTGTCAGCAAATAAGCGAGGTTGGGTCTTTTAGGTCCTGGAACACAAGAATGAATGAAGGAAGGGAGGGAGGTATTGAAAATAAACCTTTTCATTCTATTCAGCATTGTTTTATGATTATTTGTATTTAGTTTGCATAGAATGCTACTTAGGATTTCAGCATTATAGTCATATTGATGCGTAGTTCCAGTTAGCCTGAAAAAAAAAAAAATCAAGTAATATAAGTTCTGATTTATTAAGAGTGAGCTTTTCCTGTTTTGCGCCTGAGGGGGAAAATCCTTGATAAATTTAGTCTCCAGGTTGCCATTCAGCCTTTTTTTTTGTGGCCATGTATTATATTTATTTCTCATGTCTCCTCCAAGCTCTATGAATATTTAAACAAACACTGTCAGGATTGATAAAATGGGAATTTGAAAATCTCTAGAAGATAAATCTCATTATCCCATGGTTATTTGTTGCTGTCTCTTTAGCTATGCTTTGCATTTCTTTTGTGCTTTTTATGTGCATTTGTTGAAAGTTTAAATGTCATGACACAATGGCTTGTATTTGTTTGCAACAGCGGTACAGTAGGAAAGATTTAAAACAAACGAAGCAATACTCACCAGCAGCTCAGCAGAAAGCAGCTTAAGCTAAGAGGAACCAAACTTGTTGCTTCAATTTTCTTATCTTTGCTACTGCCCCATGATGGCATACAAATGTCCCACTGAGTTCCATGGCTCACCACATCCAAAATAAGAAAATAGCCATGAGAGGAGCTTCTGGTACAAATCAACCAATCCCAGTCAACTAAAACACATTGAGATTATTTCACAATCACATATACTTTAGGAAAAAATGTTTTGGGTTTTTTTTTTGTGCCTTAAAAAGATTCACAATTTTATTTTCAGACTGCTGTTTTTGGGACCTGTAAAAGAACATACATGCCTTTCCTGAATCTTGTGTAACTGACGATTAGAGGGAGCTCTAGAGGACATATTGGAAGCCAGAGAGACGATGATAACACTCTTAGGCAAAGCATACTGGGAATTTTGTTTGAAGAGAGTCTAGCCCTGGGGTAGGCAGCTCTGGTCCTGGAGTGCCGTAAACAGGTCTGGTTTTCAGGACTTCCACAATCAATATGCATGCATGAGGTATATTTGTGTACAATGGAGGCAATGCATGCAAATATTCCTCATGCATATTCATTGTGGATATCCTGATCTAGCCTATGTATGTGTGTGAGGGGCCACAGGTGGAAGTTATTAGGAAATTGAAAGAAGAACAGAGAAAAGCTGGCAGAGAAGCAGTCAGAGAGGACCGGGACACTGTTAGGAAGTGTATGTCATGTAGCACTATAGAAATGTTAAGTAGAGACCAAGAGCCAATATGCTGTTAGGGAATTTCCATTTTGCTTCCACAAAAAATGTTCAAAGTGAGATGCAAAAGTAAAAAACTACAAGGAACAAATATACAATGGTAGTAGCAACTTATATATCATCTAACATACCACATAGTATAAACCAACAGTTCAGTAAATGACAATATAATAAAATTTAAACGATCTGCACTAACATAAAAAAATACCATCCCATAGCAATCAATTCCTGGATTAATGCAATAAATCTAACTAGATAAAGCAGTCCCGCTCCCGCTCAGCGCAAGGGTTATTGTCTAACAAACATCACCAATAAGTTGTTCAATTTTCATTGTTTAGAAAGAGGGAAACTTTTTCTGTAAGGTGGGGGATTTGTAATGTCTGCTTACTGCTCTGTGTCGCTGGAATCTGGAAGCGAGCCAAGCATCAGCAGAACATTCTGTATGGCTGCCCATGCGCTAGGTAATACATGGCATTCTCAGAAGAATGATGACAGGAGTTGAGATTTTTTATAGACTAAGGGGCAGATTTTCTAAGTTCGCAGAACTTAGAAAATCCGGTGGTAACAGGGGGCGGGCGGGGGGGGGGGGCGGTCCTGCGCTAGCCGGCAGCGATCACACAGCCGCGGTGCGATCGCTGCCGGCGACACACCGAATAACTACACCATAAAAGGTGTAGTTATTCAGCACGAAATAGGCAGCAAAAAGGCTCCTTACCTTTTCGCTGTCTGCGCCGTCTTCGCGGAGTCGGCCCCGATGACGCCCCGACTCCTCCTCTTCCGGGGCCCACTCCACCCCGATGTCCCCTTCGCAGGCATGCGCTACGATTTCTAGCGTGCGATAGCATTAGAAAATAAGGCCCTAAGTGAAGGAGTTGGAACCGTGACTTTTTGTATCTGAACTGTTTTCTTGCCGTTTCTACCTGTTTTTGCTGTGGACTTTGAAATTTTTTTTTTCAAGTAAACTTTTCTCTTGTTTGGAGCACCAACCTTGTGTGGTCTGTATTTTGTGAGTGAGGTAAACTCAGCCTTGCAGTACTGCTTGCCCCCAATCTATGGGACCCAGAGACCGTATTCCCCCACCCCAGGTTGAGTGAATCCAATGCTCTCCAGGGTTGGGAAGGTGACCCCGGCTGAGAGGGATGGGGGGGAGGGGAGGGGTTATATACTGATTAATGATCTAGAAAAGGGAATAAAGAATGCAGTGATTAAATATGCAGATGACACAAAGTTATTCAAAGTAATTAAAACACAAGCAGATCATGGGTAATTGCAGGAGGACTTTGAGAAGCTCGGAAACTGGGAATCTAAATGGCAGATGAAATTTAATGTGGAACAGTGCAACATGTCTACTAAGGTGATTAGCATTCTATGTACCTGATTGCCATATGCAGGCACATTAAAATTGAAAGCATCCCCATATGCCCTAAACACTGCCCATTGCTCTTTGAATTGTAAACTCTGTGCATAGCACTGAGGTTCCCAAACCTGTTCTGGGGGACCCCCCAGCCAGTCAGGTTTTCAGGATGTCCACAATGAATATGCATAAGATAAAATATGCATGCTTTGGAGATGCAGCAGGATATGTTTCCAGAGGAATATACCCAGTTAAGTTGAAAGATATCCAGACATGTTCTCCACCCCAACCAGACTTACTAGACTGAATGTTGGTACTACTTGGCTAATCGCAAGCCCCACCCTGGAAAATCTCTGCACTTTCTTATCTGGATAATTTCAGCTGAACAATGATTTACCCTGCTAAAACCTAACTGTTTCGTGGGGTGGGAAATTGAGAATGTGAGATTTGTCTGGCTGAGTCCAAATTTAGCAGGCAAACCCCTTTGAACATGGACCTCTTGGTGTCAAGTCAAGAAATATGGGCAGATACACTGACTATGTTTCTGAGATTTCTAATATTTTTCCTTAAATTTGTTGTTTGGAAATAGCAAAAAGTGCTTAACTCCCATTAGAGTTGGGTTGAATTTGTGTAGCTTTTGTCAATGTGTACGGAAGCACTGACACTTCTTTGAAAAAGTGATTTGAGCTCCCGGTATCTAACCTACTCAAATGGAAATGTGGTGCACACAACTCAATATGCAGAACAGGGCCACCAAAATGCATAGTGACATTGCTGAATGCTTTCTCATGACTACAGAAAAGGGATGACCCATGTGAAATGCTTGAATTGTCTTTGAACAGTAGTTGACAGGTCAGACAATTACATGTGGAAGTGAGACTATTTTAGCCAAATTTAGACTATTTAGGAAAACTGGTGGTTGCCTAGAGTGCCAAGTGTGACGAAGCCTAAGGTCACTTCACCAGTAAGAGCTGGGTGACCCTTTCAGTTTAGTCAGTAAAAATGCAGATTAGTGTGAGGGAGAGGTACCATTCAAATTCAGCCCCTCCCTTTGAGGGGTCTGGAATGCTTGGGCCCCTGAGAGTCCATTTAGCAGTTTTCTACAGAGAGTTCCGGAGGCAGTCCCTTTAGGTTTGCAACAAGTTAGGAGGCAACTAGATTTTTCCTTTGTTATACTTCAGGCCCAGTCAGTGGAAGCAGGCTAGACCAGCCTGGGGATACTGACCAGGGTCGAGAGGGTTTTTCTTCCAGTCTACTCTCTAGCTGGTTGGGAGATCCCTCTGGGTTGTTTTAGGCATTTTAGATTCTTCATGGTAGGAGCCTCACTGGACACCTGGGCCTTTCTTGGGCACAAGGATTGAGGAACCCTGTGTCTGGGATGCACAGGGATAGGGAGGACCTGCCCCTGAAGTGCTGGTGATCCGTTGTGAGGAGGAACTCAGGTGTTAATATCATTTTGGGGAAAAGAAAACATTTGGTTAGAAGATCCAGGAGGAAGTTTAGGCTTCCCTTCCTTCTTGTTCGAAGCAAGAGAGCTGCTTGTTTCAAGGAGATCCTTCCCATCAAAGATCCAGGGAGAAGAAAGAGACTGTGTAAGAACCATAGAGATCCTGAAGATCTCGTAACAGTGAGTAAAGGAAAGCATCATCACTGGGGACCCTCATCTGGTGTTTCAGCACCTTGGGGAGAGAAAGAGATTTATTCTCTATGCCATTGACTTTTACCAGCGTTATCAGTTTTGGAAGGGTTTTTGACCATCCTAAAAGTCCATGCCCATCTGGGAACTCCATTTTTCTTAATCTAAGAGAATGGATATTTTCCTGGCCCTGATATAAGTGAGTCCTGCACAGACAGAGGGAAAGCAATTGAGAGAGAATTCTGTAGTGCTGCAGTTTGAGTTTTGTGCCATTCATAACCAATGGTAAACAGTAAAGACTTTAATTTTGGACACTAAATCAGTGACTCCAGAGAATTTCTTTTGCACTCACTGCACCCACCTTAAGGACAAATATCCTCCCCGAGGAAACAAAGGACAATAAAGGAATGTGTAAAAAAAAAAGTCACCTCTGTCAAAAAAGTCACCCCGTCACACTGGGCCCTGGAAGTGTATCTTCCTTCATCCTACAAAGGATTCGGCCCTGGAAATATGAGAGAATTTGAAAGAGCTAGCTGGTGAGAGGCTCCAACCCCAAAGAGTAACAGGTTAAGGATTGGCCTCACGATAACAGGCTTTCCCTTAATTTAAATAAAAGTGAAATTGTTTTCTTTCCCAGGAGGCTCAGTTTGATATCCCTGCAAACTTTCAGTTTGAGGGATTATCCATCCCCTTTCTTTTAAATGCTCGTAACCTGGTGGTCATAGTTGACTCCCCTCTATCTATTTGTTCACACATTAATTCAGTGGTTCACTCTGCTTACTTTAAACTCCGGACTCTATGTTCTCTAAAGCCCATCCTAGCTACTCATGATTTTTGTACCGTGACCCAGTCTTATCGTCGCTTGATTATTGCAACAGCTTGTTTTTAGGTTTGCCTGACTCCCATCTTCATGCTCTGCAGTTAATTTAAAATTCTGCAGCTAGACTGATTTCTGGTTCCTTCCCACATGATCACATTTCCCCAATCCTTGAAAGCTTATACTGGATCCTAGTTGTCTAGCAAGTGAAATTTAAAGTTCTAACAATGGTCTTTAAAGCTCTATATGGACTTTTACCACTCAGTATTCAGTCTTCTATTCGACAGTTTAGTTTAGTTTATTGTATTTCTATACCGTCGCATCAGACGTACCTTCACAACGGTTTACAAAGTATAAAACATATAATAAATACAATACATTTATAAAATAGTGATAACTAACTCTGTTAAAAGTATGAAATAAGTTAGTTATTAAAAGCAGTAAAAGTAAAATAGGTCAAATAAAATATAAGATTAAAACAAATACTCAAAAAACAAAACAAACAGCAGTACATTCCAGGCCATCAACTACTTTCTTCCTTTCAGCTGTTATTAGATATCCCTACCTAAAAACAAGTACAATTAACCACTCTTCATAAAATAATTTTTGGTATAGCAGATCGAAGCTTATGGAATGAATTACCCACAACAATCAGATCAGAAAATGACCTGCTTTGTTTTTGGAAGCAGTTCAAACCCTATCTTTTCTACCAAACTTTCCCAGGCTAGTGAGGGCCAGGAGCTGGCTCGGTCTGGGCACTAGGTGATGGGCCTTCTGTTTAGTGGATTCATTGCAGATTTATTGTGTGTTTCTATGCTGCTTTACCTATTGTTCGGAATCTACCTCTGTAATTTTTTGTATTGTAATTTGTTTATGTTCTATACTTGTAGATATTTTGTCAATAGTTTTTATTTTGCCAATGTTATTATGTTTGTTTATTGATATCTGCTAAGATTTTTGGATTAGAGGACTACACATTTTTTAAATAAATACAAATAAATAGAAAGAACACCTAGAAAGTATTGTGGGATGCACCTATACCTTCTTGGAAAAGGGGACGTGTAGTATTTTCTGTTGATGTACTAAAGTACATGTTTTACTTGGCTTTAATTCTTACTAGTGTATTATCAGCATGTAGTTGTAAATTTCTTTCTGGTGATATTTTTTTTTGTTCTTTCTCAGCACTGCATCTGTTCAGAAAACTTTCCAGGAGAAGGGAATTATCAGTTACTAAACTATCCTTTTCTCTTCAGAATCTTCTTCTTTTCTGTCAATCTCCAGTTTTTGAGTCCCTCTGCTGGTTGATCATTCACACATTTGACAGGATCTAGGATGGTGAAGGGTTTTTTTTTTGTTCCATTTATATAGCTTGAATAATTGTGCTGCCTTTTCAGGAACCTTTCAGACCCTCTCTCAGCTCATTTTGTCCCTCAGCAAATAGTTAAGCCTATTAAAATTGCAGCATGTCCTGAATTTAGGACCTTGACTAAGACTGGGTCCTAAGGTTATGAAATACCTGTAGCAGCACTAAAATGCAGTGCTGAAGATTTTCAACTTTGCTGTATTTAATTAGAGGCTTCAGCAAATGTTTCTTCGTCTTTCTTACAGAGACCTCAGTCCACAGAGCCTTCTAGTCCTGCCATGAAACTGACAACCTGTAAAAACAGGCGGCCCTTTAGGCTCTTCCCATGTCTTGGCGTGTCCTAATCAAATAAATATATTTACTGCAAAAATGGGCATCTCAGTTACCCGTCATTCTAAAACAGAATGTAACTGAGGGTAACACGTCTCAGTTTCTTGTAAGAAACTGAGACGTGTCCTTTTCACATTTTGAAATATTTAGCAAGTTACAATAGGGTGAAGATCATATCTTTCACTTGGAACTAATGACTAGTACCATGTATATACTAGCTAAAAGATGACTAATAGTTGTTTTTTGTGGATTTTTCTTATATATATATATATATAGCCCCTCTTCTTGTATTATCCAGAAAGGCAGGGATCACACTCACTCCTGGGACTGCACAGTCTCAACAGCCCTGGGATGTGGATTCTCCAAAAGGGGTGGGGGGAGGGGGGAGAGATAGAGCTCCAAGATCCGGGGGGGGGGGGGGGGGGGGGGGGTGACACTTGCTGTAGGTGCTATGTCCATGGGTGAAAGCTGAATAGTTGTAGGTACCCGAATAAACAGGGTGCATATTCTGGATGGGTGTTCCAGAATTAAACTTTACTGCTGCATGTCTTCTGCTGTAATTAACTGGCACCATACACATTCCTCCCTTGACATCCGTGTCCAAACTCAGGTTTCCACAACTTCTCTTTCTCTAAGCCAGTATCCCTCAGTACTTGGGGGTCCCAGGAATATCTCACCCTCCAGAGCATGGAAAAGTAAGAATCCCAGGTGGGCAAGGGTCTCTTGGATGAAGGGTCCCTTATAGAATAGCAGGAGGGTGACAGCAAACTTTCTCCCGAAACAAAAGACAAAGCTCAGAGAAATGGATTAGAACAGACTCTCTCCAAAAGCAGTCGCACTCATTACTGCCCATGTCCTAGATGTGAGATGGAAAAGCAGGTCTTCTCTTTTTCTGTCCTGATAGCCAAGGTTGAAAGGGAAGCCAGGGGAAATAACAGCGCTTTCTCCACTGACTGCTCACTTGAAATGCCACCCAGATCCCCTTGAGCAGGATGGCGCCTACCACTCAGAGGTGCTACACTCTCCACCCCGGGTCTGTCACTGGGAGATGGTCTATCCTACACGTCCTGCACATGTGTTATTTAGCCTTAAAGGAATGCCTTTTTATCATAAACATAGGCTCATTTAATACTCCCACTTTTACACATTATTACAAATTTTATTGCCGCATTCCCTGTTTTATTTGATAAAGATGCTTCAACTTCCAGGTTAATTAGAACCTGTTCCAACTTTTTTTTCATGCCCATGCTGACAGGAGACCTTGAGATGAGATACTAAGGACCTTCATTCATGGTTTGCATATCTTCTGCCACACCCCGAACCTTGCAGTAATCCAGGCACAGCAGTAGCAAGCCTCTTGCTGAAAGACATGGGCCATGGATCATTTGAATTTAGTACAAGTGTGTTTTTGATCAGTCAGAAAAAGTTGAGTGATACCAAGATTTCTCTTACTCATAGGAGTTGTGTGCTGATTTTTCAGTGTTCACAGTCCCGACTAGCCCATGAAGCAGCAATCAGGTCTAGGAATGAAGCCCAGATCTCCTGCTGTTCTGTTATTCTCACTCAGGCAGGTTACATGCATCAATCTTCTTAACTTCATCCTTTTCTTTGTGACAGGATTGTTCAACTGATTAATTCAAACATGGACGGTATCAGGAGTGTCAACTCCAGTCATTAAGAGCCACAAAAAGGCCTGGTTTTCAGGATATCCATAATAAATATGCATGAGATATATTTGCATACAAGGGGAAGATTTTCAAAGCCTATGTGCATAAATCCAGGTGGATTTACGTGTGTGGGGGAGGGGGGGGGTTACGAGCGCCGAGCCTATTTTGCATAGGTCCGGCAACGTGCGCAAGCCCTGGGACACGTGTAAGTCCCAGGGCTTGAAAAAATGGGCGGGGAGGGGCAGTCTGGGGGCAGGGCGAGTGCGTGGCCAGAGGCCTCTCCACTGCCGCTGGGCCCGGGGATCGCTCGCTGGCACTTGGCCGGCGCGCACAACCTAGGCCTGCCTACAGGCGTAAATAACAAAACAAAGGAGGGGGGGGGGGGGGTGGGTTAGATAGGGGAAGGTGGGGCGGAAGGAAAGTTCCCTCAGAGGCCGCTCCAATTTCGGAGCAGCCTCGGAGGGAACGGGGAAAGACATCAGGGCTCCCCTAGGTCTCAGAGCATGGAAGGTGCACAAGTTGCACCCCCTTGTGCGCGCTGACCCCGGATTTTATAACATGCGCGCGGCTGGGGAGGGAATGGGGGCACCCTATGTTAACTCCCCTTGAACTTCAGAAGTGGGCCTTGGGGTTCAAGGGACCTTTTGTTCTTTTGAATATGGAGTCAGCAGGGAAGGAGTATAGGGCATGTTTTTTCTTTTTTGGATCAGGTGCTGGGAGGGGGATTGGATTTGTGAGACTCGGGGAAGGGTAGTGACCAGCCAGATTTAGGCCTTGCCGTTATAGTGCCTGATTCAGCTGCTGAGCAATTAATATCACACCAACCAATTAAATCTGAAAAACCTGCCCCAGGAATGCCTGAAATGTGAAATCTCCATGCATAAATGTTTAAAATGAGGAGCACAAAGTATAGGAGATGCACTCCACTGATCTAGATAAGTTTTGACTTTGTCACCACTTAATCAGCTAAGTCTTAAAAAGTGCTACTTATTCTGCTAAGATTGCCAGATAAAGCTTCAAATGCTAGTTATCAGGCTCTCTTATTTAGGGGGTTATTTTCCAAGGAGTTACTGCAAATTGTGCTTTGTGAATTTTTAATTCTTGGGGTGGAGCATGTGGCCAATAGCTATACCTCTTTCATTTGTGGTATGTTGTGTGCTAGAGGTTTATTGTGGTTCATGATGTTTCCAAACAGCCTGTTTCACTGTTCTGCAGGGAGGGAGAGAGAGACTTCCTACAGTGTTTACTCCCTAGACAGGTATTTGTATCCCTATGGGAGGCCCACCTAGTAACTCGAGGTGGGGATTAGGTATGAGTGTAGGGGGTTGGGGGCCACTTTCACATTCAAAATGAGACGTACGAACAGAACAGTGGTCTCTTGTGAAGACAGCTAGTTTGAGAGAACATTGCCCAAATCTCATCTTGGAGTGAGTTTCCTCACTCCGAAGGCCAGCAAATCTTCACAAGAGACCACTGTTCTGTTCGTACGTCTCATTTTGAATGTGAAAGTGGCCCCCAACCCCCTACACTCATACCTAATCCCCACCTCGAGTTACTAGGTGGGCCTCCCATAGGGATACAAATACCTGTCTAGGGAAGAGACACTATAGGAGCTCTCTCGCTCTCTCTCTCTTGTTTTATCACACACCACAAAGATGTTTTCGCGATTCGCTAATACATTTGCGCAAATCGCGAAAACATTGCGGCACGCGAAGTTTCCCCGCTGCATGAAAAAAGCCTCATTTGCATGGGAAACGCCCCTTAATGCGTTACCAATGCGATATTGGAAAATGAGGCCCTAAGTATGTTTTTTCTTTTACTTATCTCACTACGTAGCTGGATAAGTAGCATTTTTTGAGACTTATCTAAGTAAAGGCTTTGCCACCACTCAGCCAAATAAGTCAAAACTTAACCAGCTATATTGAAAATACATGCTGCATATTTTTAAGATGTGCAAGCATGTTGTAGGGTAGATTTACAAGTATTTTACATTGTGCTTGTGCATTTGCGCATGATATAAAATACATTTGCATGAGCACACATGCTCCATGCATGCATATATGGGCATGCGTGCGCATGTTTTAAGTACTGTGTTATCATCTTTGAAGGTAGTTTATGCAATTTTTGCCAACAACGTGCAATTTTAATTTGCCAAGTGATAAATCAGGTGAATTTCCAGATGATGCTTTTAATCATTGTTTTAAAGTTATAAATCATTGGTTTAAAAAGAATAATCTTAATTTTGAGACAACTTCAGTTCTTTGGTTAGGATGTTTGCTCTTTCCAGTTGTTCCTCAGTTATCTCTACTAGGAGGTGCTGTAATTAAGTTGGTGTCAGAAGCATGGAATATGGATTTTATATTAGATTCTTCCGAGCACTTACTTTCAGCTCATATTCAGAAAGTAACTAAGAAGACTGCTTTCTTTAAATTACAATTGCTGAGGTCATTAAAACTATTTCTTCCTTCTGCTGAATTTAGATTGGTAGTACAGGCTCTTTTCTCATTTAGATTACTGAATCCTTTGTATATTAGATTGTCTTAATATTTACTGTATGCCTTACACTCATCTAAAACGCTGCAGTCAAGATGATTTTTGGTCTACAATATGGAGTAGGTCTTTCTCCATATTTGAAGAAACTTCACTGGCTACATTTGCTCAACAGGTAAAATGTAAATTATTAATTTTAATTCATAAATCTTGGTATTCTGACTGTTTTTGCTTGAGGGATAAAAATGTGCTTTATGCTCACAATCATTCATTACGTTCAGTTTCTCAACATCTGCTGATTATTCCTGTTCTTGCTTCTGTCAAATTAAATGGAACAATAACTAAAACTTTTTTGTTTTAGGTCCACAGCTGTGGAATTTTTTTTCTGGGGAAATCCATGAGCTGTCAGACTATTTGAAGTTTTGAAAGTGGATAAAGGCTTTTATGCTTTTAGAAGCCTTATTTATTGGGGAATGTTTTATGTATTATGACTGTAAGGTATTAACTGTTGTTTCAGATATTTTAATGGTTTGAGATGTATATGCTTTTATTGTTTTGCCATTTTTTGTAGTGTTTTTAATAATTGCATTTTATGAATTTTATTTTGTAATCCACAATTGATTTTTTAAGAATTGTGTAATAGAAGTTCCATACAATAAATAATTGTATTTTAGTTTTATGATTTTATTAGGGTTTTATATTGTTTCTGTTTCAATATGATTATGCATAATGTTCTATCATTTAATTATTGGAAACTGCTTTGATTGTTTATATGGAATTGCAGTGTATCAAATAAAATTAATAATAATTATTTATTTATTTATTTATTTATTTATTTAAAAGTTTTTATATACCACACAATAAGGCAATTATATGTCCATCTAGGCAGTTTACAAAGATACAAACATAAATTTTGAAACAAAACAAGGTTAACATAAGATTAATAACTGAAGTAAAAGATAAAAAATGATATACATACATTAAAATCTAACACTGGTAATCTTATATTCATAGAAATGTATAGCGGCTATTATTGTACTCTATAAGCATTATTAAATAGATTCGTTTTCAGCGTTTTTTTGAACTCTTTATGGTTTGGTATCAGTCGGATTTGTTCTGGGAGATTATTATAAATTCCTTGTACTTCTTTTTTGTTAGTTATTCTAAGTTCAAAGGATAAATGAACATTTAACAGCTCCTTGTAATTTATTTTTTTTCCAAAGTAAAAAGGAGTTAAGCAAATGTTTTTCTGAAAAACAAAGAAGTATGAACTAGGCCTGTTTATGAGGGGCTTTAAAGTCCTGGAAAAGGGATTTTCATTCTAGAAAGGGCTCTTATTGGTTGAGAGCCCGTGCTGTCCTATTTAGACATGTGCATTGTTCTGTTTTATCGGTTTGGGCTTCTTTTTCAGGCCCCAGCGGGAAATCTTGTTTTTCCTGTCGTTCGGGGTTTTTTTTTTTCATGTTAGGGTGCACTAAGTCACGTTAGGGTGCTCTAAGTCACATTAGGGCACACTAACCAGTTTTCTAATTTCAGAGTTAGTGTGCCCTAATGGGGCTTAGAGTGCAGTAACTCTATGTTAGTGTGTATTAATTCCTGTTAGTGCATACTACCTAGTTTTCTAATTCTGGAGTTAGTGCGCCCTAATAGGACTAACCGGCGCACGCATGTTACTTCAGGTTGGGCCCTGAAGTAACTCGAAGTAAAAAAGGTAAAAAAAAAAAAAAGGGGGATTTAGAGGGTGGGGAAGGGAGGAGAGGGGAAGGGGAAGGGAGGTTAGGGTAGGGGGTAGGAAAGTTCCCTCCCAGTCCGCTCTTAAATTGGACGGACTGGGAGGGACCTGGGAGAGCCCCGATCTTGTCGCCGCGCAAATTAGCAAAATTTTACCCCTCCCATGTGCACGCCGCCCACACATATGTGCGCGGCCCACGTATTTTATAACAGGTGCGCCGGTGCACGCATGTTATAAAATCAGTGCGTCCATGTGCGCGCGCCGGGTAGCGCGAGCACATAGACGTGCACACGCACCTTTTAAAATCTACCCTTAGTTTTAGTGAAAATTCAGATTTGTCAAGATATTTTCAGAATAGATAGGGAACTTTTGTTTATTTTGGTGAGAATCACCTGATCCACATGGAGTATGAGAAGCTAAGTAATCATGTATTCCCCAAGGATTTTGCAACTGCTTTCATTATCTACTTAATCTGAACAGCTGAATTGCAGAGAAATTCATCTCATTTAGAGTATTCAACAAACGTGAAACTGAACTGAAAAATCATATGCTAATATTCTGGCTAGAATTTAAATATGAAGTTTGGGAACTCATTTCTAATTTTCTTGAGCTGAAAACTGAAAAAAAGGGCAGGATTTGTGCGATGTTTCTGTTTATAATTTACATTTTTCCAATGCAAATAAATTCTGCTTTACTATAATGTGACTGTCATGGACTTCTGTCTTCTATAGAATATGAGTCTGTACTATGTATATGCGCATGCACTGATTTTGCTATATATATATTACTTATAATAATAATTTCTGTTTTTGATTTGATTTATTTTTATTGCTCTGGGAGAACCCTTAGTTGTATAGGCATGTTACTTATGCCCGTTCTAAAACCACACAGCTGATAGGTGATTTATGTAGGCCCTCCCATAGGTGGAGCTATACACTGGTCTACACTGCTTAGTATATATCCCAGCTGCCAGCCGAAGAAGCTTGCTTTAAGCCTGGCATAAAGATTTAGGCCTCAACTAAACTTCCAGGATCAGTAAAATATTTGTGAAAATGCACCCAAATTTTCCAGAACTTTTTATGAAGCAGTTACATAGAACCTAGTTATCCACTATGTTCTAAAAAAATATAGTCCCTTCACTAATCCTTTATGCTTTAGAGCAAGGATCACACTTGCATATCTGCTGGTGGATTTATGGTTTCATGCACACTTCTGGCATATGATTGAGGCGGAAATGTTGTCAGTCACTGCAGGTCTCTTCATTTCGACACCTGTATGACGTCTCGTTAGCCTATGAGAGGGAAGCATCTTGTCAGGCAACACTAATGTTGCGGATGGAGCGGTGAACCCTTGGACTGGTCTGGCGAGTGGGATGGATGAATAAGAGAACTCCGCGGAGATGGAATAGGCTGGAAGGTGGAGCCAGGACGGACGTAGAGCCAAAGTCTTCACCCTGGAAGCCCGAGATCCCCCCGGGAGGAGCCCGGGAGGACCCGGGCCGCTGGGACTTAGGTGACGGCAGCGAGGCTGGAAGAGAAGTTAGAGTCTTCACCCTGGAAGCCCGAGATCCCCCCGGGAGGAGCCCGTGAGGACCCGGACCGCTGGGACTTAGGTGATGGCAGTGAGCTGAAGAGAAGACTAACCAGAAGTCGAGGCAGGCGGCAGACACGGAGAGTCGGAAGCAAGCCGGAGTCAGGAACCAGGGAAGCAAGCCAAGAGGAATCCGGAACCAGGAACCGTGGACCGGAGCAGAAGCGGGATCAGGAGCCACGGAGAATCCGGCGCTGGGCCTGAAGCAGGGACAAGAACAGGAACAGAAGATCCGGAGCTGGAACTGAAGCGGGACCAGGAACTGGAACAGAAGATCCGGAGCTGGAACTGAAGTGGGACCAGGAACAGGAACAAACTGAAGATCCAAGCAGAGATGAAGGCAGGGAAGCAACTAACTACCCATAGGCAGGGAACCTCGTTGCAAAGCAACATGGTCAGTCAGACGCCGAGCTTAAATCCCTGCCAGCGTCTGACGTCACTTCTGGGGGGCGGCCTGCGGTCTGGCAGGAAAAGCCCTTTAAATACTCCCTCCTCGCGCGCACGTGCCTAGGAGGAGAGGGGCCTGGTTCTGAAGCTCGGTGGCGTCTCCCTTGTGGAGACGCCACCGCGGGGAGGCCTGAGTAGGCCCAACGAGTGGCGGACCTTGTCGCCGGCAGCCCAGGAGAGAAAGTAAGGGCCCGCTTGCGAGACCCGCGACCGGGACCGCAACATAATATGTTGGTTTTTGCAGTTTATTCATGCTTCTAAGTTTTGTGTTGCATTATTTTGAAAGAAGAGCCTGGAATTTGGATCTTGATCATGCAAATGAATGCGCTAGTGACCACTGAATGTCTCATCTTCCCCCTCAGGAGTCAGGATTGAACAATACAAGGTGTTTTTTGGACCCCATTGATCTCATTGCTGGGACATTCAAGATGTATAGTTGAATTCCTATTGCCTTTTTCTCTGTATATCTTTTTTTTTTTTTGCCTTGGTAATTTGGTATTATATGTTTCTTAGTACTGTGAGCTCTTTGTTATTGTTGTATCTCTTAAATAAAGAGTTTAAAGAAAAACAACATTATGCTTTTTGTTTTAAGGATTTTGCACTACAGTGTTTTAGGTATTCATTACAGTGAACATCTGTGTTGCATGGGGGACAACAAACATTCAATGGTACAGACATACACCTAAATGGGGCAATTTTTAAAGGGATTTATTAGAGTAAACAGGTGTTTACCTTCAGAAAAACCTCTTTGAAGATTTCTCCCCCCTCCCCCCTTGCAGGGAAGAGACGTGGTGTCAGGGTGGGCTCCCTTAAGTACAGGTGGGGATCTCATTCAAAACCCACTTGCATGCTTTCTCCTCATGCACTTTGCATCTGCAAAAGTACATGTGGTAAAAACTCCCTGCAGCACCAGCCTTCTGGCAGATTTTCAAAGGGAAACTCCACAGGGAGTTTCCCTTTCAAAACCAGTTTACAGGCCCATGGGTATTTTGTGCCCATGGATCTGCAAGCACCACAAGGGCATCTGAAAATCGTCTCTCCCAAGCGTAAAGGCAGAGCCTGCATAGCGGGAATATGAATGATGCCACGGCTGCTTGCTGAAGCTTTGGCGGGGTGCCTTAGTGTGCATGTTAAGGCTTTCATGAATTACACATTATTTATTACGCAGGCAAAACCAATTTAGCATGCAGGCTAGCTGTAAACCACCTTTAGTGATTCGGCCCCCCCCCCCCCCCCGTGCATTATACTATATATAGTGAGATGGAGTCCTTCCTGCAAGCAAACAGCCACTTAAGATGTAGCAGTCTTTCTTTCCTTTGTACTGTCTTTATTTCACCAGATGAGATCTATCATCTCTCAGAAGAGCTTTCCTTTCTGTGGTACATTGTGTACTTGCCTGTCTCATAACAGGTGACTGCTCCCATAGTGATGAATGTCTGGAGGCTTACCTTTAAAGGATGATTCACTAATGAGAATTAAAGGAGGTAGGTTTATCAAGTCAGAAACTGTAGTCCTGTCATTTTTCTGACAAGTTAGATGATGTTCTTGTGTGAATGAATAACTGCTCTCCCCGTAAATGTCACAGCAGAATTTATAAATCACCACAGTTCAAACATCTGCCAAGCAAAGTTCAGCTATACCAACTTTTAACTTTGTTTTACCATCAGAATTGAAAAATCAGTAAAAATTGCAATGGGAAGTTTTATAATACTGTTATAGTTTCTAGTTTTAAACGGACAATCCTACGTGTTGCAGATTATAGAGAAAAGAAGTACATTTTATAGGTTCAATTGCTCCTATTAAACTGGATATAAGTTTTAAGTATCCGCTTTTTTCTGTATATTCATGTTTTATTAAAGGAGCAGTGATACTAACTTGTTCCACAGTTCAGCTTTTGCCCGATTTCTGTAGCTCTACTCTCTGTGCTCGTTATTCCTAAACTGGGAATGCAACGTGCTCTAGTTCAGCAATGCACAACCCTGGTCCTCAAAGGTCATAAACAGGTCAGGTTTTCCAGGTAATCAAGTATCAGGGTCAGTCTTGGATCTGGTGGCTTCCTGGCTAGGAGACCAGAGCACAGTCCCTTGAGCCACTGGGTGATGCGAATAAATTACTGTGGAAGAGATCTAATTTTAGAACTGGATGCAGGGACCAATGACCATGCCCTTGAGGAACTGGACTGTGTCCTATCCCTTGAAAAAGGTTATCTCTGAGAATGAGAGGTCGGATAGGCTTCATGCCTGCCCGACCAAGATAATATGGCGCCAGGCTCGCTAATGCAAGCCTGGCTGGCATCATGCAGGGGGGAGGGGAGCCTCGAGGTGGCCGGCCGGCCCCCAGGCTCCTCGTGCTTCCTGCTGCTCTCGGATTGGTGGTTCTTTTGAACCACATAGTGGTGGGAGCCAATTGGCTCCTGTGGTGTCTAGTTGGGATGGGGGAGGAGGAGTTGGAAGAAAGACCACCTGATTCATCGGGTCTGTCTCTCTTCTCGGCCTGGCATCTGGCGCTGCATGCCTCGTAGATATGTCGGCGGGGGGCTTTTTTCCTTGGTTCAATTCCTGGCAGGTTTCTGTGAGCAGGTGCAGCGGCGGTGGTTCAAGTCGGTGGCAAATCGGGGGGGGCGATGGCATCTGAGGAAGCTGCGATGGTGTCGGGAGAGATGGAAGGTGCAGTGCCAGAGGAGCGCCATGGCGATTCGGGAGTGGAGGCAGTCGGCCTGGCAGTGAGTCCTGGGGGGAGCACATTTAGGGAGAGGGTTGCTCGTTCCAGGGCGTGGGGGGGGGGGGCAGGCTGCAGTGACTGGAAAAAAGGGAGGCTTTCGCAAGGCCTCTCTGCTGGCTCAGCCTCAGTCGAGTCCCTCCCCTTCTCCTTCCCCTCGCGATAACTCTCAGCAGCCGGCAGTTCCGGTGCTTGTGCACACGGAGCCGTCCAGTGCTGTGACAGGCAGAGCTGCAGCGGCTGAGGCTGTGCTGCCTTCTATGGCACCTAGGCCCAGCACTGGGTCTGTTACCGGGGTGGAACTAGCTGGGGACATTTCTGTTAGGGAGGGGGGTGGAGCTAGTAGTCTGGCCCCCCTCGTGGGGCCCCCTGGATGGACTTCCTTAGGTTCCCCTGGGGTGGGTGCTTCTGGGGCTCAGGGGATGAATCCAGCGGCTGATCCAGCTGCTGAGTGGTGGAATACTGGCAGGGGTGCAGGACTGGGTTGGGGCCCAGGGGACAGCTGGGGTCCGTATTTTCCTGCATGGTCAGAGGGCCCCTCACCCTCTTGGTATGGCGGTCCATCCGGTTGGTTTCCCGCTCCTTTGACCCCTCCCTGGGGTGTCAGGTCGGGTCCTTGGAGGGGTGCTCAGGCCCCGTCCCCTTCCGGTGGGGGGCCACGGGGTTGGCCTTACTTTTTTGAGGGGTCTCGGGCGAGTCCGTATGGTTTTGGGTCTGCTGGACCTGTGGCTGCTGCTGCTTCTTTGTCTCCACAGGTTCCTCAGGAAGATAAGCTGGCTGACGGTCCAGGACCTTCGTGCCGGGAGGAGTGGCGCAATGATCTGATCGCTACGGCTACCAACATCCCCGGACCCGCTGGTCCATTGTCTTGCGCGAGTGGTCCAGTCAGTGGGCAAAGTGTATCTGGTTCCATGGTTCCAGCTCCTGTTGCATCCGGTAGAACCAGTGGTCCGAGTGGTGAGTTAGCGGTGGCAGGCGGGGGTGGTAGTGAGTCAGGGCGCCTACTACTTCACCGGATGTGGTTCTGGAGCCCGCGGTTGTCAGTTCAGAGGCTCCTAAGAAGCATGCTAAGTTGCGGCGCAAGAAGAAGCGTTCCCGTTCCAGCTCTTCCGCTTCTTCCTCTTCCTCTTCATCCTCGTTGGACTCGTTTGGGGCTTCAGAGCGGGGCGAGGGTCCGCAGGGGGAGATCGGCAGTAAGCCTCTTGAAAGTGGGGCTCCTGCGCTCGTTAGTCTATCAGAATTGTAGGAGGATGTTCCGAAATCCCTCCATCGTAAGATCAGGTAGCGGAAGTACATAGGTATCTTCACGCTGCTTGAGGGCCATTGGGGGAAGAGGAGAGAGAAGAAAAGTCGGCGTGGGGAAGATAGGCCGCAAAGTGGGGATCATCGGAGGATGCACAATGTGTTTAATTGGATACGCTCGTTCCTTCGGCTGGCCAGTGTGGTGGGTCATCGTGACCCTACGCAGTATGGCCCGTTACTAGCGTATGCTGATGCCATTTTGGATGCCAGTTGGGTGTACGAGGGGTGGTCATGGCTCAATTACGATGCGAGCTTCCGCAACTTAATGGAGGAGAATAAGTACATGACTTGGGGAACTCGAGATGTTGGCCTGTGGTTGACCCAGATGGGTTCTAAATCGGGGTCTACTGCGTCCTCTGAACCAGGGAGGGCCTCCAGTGCATCTGAGTGTGGTCCTTTTGGTTCAGGGCGGGCTCTGCGGGTGACGGTCGAGCGGGGGTCACATTCCCTGATATATGTTGGAAGTTCAATCGCACAGCATGCAATTTTCCCGATTGCAAGTTCAAGCACGCATGTGCCAGTTGCAGACAGGGCCACCCCTCCTCCAAGTGTCCAAAGCGAGTGGGTGGTGGGACCAGTGGTGGGGTCATCCCTAAGAACCCCCCTAAGTGAAATTTTGAGGGTAGCTCCTACCCCTGTCCGTTTGGATGCTATGCTGTCATGGTTGGGTAGGTACCCAAACATGGGGGTCACTAATCTTTTGCGGGATGGTTTTGCACATGGTTTTCGTATCCCTTTTGAGGGACTGGTGGGGGTGGGTGGGGGTCAAAATTGTCCGTTGGTTCGTAAGTTGGCTCACGTGGTCAGGGACAAATTGCAAAGTGAGATTACGTTGGGATGAATTGGGGGTCCTTTCCCAGACCCTCCAATGGCTGATATGGTTTTCTCCCCTTTAGCGGTGATACCCAAGAAGGATCCGGGTAAGTTCTGGCTGATTCACAACCTTTCCTTCCCAGAGGGTAAATCAGTAAATGATTACATCCGGGAAGGCCTCTGCACAGTGCGGTATGTGTCCTTCAAGACGGCGGTAGCGATGGTTCGTCGTTGTGGTGTGGGGGCCTTGATGGCTAAGGTAGACATAGAGTCTGCCTTCAGGCTTCTCTCGATCCACCCCAACTGTTTTCCGCTGCTAGGTTTTCGCTTTCAGGAGGAATTTTACTTCGATAAGTGCCTGCCTATGGGATGTTCCATCGCGTGTGCCTATTTTGAAGCCTTTAGCTCTTTTGTCCATTGGGTGGTGGCTGAAAAAGCAGGAATTATTAGCTTGGTTCATTACCTGGATGACTTCCTGTTTGTGGGAAAGGCATCTTTGGCGACATGTGTGCAGTTATTGCAGTGTTTCCAGAGTACGGCGGCTGAATTCGGGATCCCCTTAGCTGCTGGCAAGACGGAGGGCCCCTGTACTTGTTTGGCCTTCCTGGGCATCGAGTTGGACCTGTTGGGATGACCTCACGGTTGCCTGCTGCCAAGGTAGCGGCATTATGGGATCTTGTATCCCTGGCTGTGAGGGCTAAGAAGATGACATTGCGTTAGATTCAGTCGTTGGTGGGGAGTCTTAACTTTGTGTGTCGCGTGATCCCTATGGCTATGTAGTCAGAAGTGCCTTTTCTTTTAGATCATTTCAAATATGGGGTTAAATCTGGGTGGATCACACTAGCATGCAAGATCTCACACAAGCAGTGTTGTGATTGACAGACTTAGTGACCAATAAGGATTTACTTTCTGAGCAAGATCAATTGGGAAAGGAAACAGCGTGCTGGCTGGGTCTTGGCGTACAGGATGGAAAAAGCAACAGGTTCCGAGGGAAAATTGACCTTGCTGTTGGAGAGGTAAAATGGTTTTCCTCCTGTATTTGGGAGTTGAGAACTGAAGAGAAAATCACTGTAGGACTAGGTTTTCACAAGTGTTGCTAAAATCCAAGAGGGCGAGTCCTAAACATCCTGCAAGCTGTGCCTGTATTTTACTCACCGCACGTGGGAAAGAAACTCATAGAGCTCAAAAGGAGTTGATTAACTTTTCCAATTTATGTGATAAAACTGCAGGGGCTGCATCTAAATACATAACTATCTTGTGTAGAGTGAGAAAAAGTGTTCTACATAAGAAAAGCTTAATATTTAGTTGGCTTTTTTGTTTTTTTGCATAATATTTTATTTTGTGTATTTATTTGTTTATGTTGGTTGTTAATGATGTTAACTGTTTTAATTTTGTGACTTCTGCTTAATATCAAGATTCTTGGGACTTAAAAGCTTTTAGATAAATAAAATAAATAATCAAGAATTGCTTTTTCATACATTTCATTGCTTCTTGTTGCATAACCAGAAAAAGCACTTCAACCCCGTTAACATCGTGTTGCAAGCTGTCAGTTTTTACATATCTGTTGATCCAGTGGGATCACTGAGAGATCATCATCTCAGTCTACCTGGTATGACAACTTATGTTCTTATGTTACTCTGAACTCATTTTGCCTTGGAAATAATTTTTTTTTAAATTCAATCTGCAGAACTGAAAGTAGTGATTGTTCTCATTTAGTTTCCATTACCCTTCCAGAATCTTTGCTTATTGCTATGTTTCTGTTTCACTCCTGCACTAATTTCTGCATTTGTTAAACCAGAAACTTAAAACAATATCTACTGTATATTTTATGCTGCTACAATAAAAATCTCATTACCTATTTCTGAAAAGTGTAGTTATTCTGTTCCCTTTTATGTGAACTTGTGATGTATGTCATCTGATTTTAATGTCAGATAATCCATAACTGTAGAATCCTGTAAGGGTGCTTTGAGGGGGTTCTCTGTGAAGACAGAGCAGTTGGTGGCAGTGAAGAAACAGAAAAGATAATAGCATAGTAAGATTGAACTAATCAGATTTTTTGAAATATCCAAGGCTGAGGAATGTTAAAGCGCGCTAAGGTATGTCAAAGGACAACGCTACTTCTGCCTTCTGGGCTCAACTTATAAGGAATCATGAGCCTGATATTCAAATGCTACTTAGTTGGGTGAGTCTGACTTTTAACCTCCTCACATTCCAAGAGAGCACTTTTAAGTTACACATCCTGCCAAGAATTCAAAAGTGGGAGCTGCTTCTTCAAACTCCATTGCCTCTGGGTTTGATAGTGATGAATCTGAACTGAAACATTTGACTCCTCAAACAGAAACTAACCCCTCCTCCACCCCCCCAAACCCTCTCCCATTCTGCTTAACCTTCATAGGAAAGTGTAAATTTGCCCCTAACACCTATCAGCCAACCAGTGCACATGAATTCTCTTCATAAAGGAGAGTGCCTTTCTTTAGGGTCATACTTTCAGCACTCCCCTAGCTTAAAATCAAACCATGTTTTGATCCTGTTGTCTTTCGAACTATCCTCCCAGCCTTGGTCTTTAATGGCCTGGACTATTGTAACTCTCGTTATCTTGGTCACCCTCATGCAAGCCTTTACTAGTGGTCCGGAATTCCACTGCTCGAATTCTGACCGGGACATCCCGATACCAACGTATTTCACCAGTATTCCGTAAGCCTCCACTGGCTTCCTGCTGAATGGAGAATCCAGTTTAAGATCTTAATGCTGGTTTATAAGACCCTGAGCGATGAGGTTCCTTTATGTGTTAGTCTGCTCCTCAGAATCTCTAGGGTCCTTCAATCTGCATACAAACTTCTTTTGGATATTCCCGGCTGACCAGATTAAAAGAATCTCGTGAGACAGTGTTTGCAACGATGGCACCTGTTCTTCAGAAAAGGCTACTAGAGTCTTTAAGGAAAGAACCCTGTGTAAAATCTTTCAGGAAACAGCTTGAGGCTTTTCTTTTCACGGGCATTTGGGCTGATTTAATTTCACATTATATATAGCTGAATTCTTTTCAGTTGCACTTACTGTGCAGTTAATTTTTTATGTTCCTCATGGATATTTTATGCTCCTCCTTGGTTGCTGTATCTTTGTTATCTATTGTTTTTATTATGTTTTTATTCATTTTAGCTCTGTGTCTTATGTATTTATTTGTACTCATATTATGTATGTATTTTCTTAAGCCGCTTAGGACTTGGGATTCAGCAGGCTATAAATGTTTTCAATAAATGCATGAAATAAATTAAGCGCACCAGCACTTTCCCGGCCTCCATATCAAGACCTGGAGCAGGCAGCGCTGCCTCCTGGCCATGTCGTCATCTCCAGGGGCTGGCCTGGCTGTTAAAAGAGCCCTACCGCAGGCAGGCAGGACTCCGCAGGCAGGATATTGCCAAAGGGGCATGTCCTGTACATTCTATGTGGGCTACGCTTACTACAGTGCACAGTTTTTCATGCTGGGTTGAGGTTTGCTATCCTTTGTAAGTTTTATCTTTTTTTTCTTTTTTGGACTAATAAATTAATTTTTATTTTTGGGTATAGGTGGGTGGAGGGTTTAGTAATATTTAATATATTGGTACTGCTTTTATGCAATTATGTGTTTTTCAAAATCTGATGAGGAAAAGTACAAGATTAGTATAATATGGAATGAGGTAGGTATACTAGGAGTAGGCCTGTCCTGTCTAGTAGTAGATTAGATAAGGCATAGATTTCTGACACCAGTTCTGATCAGAACAATGAGATCTACTGTAGGCCTGAGCATGACTTGTCATTAATCTTGATGATGTAATTTCCCTTGTAAGGAAGGCTCATCCTTCCACTTGTATTTCAGACCTTTGCCCTTCAGCTTTTAATAAGGCCTCAAAAGATAGATCAGGTAATATTATTACCAATAGAAGTTCTAGATCATTGCTTGAGGCTTCATTTCCAAATTATCTGGCTAAGTGCGATCAGAGCCATAGCCAGGCAGTATGGCGCCTATGGACAAATAAAAGGCTGTGCCCTCACCCATTACACAAAAACAGGATACTATGAGTTAGCATACCTGGGAACTCTCCGGATTTGGCCCAGAGACTCCGGAATTCTAAAAGAATTACTGGGTCTCTGGGCCAATACTGGAAATCTCCGGGTGCTGCAGCAAAACCAATCTGCTTGACCCGGAAAGAAGAAAGGAGCATCATTGGTCTTGTGTGGTTGAAAAAGGAGGAACTCGACAGTGATTTCTACCATCTCCAGAACTTTTTAACTCTTAACTTCGCTTCCTCATATCACCACCTGCTCCTGCACAGCCTGTTTCCTGTATCCAGCCACTTGCCTGTCCCATCCTCTTTGGCTTGGCCAATCGACATTGCGATTTCCTGCCCATGCATCAAATGAGGAATAAGAAACAGGCAGCGTCCACTTCCGTAGCTCAGGAGGAGAAGGAAGAGGCTGCTGCTGCTCCAGGAGCCCAAGTTAGAGTCTGCTGTTGCTAGTGTGTTTTGAAAGGGGGGAGAGAGAATGAATGAGCATGTCTGTGAGAGTGAGTGAGTGTGTATTTGTGTAGGAAGAAGAGATCTGAGAGTGTATGTAGGTGAGTAGGAGAGAGCTGAGTGCAAGCGAGCATGGGTGTGAAAGTGAGAGGGCATGTGTGTATGGAAAAGGGAGAGACGTGAGTGAATGAGTGCGTGTGTGTTGGTGGGAGAATGGCAGAAGTAAAGTAGTAAATGGACATGTGAGAATGTGAGAGAATGAGCAGTGAAAGTAAGTGAAAGTAAGTGTGAACATGTAAGAGTGTTTATGAGAGCAAATATGTGAGCATCCGGTCCCACTAAACAGTTGCTCTCCCCCCCCCCCCCCCCACTAATCCATGGTAATCTCAGGGTGACTGGAAGTCAAAAGTTCCCAGGTATGTGAGTTAGGACACTTTTTAAATGTTTGTACAGCAATGCCCAAGGCTAGTGCAAGGGTATTAGGCACCCTAGGCAAACCTTACACACACATGCACACTCTCACTCACTCTCACACATATGCATGCACACAAACATGCTCTCATACACAGACACACAACAGACACACGTGCTCTCTTGCTCACACATACGCATGTACACATGCTGTTTCTCACGCACACACACACACACACACATGCTCCCTCTCAATTTCACACACACACTCTCACCCATTCACACATGCTTTCCCTACCTTTGTTCCCTCTTGAAACAGCAGCAGCAGTCTCCTTCTTCAACCCCTGTAGCCAACAGGACTTCTTGGAGCTGCAGGGGCCAACCCAGGTCTTGCGTAGTGTTCCTTCCTGCAAAGCAGGTCGCACCACTCCTTTGCCTTCTAAGGTCCCGCTGGCAATTCCGGCAGGACTGCGGTGCTGCTCCTCCTCTTCCTAAAGCCTCTTTGGCGTTTCTGACAGGGCCATGGAGCTCTTCCTTCCAAGGTCCTGCTGGCAATTCCAGCAGGGCTGTGGCACTTCTCCTCCTAATCAGACCCCACCAGCTACGCTGCAGATCCCAACGGGGCCGCCTCGCCTCCTCCTACTCAAGCTGCGTCGATCCCAATGGCAACAATATATGACATCACCACCGGCAGCACTAGGGCCCCCTTTGGATAGCGGTGCCTATGGCCGAAGCCATATTGGCTGTAGGCATGCAACAGCTCTGAAGGCAATATTCAGGATTAGCTGGATAACTCTGGTCGGCTTTTAGGGTTGTTAGCCGGATAAACTTATCCGGCTAACTTTAAGATAGGTAAATATATTCAGCGGCGCAGCCGCAACACTGAATGTATGGGCTAAGTTAGCCAGAGAAGTTTATCCTGCTAACTGGTCGAGCCGAAAGTGGCTCAATATCTACCTCGCAGTGGTAAAACCAATACTAGAAAACCTTCAATGGACACCAGTTATGTGGACAATTATTGTCTGGCTTCAAAATTCCATGTCTTTTGAAAGCTGATTAAAAAAGTAATATCTTTATCTTTACAGTTGGAAGACATTTTAAAATAGAACAGCATTCTCGACATGTACCAATCCAGTTTCTGTGCTGGGTACAGTATGGAAAATATACTGAGTTCACTGCTTGATGATCTAAGATTGGCCGCTGACTCGGGGAAACATTCTGTGTTGATTCTTTTGGCCCTCCCGGCTGCCTCAAACACTGTGGACCAAAAGATCTTATTAAATATGCTCTGAGCCTTCAGCGCTGGAGGCAGAGTGGCCAAATGGTTTGAATACGTCCTAATAGGAAACAGTCATGTCCTCTGGAAGGGCAAAGTTACCAGCACTTAGTACTCTGGACTGTAGGGTCCCACAAGGGGTGAATGTTATCCTCCAATTCTGTTGAATCTTTGTCATCACTCTTTGCTGAATGTTGTTTAGAGCCCATAGATTTAATCTATTCTGCAGTGCTGTGCTGATGATCTGCAAATTTATTGTACCTGGAAATCTGATATTTCACTTTTTACGGGGTACTGCAATTGCTTCCTGCAGGAGAAATAATTGATTTAACACTTAATGCCTGAAAGACAGAGGTTCTATGGATTAGAAAGACAAACGTAATGGCTTGGGGATTGCAGTTTAAAGTTAGAATGAGTTACACTTTCTTCCGCTTCTCAAGTACAAAGTCTAGGGATAGTTTTGGATCAACATTTGAATCTAGCAAAACACTGCAGAGGTGAGCAAAAAGGCCTGGTTTAAACTTTGTTTAATTTGTCAACCAAAGAGGCCAATATTCAAAGCACTTTAGACGCGGTAACTCACAAGTTATTTTATTTATTTAATGGTTTTATATACCGACGATCGTTTGGTACATCTCACCAGTTTACATGCAGTGAATAGGCTTTAGATAAAATAGGGAACTGGAGAATAACTGGCATAACATAAAATAAGGAACTGAATAGATAACAATGTACATGAGAGGAAAGTATCAGGATAATAGGGTGCCATGATGGGAAGGATTAACAATTTTATACAAGTGGAGAACTGGGTAAATAACTGTGGAGGGAAAAAGTATTATACAAAAGGGAACAAATTAAGCAATGTGCAAATACATGATGGGTAACTAATGTGACTGCAAAGAAATGTATAAATAATAGATTTTAGCTGTTTATTTATTTATTTATTTATTTATTTATTTATAGATTCTTATATACCGCGGTACGTATAATCATACATCACCTCGGTTCACAGTGAAACAATAAATTAGCAACAGGCTTTACATATAACAGGTTAAACAGTAGAACATAAAACGGCTACAGGCTTTACAAATATAACGGGTTTCCAGTGTAACATGCTAACTTCGTTGAGTATAATAATCATAATATATTAATATTCAAAAATTACGCAGGCGCATTTAACTGTCAAAGAAAAATCTAAAGTCCCATTATAGTCAATAAGCGGCAATTAAATAATCTAGGGGGTAGTGATACACAGAAGGAGAAAAAAAACATATGGGGAGAAGCGACACATGGAGAACAAAATGTAGACACATGGATAACATATGGGAAGAAGAGACACATGGAGCAGATAAGTAATAATAATAATACAGGATGGTTAAAATTTATAATAAGTAATGGAGCAGATAAGTAATATTAATAATACAGGATGGTTGAATTTCAGTTAAGATGTTTAGTTATTATTGCATCTAAATGACTAGATCAGCAATATTCAGCCCCCTTATCTGGCTAGATATGTCATCATCAGGCTGAAATCTAGCTGGATTTAAAAAAAGAGGCGTTCCGGGCACGTTTTGGGGAGGAGTCAAGTTATCCGGCTAATTTAGTCGATTTTTAGTTCTAATTGGTTAAGTTAACCAGATAACTTTAGATCTGCTTAACTTATTACTTGACCGGATATCTTCAAAAGATATCTGGTTATTTAGCGACTTAAACAAAAAAAAGAAAAAAAAAAAAAAGAATGGAGGGACGGGCCACTGGCCCAATTTTTTACTTTCCTCTACAAATTGGCATAGACACTCGGTCAGGTAGTGCATCCCCTACTCCCCAATCCCTTTGTATATTTTAGTAACGTGTGCTGGGCTCCGCCGATGGCTCTCCACCCCGTTCCTGTTACCAGGCCCTTCCACGCCCAGTCGCCCCACAAACTCAGTCTCGATTATCTGTGACGCCCCCACCCCCTGGACCGCCCCATCTCCCAAACCCTAAAAATCCCTGCCTGCACTGGAAGCGTAAAACCTCACGCAGTTTGTACTTCTCGCGCTAGAAAAAGGAACCCTTTTAGCACGTAGTTTACGCTTCCAGCGCAGCTGATGACAGAAGCCATGCCGGAGCTCGCCGGGAGCGGGTGAGTTCACATCCTGCTTCTGGCAGGGGTTTTTTAGGGTGTCAGGGGGATGATCGGAGGAGGGTTGGGGGAGTGTGGTGTGGATAATTGAGACTGGGGGGAGGGCCTGGCAGCAGTATTTATGATAGTGAGAGAACCGGGAAAGGAGCTGGGGGGGTCACCCGCGGACTCAGAACACTTTACTAAAATTTAAAAGGGGATTAGGGGGTGAGGGCTGTACAGACTGACAAGGCACCTATACAAGTTTGTAGGGGAAGGTAGAAAACTGGATCATAGGCCCTTTACTTCATCTATTTATTTACGTTTTTTGGTTAAAGTGCTACCTAACCGGTTATCTTTTGAAAATATCCGGTTAAGTAGGAAGTCATCTGGCCACACAAGGCTGGATAATTACAAAACTCTAACCAGCTCTATTCAAACATAGCCAGTTAGGTTTATTAGTTATCTATATATATGTAGCTGGATAACTTGTCTACTATATGGCTTACTGAATATTGGCCTGTAAAGCCTTTCCTCTCAAGCTCATAGCTCAGAAATATAATGTATCCTATGTGTTTCCTATGCACAGCTTCAACATATAGCTTAACTTGGTCCTTACTTGTGGAGAGAGGAGGCAGCTTTTTCAACTCTAAACTTTATTAACATGTGAAACAAATAACAGAGTCTTACTGTGTATACCCTGGAGAATACAGCGATCAGCTTAAGACTGGGCCACAGAAACAAGGATAGGTAAAATGAAAATAATTGTGCAGGGTTAGCCAGGTTAGCTGCTGATTCACATAGACCTGACCAGTACTGACCAGCGAAGACTGGAAAAAAACCACCAGGCAAGAAAAACTCCCAGATATCCCTGCTTTCAGTCAGAGTTAACCCTTTAGAGGCAGCTGCACTGAATTCAGCAGAAGCTGTGAACTTAAAGGCTGACCACCAGTTGGTAGAAACACAGAAATGATGCAAAGTAAAGCACACACACAGCATTAGTAATAGAAAGAAACAGAACTGCTGCTGTGGAAGCAGGCCACTGCGAAAGCAGGACGGCATCTGTGGAGAAAGGACATACTTCATGCCATGGTCCTGCCATTAACTGATTACCGCAGCTTGTGCAATATAGTGCACTCAGTCGAGCGCGCGGTTTTACAGGTGGTTGGACACGCATTCTGGACGCACATCCAAATCCCCTTATGCAATAAAAGGATAAATGCGTCCAAAATGCGTGCCCAAACCAGCGTGATTCTAATAGCGCTCATCACCCCTGATGCAAAAAGTGCACATTTTTACTCTCAAAAATTAACGCCTGCCACGGAGCAGGCATTAATTCTTGAGGAGCCCCAAAGGTTTATAGAAAAGCAGAAAATACTGCTTTTCTGTAGTTCCTCCGACTTAATGTCATGGTGGTATTAAGTCGGAGGAACCAAAAAAAGGAGAACCGTAAAAAAAAATAAATTGGAACCGGCGGTCACGTTAGGAAAATGGACACAATTAACGAACACCCATTTTCCTAACCCGTGGCTGTGCACAGGTTTGGAAAACGGACCCTCGTAAAATTGAGCGTCCGTTTTATTAACCCGCTGACAGCCACCTCTCCTGGTCGTCCAAGCATGCAAACTTTTTCCTAGCACCTCTTTTTTACCATGGCAGCCCATTTAAATATTAAATTGGGCACCCGGGAGAGGTAGATTGGTGCAAACGCCAAAATTGCATCGGCCCTGATTGTATGTAGGGCTGATGATTAAGGTTTGCATAATTTACAATTGATTCAGGATTCAGCAGCCAGGTTGATTACAGACGTGAGACTGAGAGAACAGTTTACTGATTTGGCAGTGATTAAATAAAAGTCCATTTGTCCATAAGAATAAAGTTACATCTGTCTGCTGGTACATGTATATTTCTCTGTAGGTAGGTGTCCTTTTGTTTCAGACATCTGGATAGAGCGCCCATGGTGAATTTTAATGCACAAAGCAATCCCAGTGGCCTACTGGGAATCCTATTGAAGGGGGTCCCCTCAGTCACAGCAAAAACAATCCTACCTGAATCCATAACCTTCCCGGCCACACAGCCTGTCCTGGTCTCATGGGTGGAGATCCGATTGGGGTCTCCTGATGTTGCACAGTCTCCTTAGTTCAGTGGCTGAGGACTTCTCTTGGGGTTTGAAAAGTCAGAAAGGAATCCGGCTACCTCAGCACTGCATCCCTGTGGGGATAGGTGAATCAGAAAAAAGCTTCCACACACAGCAAATGTCCAAAAACTACTTCTAAAGGTAAAGCTGGAAACATCTTCAGCCATCATTGTCTCTCTCAGCAGGATCGGTCAATGGTGCTTGCCTCACCTAGGGTATAGAGTGAGCTCATAAGTCTTTAGTCATCTGGGTGAGAGCCCTTTTGCCCCAACAGTGATTCTGGTGTAAAAATCCATCTCTCTCTCTGTAATTAATATGAGGCGGATCCTCTGGCATGGATTGCTTGATGAGGTATCACTTCAAACTGAAGGCGCAGAATGAGGTTGGGAGGCCTCACCAGAGAGTAGGACCAAAACATCCTCATTGTTCGGAGGCTCTCTAAAACTGATCACACTGAGTTCTAGAATGGCTGGGCTAAATAGATCGAGGCATCCAACCACAGCCCTCCAGGTTGGGAGAGGCTGAGGAGGGATAGAAGGCTCATTGATAGTGTGTTTTATACAAGGACCTAGTAACATCTAGTGGCTAACCCATAGAGGTGCTACAATACTAATGAGATACATTCCAGATCATAGTTTATGCACAGAATCTGATTGTCTTCCTTGTGTGCCCTTGATTAAAGAATGCAAATTTGTTAACACTCGATCTAGAACCTTCTCATGGGTAGCTCCAATTTTCTGGAGCTCTACCAAAAGAGATTCACTTAAAGAAAGATTATTTGAAATTCAGAAAACTGGTGAAGGCATGCTTATTTAAGAAGGCATATAATTCTGTTTGGTTCAAAATTTTTGCCTTTACTTCCATTTGTCAAAGCTGCTAGGTGAGTGATTTTTAACTATAAAGCTTAATGATAATACTATTGTATGTTGGTTATATTGATAATCTTTTATTTAGTTTTATAAATTTAATGTTTTATTAGTATGACTATTTTACTGTTTGGTTTGTTGAGATGTATCTAGTTTATGTACATCACTCTGAGCCTGTGGGCTGGGTGATTAATCAAATGTAATTTAAATAAAATAAACTGTAGTAACACAATAAAGCATCTCTGGCTCCACAGCAGCAATACATTGTTAGTATTTGTTTAGTTTCCCCATAGACCCAGCAGACATGCACATTTATATCAGCAGCTCACACTTCCTCAGAAACATTAGTATTAGCTTCCTTTATATTCGCTTCTGCTCATGTGAGAGCCCCCTCAGAATGTGAGAAGAAATGAGTCTGTCCCTCAAACTTCCACCCGTAGTTTAGCTGGAAACAGCATAAGCCAATTAACTTTTAAACTCCATAAATATTGCTTGGTTTCAGTACGTTGAATTAAGGGTCAACAAATAAGGTGCAAGTGATACCAGACTAACTTAATGCATCTATGACTAGCTTGCAAGAGTTCTCTTTTCTTCATCAGGTCAGTTCAAAACGTTCAAAAGCAGATGTAGTAAGTAACATGGCAACTACCATTCTTTATATGTGACTTCAGTAAACTGACACCTTTGCCTCTGCATCTTTAGGGAATAATCAGAAAAAAAGCCCTTTTAGCTGCATTATAAAATAGATGAGCCTTCTTCCTTGCCAAGTTCATCAATTTAACTTTAGCCTAAAAATTAAAGATTCTGGCCACAATTACTCTGGGCATGGCTCCGGGAGGTGGTGCCTGCCATAGGTGGTGATCTGTGAATTCTCTACACAACCAATTTGTTGTAAAACTTGTGCTCTCCCAGCACGGTTTTCACACAGGAGAGAACAAATCTCTCAAAATCCAGACTTCTGCCCCTTCTAGCATACCCAACAATTTTTATATTGTTCCTTCTGGAGCGATTTTGTAAGCCATCCAGCTTAGCCACATGCATCTCAGCTTGCTTTAATAACCTTTTTATTGGATTTCTCGAGTGCTGTGAATTTATCTTCCAAATTGCTCACTCTTTTCTCGGCTGCCCTCAGTCCTTCATTCCACTTTTTTTTTATATCCTGCCTTTGTGAGGGTAATTTTTATAACTGTGCAGGTAGAGGTCAAGTTCAGAGTGAACTTATGCGCATATGATTTTTTTTTTTTTAATTCCTGTGAATGTGTCCCAGTATGCCCAGAGACTCACCTGCATAGGGGAATGGGTGCCTGGGTGCCTGGGTGCCTGAGTGAGAATGGGTGCCTGAGTGAGAGCTTGTGAGTTTAAGGGAGTCTTTGAGAAAAAACATGAGTGTGTGTGTATGTGTGTGTGTGTGTGTGTGTGTGCGCGTGAGAGAGAGAGAGAAAGGGAAGAAGATAGGAGAGAAAAGAAGCAGTGACCCTGAAGAAAGAATTAGGAAAAGACTGACAAAGGGAACGTGGGAAAAAAAAGAGACCTGGACCAACTGATTAGAGAAATAAAAAGAACAGACAACAAAGGTAAAAAAATATATTTTGAGATTTTAGTAATTGGAATATGCCATCTTTGGGAATGTGCAAATCTTATAATTTTGTATTTTGCTCTTTACCCTTCCACTGTTCAGAGTATGGTTTCTCAGGCTTTCTATTTCGGTTTAGTTTGCATGTTTCTATTTCTAATTTGTAGTCCCTTATTTCTGGATTAGGTAAAGGTCAGTCTGTGTTCTGCCTGTGTGTGACTGAGGTGCAGTATTGCTGCTGGCGTGTAGTTTCTCTGTAGAGATTGGTAGCAGTCTGGCTTGTTCTGTTGTCCCAGTAGGTGGTGTATTAATGTTCTAGGGCCTGGTGTAGTGTTTGCATTGCTTCCTTGTTATAAGGCTGCTGTTATTTGAGTCCTGAGAGTCAGTTCTGTTATATGGTATGGCAAGGTTCTGGGTGCCTTTTTTTTTTCTTTTGCAGGGTTTTGTGTTACTTCATAAAATGTTTAGCAGTGGAGGGGGTCTTTTTTTTTTGGTGAGGTGACCCCAGAATTTGAATATAGGTTTCTTTCATGTTGGGTTGTTGGGTTTACTATATAGTAATGGCAATTCCATTTATTCATTGCTTTCTGAGGGCCAAGCCCACACCCAGGACACATTACAAAAAATGTAATTCCATAGGAGTTCCAAGTGTCTTTGCAGGATTTTCTGGTTGGCACCACAGCAGTGCATGTAAATATAATTTGCATTTGTAAGTGATATTATTGCCTCAGAAGACTGTACTTTTGAATGTTCTTTTTTCATGTAAAATCTGTTATAAATACATAATTGAATTGTGTGTGTGTGTGCATTTGTACTGGATGGGTGTGTGTGTGTGTGTAAGGCTGTAAGAATTGCTTAGGGTACCTAATACCCTTCCCTTGACAATGGGTTCCGTTGGGGGGGGGGGGGGGAGGTGTGGGTGTCAGTTTTTTTAAAATATAATTGCTGGAGGGAGCTGGGCTTTTTTTGATGGGTGCGGGACCGAGACTGAATGATGCCGGGGGGAGGGGGAGCATGGTAATTGTTCACACAGGGCAGTAAAAGAGCTAGCACTGGCCCTGGAGGCTTGCGCGGCCACAGCAGAGCCCATCCTGCCGCGGGCAAAAGATGCACGTGCTGCAGGGAAAGTGCATGAAGGCGTCATATACCCCTTGGGCCAGTTTTGAAAAAAAATCTCCTGGGCCGATATTTTCCTGCAATCCGCCCCTGAATGGAGCTTTTACTCTATATGGAAATGCACATATACACTGTAAATCTCTCAGGACAACTGGCACAGGATGATTCTTATTAATAATTTGACATATATGTTAATTATGTAATACTGTGATTGTCTAAGTTTGACATTTATTGCCTTTCAATAAATTGTAGTAATGTAGTTGTCTGTTCTCCTTGGGTCATCATTAATTAGAAAAGATTTTTATAAAATGCATAGGGAGAATAACTTTCAGACAGTCTGGATAGTGGTAAAGTCTGCATGTACATTGCATAAGTAACTCCTAGGCTAATCTCCCCTCTCAAGATCTCAAAGACCACACCTCAAATGGGGTTTAATCTGTTAAAATCCTCTCCTGATGTTCAACCAAATCTGAAAGTCCAAAATTCCCTGCCTGGGGAAGATTATCTTCTAGGCCCTGAGTATCTCAGTCAAGTCCACATTAATGTCTCTTGTCTACAGCATGAATAATCATGCTGGAAGCTGATTTGGTTTACAATTTAACTTTACTGATAAATGATGAAGAATTCAGTTATAGGTTCTTGTTATTTACAGTCTTATTTTTACAGCTCCAGATCTTCTAATAAATTGGTGGCTTTAAGATTCCAATCTAATTTAGTGTGTTATTGACATGAATTGATATTTCTCATTCCTGATCCATTCCAACTAATGGGGTAGTTTGGGAGCTTCATTCCAGAATCTGGTGGATAAGATAATCTTTTCTCAGTTTCAGTGTACTTAAGTAAAGTCCCATTTTTCATTTCCTTACTTCCCTCCACAGACCCTCCTTTAATATCTCAATGAGGTGGTTCTGGTAAATGCCAGATGGGTACCCACAGGTCTTCTCAACACTCCTGAACCCAGATGCATTCCTCCACCAGAACTTAAGATACTCCATGGGTACTCTCTGGCTGAGAGACCCTGGGACCCAGAGTACCAAAAGGTTTCAAAAAAAGACCTGGTAAGGTTAGGCAAAGGCACCCTTTCTGTTTTCACACACCCAAGCCTCATCCTTAGCAGCCCAAGGGTTCTTTCCTAGAAAACAAAACAAAAAAAAACAAAACACAGGAGACAGCATAGTGATGTGTAGCCCCCTACCAGGGATAACTGAAAGTCCACACCCTAAAATGGTAACATGCATTTATATATTCTGGGGACCCATCATTCCAGTCTGCCACATTGGGGAGCTACAACTCATAATAATATTACTTTTGTTCCCCTGTGACAAATAACAATCCTCTTTAGTAGAGAACCTTTAGGCTTTCCACGTATATGCAGACTTGACTGAGAACTTTCAATGTGAATTCATGCACAAAAGTTTGCTTTAAAATACTCAGGTAACTGAGTACTTTTTACAGCACATAAAGTTATACCTGCTCTTCAGAAGGTGTTACTTGAGCACTGTAATTTTGCTTGCATACTTTTTAACATCAAAAAGTATGTGCGCAAATCCCATCTCTGCCCCCTGGAGCGTCTCTCTGCAGTTCGTGTAAAACTACGTGCGAAACTAAGTTATGCGTATACTTATGCATATACTTATGAGGGTTATAGTGTGTAGCGATCTGAAGACGGCGAAGCGATGTAACAAGGCAATAGCTAAAGCCAGAAGAATGCTGGGCTGCACAGAGAGAGGAATAACCAGTAAGAAATAAGAGGTGATAATGCCCTTGTACAGGTCCTTGGTGAGGCCTCACCTGGAGTAGTGTCCAGTTCTGGAGACCGTATCTCAAAAGGGACAGAGTCAGGATGGAAGCGGTCCAGAGAAGGGTGACAAAAATGGTGGTGGTGGGGGGGGGAGGAGAGGTTGAAGGACCTAAATATGTACACCCTGGAGGAAAGGAGGTGCAGGGGAGATATGATACAGACCTTCAGATACCTGAAAGGTTTTAGTGATGCACATTCAAAAAACCTTCTTCATTGGAAAGAAATCAGTAGAACTAGAGGTCACGTAATGAAACTCCAGGGAGGACGACTCAGAACCAACATCAGGAAATATTTCTTCATGGAGAGGGTGGTGGGATACCTGGAATGCCCTTCTGGAAGAGGAGGTGAAGACAAAAACAGTGAAAGAATTCAAAGGGTCATGGGATAAACACTGTGGATCCCTAAAGGTTAGAGGATGGAAATGAAGAAAAAAGTGCATGGGGGTAACTTGCTTGTACGGCGGTTACTGCCCTTAACCAATAAGCCTTGATACTGTTGTTGCAACTCTATCATTGCTCTCTGCTTCAATGGCAGGGGGAAAAGGGGAATTGGATTCAGACAGCAACCAACAAGGACCCTGACTTTTACGGTCTAGGGAAATAATTAAGCATGGGGGTAGCTTGCTGATGTGGCTGTTACTATCCTTAATCAATAAGCCTGATACTTTTGTTGCAACTCCAACATTGCTATCTGCTGCAATGGCAAGAGGTAACAGGGAACTGGACTTGGACAGCAATAAACAAGGGCACTGACTTTTACGGTCTGGGAAACTAAGTATGGGGGGTGACCTGTATGGCGCAGCTGATGCTACCATAAGCTTCCTGGGCAGACTGGATGGACTGTTTGGTCTCTTTCTGCCATCATTTCTATGTTTCTATGTTTATACACACAGCCTGGGGCTATTTTATTACAGCTGTTCACATGCATATAATTTGGTTTTATGCACCTACATGGCTTTGAAAATGTATCCCTTGTAGTCTATTTACTTGCCCGGATTAACTTCTTGTTTCCAGTTCATTACAGCTGAGATTCAACGGTGCCAGAATGAGCAATGGCAATTTCTGCCTTCGTTCTAGACCATTCTTCAAATGTTTATGTAGACGCACTTTCTGCTTTATTCTAATTCACTCCGTTAAATCAAGAAGATGACTACTACCCGGCAATCCATAGATCCACTGGAATTTTCTCCTCCCTCCCAGCACAGCATTAGGACTGCTCCCAATAAGTGGTAAATATCCCATCCGCCAAGTGTCTCTTTCCCTCCTACAGTTGTTTACCCAAGGTAGGAAGAGTTTATTTTTTCTTCTCACAGAGCTGGGGGGGGGGGGGGGGGAGAATTGAAGTTCACTCTTACCATTTCTCTTTCAACATAAGTGGATCTTACTTCCCTCTCTCAATCATATCTTCAAGCCAGCAGGTCCTGCTGTGGTTTTCTCACTCCCTCACTACTCTACAGGCAAGTCTCATGCAGACATCCTCTCCAGAAGGGGAACTGGACTGTACCATCCAACCCTTCTTGGGGCTTGGTTTTAAATTAACTACTGTGAAGCTTAGCTAATGAGGCTATGGACCTTACATAATCACAGGAGGGATGCAGCCTCATTATTTTCTTTCTAATGGCATGCACTTTGCCTACTATTAACTCAAGTATCATTTAAAGCGTCTAGGATATGATCCAATTTTCTGACATGCAGCGAGAAGAATATAGAAAGTATTCTCAAGGCAGGTATGTCATTGACTTGTTGGAATATTTAGCATCATCAGCAGGATCTCTCGTAAAGATACTATTTGCATGTCTGCTTGAAGACACTAATAGCAAAAGTGCAGCTTTCACAGTGACTGATGCACTGGCATCATAAAACAGCAACCCTAAAGTACACTTACGTAGGAAGAGTTAAATGAAAATAAACTGCTGAATTTAACTGTGGCATCAGAAGTTAAATGAGAAATTTTATTACTGGAATGAGTACGTTTACATAGAAAAGAGAATATGCTGGTGCAGACCTTGGGCAGCGTTGGGAATAGTAGTTCTCAAGGACTGAATTAGTCTCCTTTGTTTCAGGTCATTACTGTGAATTCATTTGTTTGCTTTTGCATCCCTGCCAAATAGTTAATGGAATTGCTGTGATTCGTGCTTGGCAAGTTCATTTTCAGAGAGTTTTGAACCACGGGGATCAGAACTAGAGTCTGTATTCGACGTGTACCCTCACAAGAGTCCTGCCAGCAGTCCAGGAATATTTTGCGCTGTGCAGCCTTCACAAAGGAAGGATACTCTGCTTCCTTTTCTTGTGTACTGTACACATGCGATTTTCTATGGGATGGAAGTAGAACATCTCTATAAGGGACGTGTATAAGCAGGTTAGCTATCAAGCAAGCGGCTTTCAGGCCACAATGTGTTGTAAACCGGAAGATGCATAATCCAGTTGTTGAAGACCACAAACAGGCAAGGGTGGGCAACCTCCAGTCCATGTGGACAGCAATCTGCTTATGGGTTCAGGATATCCCGAGTGAACGTGAGTGAGATAGAATCACATCCAAATTGCATCAGCTGAATGCAAATCGACATCATGCATATTAATTCGTGATATCCTCAAAGCCTGAGCAGTTTACCTATGCCTGCAAACATGCTGGTTTTCAAGTTTTCTGCAATTAACATTTATGAGATATAGTTGCAAGGACTAGGTTTATAATAAAATTTAAGTTGCTTACGGGCCGATACAGAAAACTTCGAGGGAGAGCAAGCGAGTGCCTGCTCTCCCGGCGTGTGCCCAGGCCTCTCTCCTGGGCACGCGATCCAGTATATAAATTTATGTAAATGAGGGCCCGCGGTAAAAGGAGGCGCTAGGGACACTAGCGCGTCCCTAGCGCCTCCTTTTTGATAGAAGCGGCGTCTGTCAACAGGTTTGACAACTGAAGCTCAATTTTATCGGCATCGGTTCTCGAACCCGCTGACAGCCACGGGTTCGGAAAACGGACGCCGGCAAAATTGAGCGTCCATCTTCCAACCCGCAGGCTGCGGGCAGATTTAAAAAATTTTTTTTAATTTAATTTTTTTTTTTTTTGGGACCTCCGACTTAATATCGCTATGATATTAAGTCGGAGGGTTTACAGAAAAGCAGTTTTTTCTGCTTTTCTGTGCACTTCCCCGGTGCTGGCCAAAATTAACGCCTGCCAAAGGCAGGCGTTGATTTTTGAGAGTAAAATATGTGGCTTGGCTGCACATTTTACTTTCTGAATCGCGCTGGAATAACTAATAGGCCCATCAACATGTGTTTGCATGTTGCGGGTGCTATTAGTTTCGGGGGGGGGGGGGGGGTGGTTGGCCGCGCGTTTTTGATGCGCTTTTACCCCTTACTGTATAAGGGGTAAAAATAGCACATTGAAAACATGCGGCCAAAAGCAGGCTAACAGTGCGCTCCACTGGAGCGCACTTTACTGTATCGGCCCGATAGTTTGGTCACTCTGAAAACCAGACCTGTTTGTGACCCAGGGAGGATAATTTGCAGAAGCCGTTTTCTATGGGTAAATAGTGATTTAATTGTGTAAATCTGCTATCTGAAAATTGCCCACACTCAATGTGGCTAAAAGTGTGCACACTGTCCCACAGCAAGCATGCACTTTTAGAGGAGGTGCTCTCAGGGGCATGTGCAGGTGAGGAAAAGGTAGCTGAGGATTTTGTCCCAGTAAGGACAGTCTGATTATTGCCCCCCTCAAAGACTGAAGTTGCTAATCCTGGCTTTAAACAGTGAAGTTCATGTAATTTCAATTTGAAACATTTTTTCATTTATAATTAGGGCTTCTGTTTTTAGATTTTAACTGATAAGCCCCGATAAAACATCCCCGATGTGAAAAAAAATATAGGTGTTTATTAGATAAACACTGGAAAAACACTGCTACTCCTAGTACTCTTTCACTCCTCCTTTGCCAATCCTGGACCCACTGCTTTGTTTTTGTACCTTTTCCATGCTAACAGCTCCTCGGCTGCACAAACGTATGTGTTTGATCCATCCGGAAAAGGCACCACGAAAACACGGTTAAACACTGAGATTTGTTACACCCCACCCCCCCCCCCCCAAGAACCTCTAATTAGCTGGAAAATAAACACTTAAACATACAATTGATAAACACCTAAAATCAGAAGCCCTATTTATAATGCAATTTTTAATGGTTTCCATAAAATCAAAGGGCCAGTATTCAAAGGCATTTAGCCAGATGAGCCAGATAACTGATTGTTAAATGCCAACTCATGAATATGGGTGCATTTATCTGGCTAAAATGTAACCAGATAACTCATCCAGCTAAAATTTCGCTAGATAAAAAAGAGGCATCCTGGGACAGAGTAAAGGGAGACGGCTAACTTAGCCAATCTTCAGCTGCATCCAGTTCAGTTAGCCTGATAACTTTAGGACTGCCTCAGAAACGTCCAAACATTATTTGGCATTTTGCGGTTAAATAACTTTAGACTTAACCGGCTATATTCAAAATATAGACAATTAAGTGGTCATGCTGAGGGGAAAAAAAGAGCCTCACATGGGCCTGGTAGCCTGAATCACAGGCTCCCCACTCCTGCCAAAGTGCCACAAACAAGCCCTGCCAGGCTGAGCCCCCCACCCCCTGAAACCCCTCCATGAACTCAATTAATAAAACATCCTGATTGGATCGCCGATGAAATCTAATGCTCCTCCCCTCCTCTCTATTCTGCTGCCAAGATTGCTGAACAAATGTACAGCGAATCTCGGGGACAGAAGGGCCTTGACTAAGGTCCTGGGTGGGTGGGTGGGTAAGAGTTGGGATGGGGGGAGGCAGCAGAGAAATGCATGAGCAAAATATGCCATCGACATGGGGTTCATTAAAGTTCTGTGATCTCTAGCGTGCACAGAAAATCAAGGTTCTGCTATGTGGGCAGGCCAGCACTTACTCGGCCTGGGCTCCCCTCTCTCTGTCCTGGCCACGCAGGCTGATTTAGGTAATCCCCAGGACAAGAACAGTTTAGAAGTCTAGGACAGGGTAGTGCAGGGTCTTCTGCTTGACCGCCAGCTTTTGGTGTGGGTCTAGGGAACTCGCTTTCTAGGCTGCACCAACCATACCACAGTGCAAGGTCCCACTTCTCTTACAATCTGTACTGGGACCAGTGTTGTTTAATATAGAGCTCCCCAAACCTGTCATAGGACCTTCATAGCCAGTCAGAATTTTCAGGAGAACCAGAAAGACCTGTAATTCATTTGCCTAGATTTAGGAACCTATGTGCCTAATGCTGAAAATCAGTGCTAATCATCTGACACATTTTCTCCACTCTATCTCCACCCCCATTGGCACCCACTTCTAAGAAACTAAATTTAGGTTTCCTAGAAAAAACTAGATGCCTAAATTTTGCCACTCAGTCCTACTCTATATTCACCCAAACCCTTTGAAAACTGATCCCTAAGAGGGCCATATTCAAAACTATTTTCTCTTTCTGCGCCCATAGAAAAGACATCTTTATTGAATAAGGCAATATTTTAGAACTGTTATTTTGGAGCCTATCAAATATTCCTACCCTCTCACTTTATTTTTTCCAGCAGTGGTCCTTTTCCTAGGTTAATTCCTCTCCTTTGCAGGCTATGTTAATTCTTTGGCGTCTGTACAATTCTGTGTGGTTCACATAAAGGAATGTGCATTTAATATGCTGAAAGTCTCGTTAGCAAGTAACTCTTACTTCTTTTATTATTGCCAAACGAGTATCTTCACTCTCTCGTGGCCCCTGCCGAGTTTTTTTTTTGCAATGTTTCCAAAGTCCAGCGGTGAAAGCCTCTCAGTCTGAGAACAGTACTTAAGGATCGGTCTGTCCCTTTGGCCATTCTAATGCCTTTATCTCAGATTTTGATTATAACGAGTCCTATTCATCTATGAGATATTTTTCCATTGTGGGTTGTTAACAAAATTCTTGACTTCCTAGGGCTCGTAGTGTTTCAGCTTGCTGCATACTACCGCCCCAATTATTGCTCCACGGTAATGACCGCACAGAATAATATTACCTTCATGGCTATTTTCTGCTGTTTTCAATCTCAATTCTGTGTTTCTGTGAGCGTAAGGATGCTAAAGCAAAATATAAGCGATACAACACCTTGGCAAGCAAGTTTCACAGCACTTACCTTTAGCATCATGCGTTCAGATTCATCAACGTTTTTTGAAAGTTTCGTCGCTGGCTCGTTGCCTCGACTCGTTTGCCCGAAGCGGCAGATGCCTTTCCCAGAACACAGCAGCAGCTGGTTTGTTTGTATGAGTGTCACGAGCAGCAGAAAGTTGAAGAGCGTAATTTGTGGCCAACTCTGTGCTCCTTCCACTTTATCTAGTCAACAGAGCTTAGATTTCTAAGGAAAATAACAGAAGAAAGTCGCAGCAAAAAGCCCTTGTGGCTTGATCATTTATTTATTATCCTTGAAAGAGCAAATTTGGTGTTCTGAAAAATTTCATCAGCTTGGTCGAATGCCAAGATCCAAACACTGTAAAAAATCTTTTTTTTTTTTAAATAAATCATGATACAATCAAAATAAAGCACTCCAGGATGAAGACTGTCGTTGATTGTCAACCCTGCTGGGGTGCTTTAAGGTAGAAATGGCGACACATTTACAAATAAATTTGAACTCCATTGATCTGATGTAGGATTAACATAGTGGCCGATGCAAAACCGTGCGCTCAGCCGAGCGCACTGTTTAACCTGTGGTTGGACGCGCGATGTGGACGTGCATCCACAGCCCCTTATGCTATAAGGGGATTAGAGTGTCCAAAAAATGCACACCCAACCCCCACGAAACTGATAGCGCTCATCACATGCAAATATATGTTGATGATGCTACTAGTTATTCTCCCCCGATCTAAAAAAAAATAAAAAATGCGCCCATCCCGCACATTTTTACGCTCAGAAATTAACACCCAGAGCAGACGTTAATTTCTGAGCAGCCCAAAAAAGATGTTCAGAAAAGCAGAAAAATACTGCACAAATTAGGAAAATGGACGCTCATAAAATTGAGCATCCATGTTCCTAACCCGCTGGCAACCACCTCTCCTGGACGCCTGCTGCCAAGAAGGGGCTTGGGCCGCACATTTGTCTATAGCGTCTCCTTGGCCATGCGACCCCTCATTTAAATATTGAATCGCGCACAAAGGAGAGGTGCCTGGGCACTTGTTAGGAAAGTGGGCACTCAACACTAAGGGGCAGATTTTCAAAGGGGCGCGTGCAAAAGATACGCGCGTAATGCCCGAAAACCTGCCCCAAGCTCCTCCTGCGCACGCTGAGCCTATCTTGCATAGGTTCGGTGGCGTGCGCAAGCCCCAGGACGCGCTTATGTCCAGGGGCCTCGAATAAGGGGCTGGCCGGGGGCATGGCGGCGGTCCGTGGGCGGGGCTGGAGGCGTGATGGCGGTCCGGGGGTGGGGCCGAGTGCCGGGGCAGGGAGCTGGCAGCGAGCACAAGGTAGGGGGGATTTAGTTAGGGCTGGGGGGTGGGTTAGATAGGGGAAGGGAGGGAAAGGGAGGGAAAGGTGGGGGGTGGGACAAAAAAAAAGTTCCCTCCAAGGCCGCTCCGAAATCAGAGCGGCCTTGGAGGGAACTTTTTTTTTGGTCCCCGCCCCCACCGCTCTGATTTCGGAGCGGTCTCGGAGGGAACAGAGGCAGGCTGCTTGGCTCAGCACGCACAGGTTGCACAATTGTGCACTCCCCTGCATGCGCCGACTCTGGACTTTATAACGTGCGCGCGGTAGCGCGCGCATGTTATAAAATTGGGCGTAGATTTGTTCGTGCCGGGTTGCATGAAGAAATCTGCGCCCTCGCGTACGTTTAAAGATTTGCCCCTGAGTGCCTGTTTTCCACGCTCATTTATTGAATCAGCCCCATAGACTGCATTCCTGAGTTTTGGAGACTGTCCCAAAATTCTGTGTTCATCTAAGTCTCTCCACCTCTCTTCCCTCTACTCTTGCCAATTCTGCCCTGATCTGAGGTGGACAAGAACACAGGAGCCATCATGTAAGATCCCATCCAGCTAGGCTGCCAAGAAAGAGAGGAGCTGCTGTGGCTCATCCCACCAGGTTAACAGATACAGGAGAGGACATACAAAAGAGAAAGGAGCAAGTGAAAAAGAGGAGGGATAATGGGAGAGAAACAGGAAGAGAAATGAGATGGCTAGAAGGGAAAAGGGTGCAAACAGAAGGGAGAGGTCCAAAGGGACAAAGGTAAGAGATTGTGAAGATGAGGAGAGAGGAAATCTGAGAACAGAGTTAGAGATGGCAGAATGGTAGAGCAGTGTTTTTTCAAGCCTCGGGCTGTGAACCAGTACTGGGGCGCAACATCGTTCTGCTTCCTGCACTGTCTTCTCCCCACTCCGAGATCCTGGTAGCAGTGACAAATCTGGGGCAGATCTCCCCAGTGAGCCCCACCCCTATATCTTCCCCTTTTCCATGCCCTGTATCACCTCCCTCCAGCGATGCAGTCCTCATATACAGGGAACATGGGGACTAAGCCTGCACTCACAAGCCTCGCACAACAAAACGGAACTGGCTTCAAAGGTAGTCGATGCCATTTTCAAACTAGGACCATGAAGGGCAGGAGTAACTGGCCTCCTTCTACTTCACAGACCAGACCCCACGAAGGAGGTAAGAGACCTCTTGGGGGCGGGAGGGCTTATTGTGAAAGTTTGAAGGGAAAGAGGGTAAATTGATCTGTTTTGGCATGGAGAAGAAGGATGGTGGGGCAGTTGGGGGAGGCAGTTCATTTTATTTTATTTTTTTTTTAAATAATGTTTATTTTGTTTAAATAAATGAACCAAACCATAATAAACATTAAACACATTTACAAAAAATGAATTAACCGAAAATGAAAAAAAAAAAGAAACAAAACAAAAACATGTTACCAGCCCATCCCAAATAAAAAAAAAAAATAAAACTACACGTGTCCAACATAGATTGAGGCAGTTGCAAACTTTATACCATTTATTGTATGACAGCTATGTGTTTTTATTATGTTTGTTTAAATACTGTATTTGTTATATTTGGTGTGTTGATGTTTAGGTTTGGAGTGTGGCCATCCATTGTTGACTTTATGCTCACATCAGAATCTGAGCATGCTCAGTGCGATTCCCCCTACTACTGTTTCAAATATATGCAACGTCATCTGGGTTAGATGCATATCGAAAAATGGATAGCAAGGGATCTCTTTAGAGTCAGCAGAGCTTGAACCGGTGACCCTAAATAAGAAAGACATGGAAAGGTCAGAGGAGACACAGAAATGAGGCGAGGCTTCAGATACCAATTACAGTTAGGCCCACCTTCAAAGATGCCCATTGGGATAGCAGGAGATTTTCCAGGTTGGTCACAGCTCTTAAGGAGAGTGGGAGAGACCAACGAATCTTGGGATACGTCCTCTGGAACCTCTACACCTCTGGCCCTGTTCTTGCACCTCCTGGGACTCTTCTTCCCTGGGGACACTGACCAGGACCCTTGAAGTCTATCTGCCTCCTCCCTCTCAAGTCAAACGCATTGGCGCTGGCCACCCTCATGCCCACACCGTCAGTGGCCTAAGGCCTGATATGTTGGTGCCTACTGGCAATGCCCTGTATTGCACAGTTCAGAACAGGATCTAGCCCGTTCTGTTGTGTTACGCCTTTTTAGCATAAAATTATCTTTTGTCACCAAAATAAGTGAATATTTTTTCTATCACTTATTTTGGGTGAATCAAGCCCTGTATGCTTTAACTGGAAAAAAAAAGTTCTATATAAAAGATATTTATAGAAAATATAACAATAGACAACCATGAAAAAAAATTCTATTCTAGGCAACTGCAAACGAAAAGAAGAAAAAAAAAAATATCAGAGGCAGCACATGTCTTACTGGAGGATCCCCCTGGATATCTGAACAACCTCAGGAGATTTCAGTGTTTTAGTTAATTAAAGGTTAGCTCATCCTTCTTAGACATTTTAACAACCAAGACAGCTGATTTTTCTTTTTATCTGAGCTCATTTTTATGAGACTGAACTGAACTGTAAAATTACAGCAACAATAGCAGAGATGATAGCCGTGCCGCTCCACCCACCCCTAGGCGCCTCAGCTGGCAGCGCAGGGGAGCTCAGCCACTATCGTAAAGCAATTAATGAATTTGACTTCCCTAAATACCTTTAAAACTTCAGGTTCCTTTCAGCAGGAGGGCAAGAATAGTTCCTTGAAATTTGGTACAATTAATACATTGGTAAAGAAATTCACCTGGGGGCTTGAACTGGGGGTAACAATTGAGCAAAATAAGCTTTCCAAGGTTGCTCCTCAGTTTGATTTCATTTACAAAACACCCTTCACATTCTGAGAGTAAACGATATAAATAGATTCGCCATTATTAGGACTTCACTTTTTAGGTAGGTTTTGCCCGACAAAACTCTGATAAAGCACCCCAGTGCAAAAGAAATGAAATAGCTATTTATTGGATAAAGATCGGGAAAACGCCACTGCCTCCATCGCTCTCCCCTCCCCCTTGCTTGTTTTTTCACCTTTTCTGTGCAGAATATGATTCCTCAGCTGTACAAATTCTTATCAATGGAGGGACCTCCTCTCCCCTGCAGCTCCGCTGCTCAGGCTGACAAGCAATGGAGCCCAGGCAAAGAGGAAGGGGGTAGCAGTGGCTGGATTTAAGAGAGACCGGCAGGGATGCGAGGGGGAGACAGAGCGGTGGAGATGGGGTGGGAGAGAGAGTGGCAGGGATGGATTGATGGAGGGAATGCCCTCCAAACCCCCTCCCAGTTCTTATTAGCCTACGTTCCAAAGAGAAAGAAGGCTTATGATATCGCCTTGTGTGTGTGTATCCCTCCCCCAATATATTTTGTGTTAGCTAATACTATCCTGTCTGTAACCCTTAGTGGGGCTGTTTTTAAGTCCCAAGGGCCCACAGTCTTATTTATATCTTCTGGGGCGGCTCCAGCTAGCAGCTATTCATTCCCACGCTGACTCTTAATGTGGGGGGGGGGGGGGTGTCTCTTTTTATGGGGAGGGAAGCTCTCACTTCTGGCCCAGGCGATGAAAGAAGGTCGTCAGTGTGTGTGTGCGCTGTACTTCAGGTGCTTCCCCTGAGGTGAGAGGCTGTAAGAACTCAGACAGGACCAGGGCTGGGGGGTTAAAATAAAGTCTACTGATTCCCAAAGTCAAACTGAAGTCCATTGTCCACAGTGATGAGTGTCGTTACAGGTGAGTGTCCTTATTACAGACCTCTGGGTAGAGCCCATGGTGATGTTACGTGTGCATAACTCTCCCAGCGGCTGTGCTCTGGGAATCCTAGTGGAGGGGTCCCCTTTGCTATGCAAAAATCCTACCTTTAGAAATCTTCTCTCTCGTGGACACCCAGCCCGTCCTGTTTCCTTGGGAGGGGGAATCCGGATGGGATCTCTTTTTCTTGCTCTTCCTTGGATTCAGCTGTTCATTCCCCTTATCTGTTACTTTTAGGTGATTTCTCTGGTACAAAACTCCGGGAATCGGGCTATTCACAGCGCTGCAATCCCAGTGAGGAAGGGGATCCCAAACCCTCCTCACTACTCTTTAGTCCAAACAATGCTTCAGCTCCTCATCTGGAGAGCTTCTCTGCCCTCACGGTCTCTGGCAGCAGGATCCATCTCTGGTGCTCGCCTTCCCAGGAAGTGGAGTAAGCTCACAGGTCTTTGGTGCCCTGAAGAGAGCCCCTTGCCCCAAGGGGTATCAGGCTTAAAAGTCTATCTCACTGTAAATCATGAGCAGGACCCTCTGGCAGGGAGTGCACGGTCAGGTGACTCTTCTAAAAAATTTAAAAACCTCCTTTGGGCAAGGCCGGGAGGCCCTACCGGAGTATGGAGAAAATACAGGATGTCTCTGCAGCTGCTCTCTCTAACTGAACCCCCGCGTGTTAATGGCCGGGCTAAATAGCACTTGGGTCATCCAATCAGAATCTCCAGGTGGGAGGGGCTGAAGGGCATGGATGGCATCTCGTGGCCAGACCCGATAGGGGTGCCACATGTCCAAATCCAATTTTCAGTACATGGCATGGTGGACACGAGGACTCTGATGGGGAGGGGGGTGTTATTTTCAGATGCATGGACCATGGATGCAGGTATGTGCGAGTCCTGGAAAACAGGCTCCTTTAGTTGGGGCAGAGCTATAAAACAGTAGAAAAATAAGCATAGAAATGTTTAAATTAACACTCAGATGCTATTTTTGTATTTTCAGATTTTCAAAATTCCAAATATTCATCCTTACACAACAAGAAAAAGTTACCATACAATCAGAACAAGAAAACATTTTATCATCTTTTTTTATTGTGCTTACTCAAAGAATATAATTAAATACAATGGGAACTTGAAGTTATGGCCTTTAGCTATAGAGGCTGTTGACCAAGGCAGGGGTGCATTTTCACCTATTGTTCCACTCAAGTGGTTTTAGAGTACCTAAATTCTCTTTAAAAAAAAGGTGTGTGTGTGTGTGTGTGTGTGAGTGAGAGAGAGCATGGACACTTGCTTGGGTGTGTGTGGGAACATGGGAACCTGCTTGGGTTATGTGTTTGCAGATGTGTGTGAGAGAGAGAGCATGGGCACCTGCTTGGGGGAGTGTGTGTGTGTATATATATCTGCAAACATTGGAGCATGTGTGTGTGTGTGTGTGAGTGAGAGAGAGTGTGGACACTTGCTTGGGTGTGTGTGGGAACATGGGAACCTGCTTGGGTTATGTGTTTGCAGATGTGTGTGAGAGAGAGAGAGTATGGGCACCTGCTTGGGGGAGTGTGTGTATATATGTGTGCAAACATTGGAGCATGTGTGTGTGTGTGTGTGTATGTGTGTGAGTGAGAGAGAGCGTGGACACTTGCTTGGGTGTGTGTGGGAACATGGGAACCTGCTTGGGTTATGTGTTTGCAGATGTGTGTGAGAGAGAGAGTATGGGCACCTGCTTGGGGGAGTGTGTGTGTATATATGTGTGCAAACATTGGAGCGTGTGTGTGGGGGGGGGGGGAAAGTAGATGTATGAGAAAGAAAGGGCCTGCCGGCAGGTCCCTACCTCGCAGTAGCTGAAGTGAAGAGGAAGGTCCAGCGCTACTGGTGGAACCCAACCAAAGAAGAGCTGGCAACACCCAGATGTGTGTGAGAAAGGAAGCATGTGTGCAAGAAAAAGAGGAGAAAGTTGCTGTACCCCAATCCCACTAATACATAACAATCTCAGGGTGACTGGAAATCAAATGTTCCCAGGTATGGAGAGCATGAATCTTCTTTTAACCTTATTAGTTTTCATTTTTGGGGTATTATTTTATGCTGTTTTGAAATTTTTTATTGGTATTTGGGAAATTAAAAAAAGATTGTCTATGTTTTTAATTATTCAATCTACTGCCTTACTGGTATGTTTTTACTATTAGTATTTATTTGTGCACCCCCCTCCCCCTTCCCAAGAGACTGAGGTTTGATTGAGTTACAGGAGAGAAAAGAACAGAAGGATACAACTATGTAACCTTAGCCCCAAGCTCAGGAAACTGAAAAGATTGCAGAAGTCCTGCTCTGAGGATACTTAACTGACCATTGAATGGATGAATCAGACATTCAGGTAGGAGATTTGCATGTCATAGTCCCCTGGACCTCTGGGTAATTTTGTAGGACATATCACTAGCAAAAAATCCAGAGGATTCAAACTTCTAAATTACAAAACTATGACGGGGAAGGGATTTGTGAGACAAATATGCTGGAAGACAGTACTGGGAGGCAGACAGATTTTCACTCCAACTAGCCAGGGGTATTCAGACAGGTTGGGTGTGAAGTTCCCAGCCAGGTTAAAAAAAAAAAAAAAAAAAAAAAAAAAGGCAGAAGAAATGTAGAGGCTTGTATACATGGGCCTCTCTCTTTGATCCTGCCTTGTTCTTAGCCCTTTTGGCTGAGAGATGACCCAAATAGGGTCAGACAATAGGTAAAACAGAAGCTGTACTGAGAGCAGGTAACTCTTCCAGAGTGGGTAAGGGCACCCGATTAGCTATGAGCTAAACCCACTGACTGTGAGGTAGCTATAAGCCTAGTAGAATTGTAAGCCCAATCTGGGGAAAAAACTTTCATGCCAATGAGAGGGCAGTGGCAGAGATTTCCCCTGGCCCTAGTGTTGTGGGATTGAAATGGACCTCTCTCCCAGGCCATCAACGCACGAGGTCTCCTCTGTCTATAGGGTGGTATAATGTAGGGACCAACAACCCAAACTGCAAAATTGTATAGTCTAATAAACTTGTATATATTTGTACATACTGCCAGCCTTTGTTCACAGTTCTTCTTCCCCAGGTGGAAGCACCAGGCTCAAGAATATGAGGACCGACGGAGGTTTCCATAGGGGGCGTTGCATTATATTTCTTGATTTTATTGTTTGATGTTTGAGAAATGATGATGTTTCTATTTTTCCATTGTTGCACTCCTTAGAGGGTCTGGCTTGTTGCAGTTTCTAGTTCAGTTTTTGCCTGATTGTTTCTAATTATATTTTATGTTTGTTTTATCTGTATTTGATGAGGGTTATGCTTATGCTCTGCATGTGTGACTGAGGTTAGGTATTCTTTAATAGGAAATGTACTGGTGTTTTAGGGCCTGGTATATTATTTGCAGCGTTGCTTTTTCCTAGGTAGGTTTGATACTGTTTGGGTGCTGGCATTTTTGGTATGGAAGCTGAAACAGGAGGCTGGTGAGCTTACCAGATGCAGCTTAAAGATGAACATTTAAAAAAAAGAAAACCCCGATACGGTTTTAAAGGAGGTCGTGTAACCATGTATGTTTGCTAACCAGGAAGACTTGCAAGCAAAAGAAGATGAAAATAACACACGTGAAAATAAAAGTAATATAGTAGAAGTGAGGATTCATTATTTTTGTTAAACACGTAGAGATCAATTTTTTAAGGAATTGCTACAGATAAACTAGAGCTTCCTGCAGAAAAAAATCCCTTTAGCAATTTTCCATCTCCCCCCACCATACGGGGAAAAGTACACATTCTGCATACAGTGTGGGTATTTCCCCCCCCCCCCCCCCAGCAAAACAGGCAGAGCCGGGGATGGGGTGGGCCAGGTGAGCTACATTTTGATAATTGTCTTGCTATACTCGCTCTGCTTGCAAGCTATCAGGGTGGGGAGGAGGGAGCCAGCAAGCTAAAAAAAAAGCCTTCACATGGGGTGACTGAGACAGGAGAACCCAACAGCGCATTATCCTCTAATGGACCAAGCTTGTGAGTACGCGCACTCAAATGTCACTTTTCTCTTCTGGCACTAATAGAGAGGATGGGGAACGAAAAATGTGCTACCACCGTGGGAACCAGTAGCTATCCTCCACATCGCAGCCAGCGATACAAACTTTAAAAACTGACACTTCTCCCTCACCCCCAGAACCCCTGGCCGGTGCCCACATACACAGTTAAGAATTATACATTTATAATAGGTTGTACATGAGAAAGATCAAAGTACAATATTCCAAGGTATGAGCTCATTATCAAATAATTTTTTGGTTGAATTGTTTTGCGTAACCTTGTTTTATGAGAATTACACAGTTATTTCCTTTCTTCATTTGTTTGGGAAAATTAATTTAATTTGATTTTCAGTCACATGGATAGATTCACATAGCTTCAGAGGTTCCCCCAGTGGACTGACTGCCATCAAATAATGCCTGAAAATATTTCTTTGGACTATTAAGTATGATAAGACTCTAAAGGATCTGGCTAACACTAAAAGGGAATGAAATGTGACTATTTCCTGCCCCCACAACATTTTGGATGGAGTGCATATCTAAGCTTTTGAACATTGCCTGGTGATTTTGTGTGTTAACTTGACTTTAAACCACTCTGTCATGTTCAATCATGCAGTTGAGAACTCTGAGCTTTGGCTCAGCTATTATTAAATAGTCTCAGCCTTTTCTGGCCATACCAGTAGGTGAAAGTTGGTGGTGTTCTTCCTGGAAGCCTATTTTTACAAGGATGCCTCAGGGCTTAGCCTTATCCCACATTTTATTTAATAATCTGTTTCAGTCCGACAGGAAAACTGCTCCTCATGGTGTGTGGACTATGGGATTTTTGCGGATGACATCCAGCTGTTAATACCTTTCAGGCCCCCTCGGACTTTTGTGTTACAAACAGTAGCAGGCTGTTAAGAAATGCACAAAAGTAAAATGATTGAGCATTTTTTGTTTGCTACAAAATGAACAAAACAAAAATAGCTTTCTAGGAAAATATCTAAAAAATGTTGGTATTTTTATATTCATTGCATTTAAAAACAAAAAACAGGCCTCCGGTAGGACCAGGCCTCAATACCGCGCTCAGCACTGAGGCCTAAGCCTGTGCATGGCACCAGGCCTTGGTTCCAGCCCCAAGGCTTAGGCCTAGTGCTGAGGCCTAGTCCAATCGCTGAAGCCTAGACCTGGTGCTACAGCTTGGCCCAGCACTGGAGCCTGGTCCTGAGGCCTAGTCTCAGTGATGGAGCCTGGCCCTGCAGTCTGGTCCTGTCACTGAGACCTAGGCCTGGTCCTGATACTGGGGTCCAATCCTGAAGCCTGATCTTGGACCTGGCACCACAGCCTAGGCCTGGCCCTGAGGTCTTGTCTCATTTCTGCAGCCTAGGACCATTGCGGGTACCCTGCCCCAAGGCCTGGTCCTAGCACCAAGGCCTGGCCCTGAGGTCTGCTTCCAGTGCCATGGTCCAGCCCTGAGAACTGGTCCTGTCACAAAAGTCTAGACCTGGAACTGGGGCCTGGCCCAAGGCTTAGGCCCACACTGGGACCCAGCCCTGAGGTCTGATCCTGTCACCAAGGCCTGAGGCCAGGCCTGGGTTTCCTGACATTTTCTTCTGTCCCAGCACTTCAAAAAATTGTGCTGTCCACTTGGAGGGCGGTGCCAGAATAAAATCACTGTAGCACTTTCCTCCAGAGCAGATGGCACCATTTTGATGTACATGTCGCTCCTTGTGACCTTGGGCAAGTCACTTTACACTCTATTGCCTCAGGTACAAACTTAGATTGTAAGCCCTCTGAGGATAGGGAAATACCTACAGTACCTGAATGTAAACTGATGTGATATCTCAGATCGAATGTTGGTATATAAAAAAATAACAAATAAATAAATGAATGACCATATATCAAAATAGTGCTGTCTGTTATGAAGGAAAGTGCCACAGCAATGTCACTCCAGTGCCGGCCTCCAAGCAGATGGTTTCCTTTACTAAAGTGCCAGGATAGAAGATGTCAGGATGCTGGGCCTTAGGTCTCTGGGCTGGGCCTAAGCCTTGGTAACAAGTCTATGCCTCAGGACTAAGTCATGGTGCTAGGACCATGCCTTCATATCGGGTCTCAGTGGCAGAAGCAGGCCTCAGGGCTGGCCCTTGATGCCCAAGACCAGGGATCCATGCCAGGCCTCAGCATTGGGACCAGGCCTCCTCAAGTGATTTGCGTACAGTCACTCAGACCTTGCTGATGTCAGAGATAGACTATTGTAATTCTGTTTTTTTTGGGACTGCCCTTAACCTACCTCCATGTGCTTCAGTTAATACAAATCACCGCTACACATGTTGTCTTCCCCATTCACTGGTTGCCTGTCCTATGGAGGGTTAAATTTAAAGTTATCTGCCTGGGGCCTTCAATACCATAAATCTATTTTAACTGAGTATGTCTCTGTTTTCGGGGGCAAAAACTCTTTGTGTCGTCGTGCGCCGTGCGTAGCTTGCTGAAGGGGCACGACAAAGGGGAACTCCCCTTTGTGCACCCCTTCGTGCATCCCGTAGTGTTAGCCATACCCCATGTTCTTTTATATCCCTTGTTAACAATCCCCATATTTAAATGTTTAATGTATTTGACAAAAGTAACGCATGAGTTCCTGCAAATTTTGTTTAAATGTAAACCGATGTGATATGTAAAATCGAACACCGGTATATAAAACTAACTAACTAAATAAATAAATAAAATAAATCTTGGTGTCTGCTTTTTATTTGGTGGAATCCCGAGCTAGGGCTTTTTCAGGTGTTGGCCCTCTGATTTTTTTTGTGTTATTTTAACTATATGTCAGTTACTGTTGAACATGAATTGTTTTATTGCTTTAATGTAACCTACTGGGAGCAAGGTTTTAGCACTGGTGGGATATAAATATCTGCTAACTAAATAAATAGTGAAAATAAATTGTGAGGAGGTCACAAAATTGTCCCTTACAAGTAGGCCTCAGACCCTCAGTGAGAGGCTAGAGAGAACAGAAGTGGTGACGTTATCTGACACTTCTCAGAGGGAAATGCCTTGATTTTAATAAAACTTATCAGCCCACTTGCCTGAAGAGTTTTTCAGAGTTGCTCTCTGCATGGAAGAGCACTGCCTGTCTCCTCTCTTGGGAACTAAGCTTTAAGAAGAACCAGAGGTGGTCTCTAGAAAGAGGGAACATTTTTTTCTCCTCCTCAGCTATCCATGGAGAATGATTCAGTTGTGTAAAGATTGTGGAATTTCCCAGCCGGAGTCAGGAGGAGGACTGCCAAGCTCGGGGGAAGCCATTCTAGAGCTGCTTTTGAGAAAAGGAATCGGCAGAGGCTCGTCGTCTGTCCTGGTCTCCAGAGAGCTGCACCCAGATTTGCAGGTACTACCAGGGGATGTGCTCAGGGAGGGCTTTTGTTATCAACAGCACCAAGGTATGCAGCTTTACAAATAATTGAAACTATGTTTTCTTGGAAATTTATTTTTCTATATTGAATGTGCACTAAACAAAAGCGTACCCACTGTAGCTTTTTACCTGCCATAAAAATCCTCTTTCAACTGGTAAACTTTATTCTGAACAACACTTATAAAGGTGGTGTGTGTGTGTTTATTTTTACTAGACTGTAGGAAAAAGCCTGACGGCCTTGGAAGTCAGGTCCTTTCCCCTGTGTCAGAAGAACCCGGAGCACGGAAGCTAAAATGACCCATGGACTCCCCATGCGAGCTCCTGTTGCCGAGAAGGATTTAGGGAAGGGGGCTATGAAATAAATAAAGATTATGCCTATAGTACCTGAATGTAATCCGCTTTGAAAGTGCCTGAAAAGCAGAATATAAATAAAAAAACAACAATAATATTCCATTATTATTTTTTTCTGATTGTTATATTTTTATAAATAAAGGTTTACAAGGTTGACTCCCAACACAGGTAGATCTGCTGAAACCTAGCTTTTTGGGATTTTTATAGACAACCAATTAACTTTTATCCGGTTGCGCTGAATTTGATTGAAACTTGCTTGCGATTTGCATATATATTTGTAATTATATTTATTACAATTGCATTTCATTTGATACTTACATGATAAAATATACTGACTTAACTGTATTAGATTATTCTATTTGACAATTTAAAATGCATATAAATTATATTTGGTTACTGATATTCATTGTTGTGGCTTTTCCAACACTCCCTGTGCAGTTTCTCAGTTGCCCTTGGCTGCCCAAAACTTCTTTTTGTGCTCATAGAGAACCTGTGGGCCTCACCTGTCACTTGGGAAAGGTGACAAGGAATTGCTAATGACATCACAATAAATACAATAGGAAGGCCAAGGACAATTGCGCTGCCACTGTCCATGCAAGTGATGGATGAGCAGGCTGGCATTGTTAAGTGCAGCTCAAATAATTAACAGACCCAGTTCCTCTCCTTTCTCCTAAAATAATTACTCCTATCGTCACTGCCCCTACCTTAAGCCATCAAAATCAACTGGCAGCTACACCGAGGTAGGTTTGGAAGGGAAGAAGAGAGAGGCAGGATGACAGCCCTTTCAAAGCAGTGCAGTGACACTGGCTGGCAGAAGAGTTCATGAGCACTTGCTGGAAGGTGGGAAATAATTAATGCAGAAGAGCACTTTCTTTTACAAAAGAAGATGAGGTAGATCCAGCTCATAATTCAGCCAGAGCAGGATGACAATGATTTTGAAGTGCTCTTGGTCATCCGGGGCCCGTTTCAGTGTGAACCGTTTTTTATTTTGCTGCAAAAAACCCACATAACGCAACACTCAGACCATAATGAAAAATGTGTCCAGCAAAAGTCCCGTGCGGGACGAAATGCCTTCTTTGTAGAGTGTGCCGGGTGCGCAGATCTTCCATCCTGTGGTGCTGTTTTGGAGCTGTTGCTTTTTTTTTTTTTTTAACTGCGTTTTGAAATAAAGGGCTTTGAATGTTACTGGAGCATTCTGGCTTTGGTGAGTGTACTGCTAGGAGGATGTTCACCACAGAAGAACATGAGACATGCCAGACGTCCATCGAGCCAAGCGTCCTGTCTCCAATTCTGGCCAATCCGGGTCATAAAGTAGTACCTGGCCTGTCCTAAAGAGTAGATCCATTTCTTGTTGCTCACTCCTAGGGATAACTGGTGGCTTTCCTAGATCTGTTGGCTAATGATGGTTTATGGGCTTTTCCTTAAAAGGAATAAGTCATGAGGAATGAGGGAATAAATTGTAAACCAAAACTAGATAAAGAATTCCTATAGAAATGTCAAACTCAAACTTAAATCAGCCACTGTATAAACACAGAGACCATCAGAAAAAAGTCCATTTAACCAGTGAGTATATGTAAGCTTTATGTTTCATTCATAGGCCCATGTTACTTAACGCAAGGGCCACTTATTTTTTTTTTTTTATTGCAAATAAAACACTTATCTTGCAATCATTTGTAAGAGAACTGGGTAAAAACTCCCAACGCTGCTGTGTTTCGATTCTTCTGCATCAGGGGATTCCGCAGGCATCAGTTAAAAGCGCGGCTGCGGGCCACCATCTCAGGCCTTGATTCACATGAAACTTTCTGCAACAAAATGGAGGAGCTCGAGCAAATCTTTTTAAAGGGTTAAGTGCCCAACGTCAGAATAGTACTAAAAGACAGAATGCCACTCGGTTTCTTCATTTAGAGCCAGGCCCGGATTTAGGCATAGGCAGCTGCCTAGGGTGCCAGATTCTGAAGGGGCCAAATATGCAGGCCGAGAAGAAGAGCCCGCTCCTGCTTGCTTTAGGGCAGTGCTCTGTCAGAGCTTCCCCAGGGAGCCACTGTGGCGCTGACATCTTACATCTGCACAGATCGCAAAGTAAATATCCAAAATTGTTCCCCATAATTCAGTAGAAGCAGAAAAATCTCCTCCCACAGTGGGCATGGGTTTTGTTTTTTTTTCCAGATCTTAAATCGTCCATTTAAGATCTGGAAAAAAAAAACCCCAACCCCATGCCCATGTACATCACAATGTGTCACTAAGGGAGCCTGCTCCTTAATGGTTTTCAAACATCTACGAAGTACCACCGACCTAGTCTTTAGGGCTCAATTTGTAGGCAAAAAGAAAATGGGACTGTGGAAGGAGGTGAGACGGGCAGAAAAATGGTGGCAGAATGCTATTCGAGTTGATGTGCCAGAAATTAAGCCTTCGGTAATGGACACGGAAAGGGGTTGAATTAGCACACGTTTGAAAATTGTGAGCGGTAGTGCCATTCATCAAAGCTAGGCTTGAAGCCTTGACAGTTGGCACTACTGCTCACAAGTTTCAAGCTTGTGTTAATTCAAATCCTTTCTATGTCTTTTCTTTGCAGCCTCTGCTTCAGTACAGGAGGCGGGGTGAGGGGGTGGGGGGGACAGGATGGGAGGGGCTGGATTACGGAGCAGGGTAGCTGCTCTCTTCTCTGAAGGCTCCAGGTTAATCCCCTCTCCTTCCTTCTCTTCCTCTCTGGAGGGGAGGGGCTGGAGCAGAATATCCCTGTTCCTGTGCCTCTTAAGCTTGAAAAGAAGTAGCTGTTCCCCCACAAATTAAGCCTTGCTAGTCTTAACAAGATGATTTGTCGTCCCCCACCCCCCATCCCGTCAAATACAAGCTGATATAGACAAATAATAAGACATAATATCATAAGAACTACCATACTGAGTCAGACTGAGGGTCCATCAAGCCTGGTATCCTGCTTCTAATAGTGGCCAATCCAGTTCACAAGTACCTGGCAGGATCCTACACAGCAGATAGATCCTACGCTGCTAATGCCCTGGGATAAGTAGAGGCTTTCCCCAGGTCTTTCTGGTTAATAACAGTTAATGGACTTCTCCACCGGGAACTTGTCCAAATCTTTTTTTATACCCAGCTCCACTAACTGCCTTTACCACATCCTCTGGCAATTAATTCCAGAGCGTAATTGTATGCTGAGTGAAAAAGAATATTCTTTGATTTGTTCTAAGTGTGCTACTTACTATCTTCATGGAGTGTCCCTGAGTTTTTTGTATTTTTTGAAAGTGTAAATATAACCATTTCACATTGACCTGCTGTATTTATAGATCTCTATCATATTACCCTGAGCCATCTCTTCTCAAAGCTGAACAGCCCTAACCACTTTAGCCTTTCCTCGCAGGGGAATCATTCCCTCCCTTTTATCATTTTGCTCATCCTTTTCTGCACATTTTCCAGTGCAACTATATCGTTTTTGCAGATGATGTGCTCTCTAGGTGTGCTCACACCATGGAGCAATACAGATCTATTATAATATTCTCTGTTTTATTCTCCAGAGTTCTGTGTATATATCGTGGCTTTCTTGCATTGGATGCATGTACTTTTGAATACTTATTTCAATAAAATTTAAATTACAAAAAAAAAAAAAAGGTAAGTACACCTAGTACATAAATCAAGCTGTGGAATCTGTTGTCCATAGACACGGCAAGGCAACTAACACAGTGGGGTTGAAAAGAGGTTTGAACAAGTTCCTGAAGGAAAAGTCAATAAAACATTAACAGGACGGCAACGTTATCCTAGAAGTCATTATGAATTTACAAGAGACATTGCCGTGCTGAAAACACAGTGGCAGCAGTGAAGGAAGGGAATGTCTCACATACAAATGGCAGATTCCTCTGACCCTCTCACCGAGGACCCGATTTAGTAGGCAGAAGTAAAATGCTGCATTCCCGTGCTGTTTTACTGCAAGTACATTTCCATGGGATTTTCACTAATGTATATTACCCGAGTAACACTGTTTAGGGAATCCTTTAGTTCCATTGTCATGGCAGAGAAAAGGGACCACCACGCGTTTCCGGACGCAACAATCTTCAATAGTGACCTCCTGGGCAGCCAGTTAAAGGGGCTGCAAGTGGTAGTAACCCCCTCCCCCCCCCCCACAACCTTGCCCCGTCCTAGAATAACTGTCCCTTATGGTCCATGGAGCAACCCCACCATCCTCTAGATTTTAAGAAAGTGCCCTTTTCAAATCCTGCTTTGCCAGCCTTAAGCTTCAAAACTATCCCCCTTCCCCTTAGGGTAGCTCCTACACCTCCCACCCTGTCTGTCCTCAGCTTACTTCCTTGCTGAGGGGGAGGAGCGATGCCCACTCGCTCCTGTCCCACCAGTGCACTGTTGGAAAATAAGTGGCCCATGACCCATGACCCATGACTCTCCTTTGCCCAGCTCATGTGGGAGGGACATAGGAGGCCCGCAGGTCAGCCCATAACATTTTTCTAGGTAGCGCCAGTGGGGCAGGAGCGAGTGGGGGTCACTTCTGTCTCCTCAGTGCTGCTTCAATGATGGGTAATCCGGAGTGACTACTCAAAGGGGCAGGGCTAAAAGGTTATGGAGGAGGAGTGCAGGTCAGCTAGGTGCACAACTGACCACAAGGAACATTTTTGTAGGCTGAGGTGGCTTTTATATAGGGGGGGGAGCTTTTTACAACACTTGCAGCCTCTTTAATTAGCACGCTGGGAGCATCTGTATGTGCATTAACTTGCCATACCCTGGGGGGGGGGGGGGGGGGTAGTAGTTAATGCAGAATAATACGACTTGCGAAGTTGAATTAAGCTGTGTTAGTCTGTGGCATACTAATGGGCTGCTTGCACGTGGTAGCTGTCGGTATATCAAATAAATAAAGCAATAAAACATACAAGCAAAGCAGCTCATTAGCATATCCATGTGGCTAATTTGCAAATTCCGCACTTTAGGCCCGATTTTAAAAGGGCCGCGTGCATAACCCCCGTTATGTGCAGAAGTACCGGGCCCTGCAAAAGGGGTGGGCCGGGGGCGTGGTCGCGGGAGGGCGGGGCAGGGGGGGCAGGGCCGGGACAGCAACCATTAGCCACTGTCCCGGAGAGGCGCGCGCCGACAGCTGGCCGGCGCGCAGAGTTTACTTTCTGCTCCCAAGGAGAAGTAAGTATAGAAAAAAAAAATTGAGGGTACATAGTAGGGGGTAGAGGGTCATAGTGAGAGGGGAAAAGGGAGGAAGGATAGGTAGGGGGGGGGGGTAGGGAAGTTCACTGGGAGGGAACTGGGAAAAAGACCGATTGTGTCACCTCATGTAAATTGGAAAATCTGCCCCCTGCCACCCCGCATACGTGAATCGTGGGATGTTAAAATCTGGCACGCATGTGCGCGCAGACATCGTATTTTATAACATGCATGTGGTGACGCGCTCATGTTATAAAATCGGCGCGACCATGTGTGCGCACGCTGGGAACCGGGCATAGATGAATGTGCGCACGCAGGTCTTAAAATCGACCCTTTATGTCCTTTTTTGCTGCACAAATGTGCTTTACCGTGTTGTAAATGCTGTTTACCACGTGATAATACGTTAGCGCAGCTTAGTAAATAAGCTTTCTATAGAAATAGAAAAACAAACAAAATAAATCCAGACTATAAGAAACGTGTGGCATTGTCTCCCACACTCTAGACCAAAGGTTACTTTAAATCTGAATAATGCAGCTCAGTATGCGAGACTGGAGATTATGACACATCCTGCTTTCTATATGAAAGAATACGTGGAATGGTATGCTATTCAGTGACACTGGAGTCATATTCAAAACTATTTGAGGAATTTCTCGGGACTGTAAAGCTGAATTAGTTAGTAAGGATGGGCAGACTAGACAGGCAGATATGGTCTTTTTCTTCCATCACATTTCTATGTTCCTATGATCAAGGAAGACACTTGCTCATCCATAATAAATACCTATATTTAATACACTGCAGTGAACGCAGACCTTGGGGGTCTATGTACTAACCTTCATTACCTGTCAGTTTTTTAATGTGGGGCTGGGTAGGGGGACTGATGGCATGCATTAACACGGGTCATCAGCAGGAAAGTAAATTTAGTTCCTGAGGTGTAGTTAACTTTCTTGCGTAGAGTAGCCTGCATTAATCCGCTAATGCATTGATGCTGGAAGTACTGTGCTGAGACTATTAGCATAATTTTTTTCTTGTAATTGACTCATTTGCATGGGAGTTACATTACTGTGCAGTAAAGCTAACACACAGCTAATCTAATCTTCAATTTTTTTTTTTACGCTCCATTCCATGTACCATGCCTTGAGCACAGTTACATCAAGTGAGCCTAGCAAAACCAATAGAATATACTAGCAATACATTAAAATGGGAGTACAAGAAATATAGTGATTAACTACAAACATTATAATGCAATATCAACAATAGCAAGAGTAGAGACCGGTTGGGTCTCCATTAGATGGCCTTAGAACCCAGCCCTTGGGGTGATAGATGCAAAGAGAAGTACCTTTCAGTACAGCATCTTCCATAGAGGATTTCTGTGATGGAAAGCCCCTGAGGCACAAGGAAGGTTTAGCCTAGTGTGTGTGTGGCAGTGTAGAGATTTCTTTAAGAGAGTAAGGTGTGTCTCAATACCTGAATACTGTGTACAATTCTGGTCGCTGCATCTCAAAAAAGATATAGTTGCGATGGAGAAGGTACAGAGAAGGGCAACCAAATGATAAAGGGGATGGAACAGTTCCCCTATGAGGAAAGGCTGAAGAGGTTAGGGCTGTCAGCTTGGAGAAGAGATGCCTGAGGAGGGGATATGATAGAGGTCTTTAAGGTCATGAGAGGTCTTGAACGAGTAGATGTGACTTTGGTTATTTACATTTTCGAATAATAGAAGGACTAGGGGGCATTCCATGAAGTTAGCAAGTAGCACATTTAAGACTAATAGGAGAAAATTATTTTTCACTCAACGCACAATAAAGCTCTGGAATTTGTTGCCAGAGGATGTGGTTAGTGCAGTTAGTGTACCTGGGTTCAAAAAAGGTTTGGATGAGTTTTTGGAGGAGACGTCCATTAACGGTCGGCTATTAATCAAGTCTACTTAGGGAATAGCCACTGCTATTAATTGCATCAGTAGCATGGGATCTTCTTAGTGTTTGGGTAATTGCCAGGTTCTTGTGGCCTGGTTTGGCCTCTGTTGGAAACAGGATGCTGGGCTTGATGGACCCATGGTCTGACCCAGGATGGCAATTTCTTATGTTCTTATGATTCACTAAGGGTTTTTCCCATAGAAACAAAATAGGTAAAAAGCCTTAATGAATCTGGTCCTCACAGTGTGTGCTCTCCAAGTTTAGGTCCCTGCCTACCTAGCAAAGAAAAGGAGAGACACACTGCCCTGCCAGTTCCCTTGTGCGGATCGGTGGAATTTGTGAGGGATAGGAGGTCTTTTGCTGATTTTTCCTGATTTTTTTGCAGTTTTGAACTGTGCCTTCCTGGCAGGCTGTATACCCTGCCCAGGAGGTCAGAAGGGAGCTCTGTACCTCTTCGCTCAGATCAAGAGGAGGTTGCAGTGCCCATTCCAGGAGAAGAGAGGAGATTTTTCTGAAGTTTGAGTTTTTGCCCAATAGAGAAGGAAGGAAGTCATTTTTCTGTCATCATTCGTTACCTAGAGCAGAAAGCATTAAGGACTGCTTTCAGTATATGGCTTTTCCTCCTGGAAGGTTAGATTCATTCAGTTGAAGAGGAAGTCTATGGGTTTTTTCCCCGCAAGAGAAGCACAGAAATATTGTTTTTTTGTTGTTTTGGCATGTTTATGTTTTGTTATGCTTTACTGTGTATGTTGATTGTAGTTCGCTGAAATTAGTGGATTAGCGGACTAGAAATTGTGGAAATGAATAAATAAACAAATAAAGTCAAGGGACAGAAGAGGAGAAGGACATCTGAAGACCTCAACAGAGTTTCCAATCTGGGGCCGACAGGAATATTCGTGGACCTCAGGTACTGTGGGGAACAGGGTCATCCACACCCAGGATGCCTCAGCCACTTTTGGACATTTGTTGAATCCACCCTTTGGAGGACAAGAAAGTCTCAAGTCCCTACACTGAGGGACACATCCCCAGAGGCAGAAACACTGAAAATCTGAACTCCCATATGGTTGAAGAACATGGATGTAACTGGACACTTTGGGGTAAATATTCAGCCACTGAGCAACTAGTTAAGTTAACTAGATACACATATGCAGCTAACTTATCTGGGATATTCAGCGGCACAGCCCTATGGCATGGTTAGAGTTAGCCGGTTAACTTATTCAGATAACTCCACTCCTCCCTGGAACGCCTACCTCCCGCCCCAGAAATGACCCCGACTTACCCGGCTAAATTCTAGCTGGATAATTCAAAACTGCATGTGGGATTCAATAGATCATAATAAACTGGAAGCGAGTTCCAAAACACTGGTCCAGCAACAGATAAAGCTCGTTCCTGTGCCTCAACCAGATGCACCAACTTTGACTACTTAAAAGAAGAGCTCCAGGATGGTCGGTATATTCTCGAAACCGAGCTGATACATAAAGCGGCTTCGTTGTTCAGCACCTTATACACAGTAGGGTAGAATTTCAAAGGTTACACACGTAAGATACGTGCGTAACCCCCAAAAACCTACCCCTGCGCGCGCCAAGCCTATTTTCCATTGGCTCAGCGGCGCGCGCAAGCCCCGGGACACGCGTATGTCCTGGGGCTTCGAAAAAGGGGAGGTCGGGGGCGTGGCAGTGGTCCGGGGGCAGGGCCGAATGCTCCGGCACAGTGGCCTGTGCCGGAGCATGGCGTGCTGGCATGGCGTGCCAGAGGCAGGCATAACTTGTCGAAATAAGGTAGGGGGGATTTAGGTAGGGCTGGGGGGTGGGTTAGATAGGGGAAGGGAGGGAAAGGTGGGGGGGGGGACAAAAAAAAACGTTCCCTCCAAGGCCACTCCGATTTCAGAGCGGCCTTGGAGGGAACGGGGGAACGCCATCGGGCCTCCCCTAGGGCTCGGCGCGCACAAGGTGCACACGTGTGCACCCCCTTGTGCGCGCTGACCCTGGATTTTATAACATGCACGCGGTAGCGCGCGCATGTTATAAAATCGGGTGTACATTTGTGCACGCCGGGTGGCGCGCATAAATGTTACCCCGCAAGCGTAACTTTTAAAAATCGGGCCCCAGTGGTAGCAAGCTTAAATTTTATCCTTTATGCAATCGGTACCCACTGTAATGACTGCAGCGCTAGAGTTATATGATTTCTCGGACTAATACCAGTGAGAACACGAGCAGCTGCTTTCTGCGTTAACTGCACTTGTGGAGAGCCCAAAATAAACAGAAATATAGTAATCAGTACCAGCGAAAACTAGTGATGGCAGCACAGAATGAAAATCAGATGGTGGCAAAAATGGTTTTATCCTATGCAGAAGATATCACTTGTAAAAGGTAAGTTTGGCCACACTACTAGCATAGGTGCTCAAAGACAGATTAGATTCAAACAAAACCCCAAGATTTATAAAATGATTTGCTGTTTTCTGCATTTCCTCCTGGTCACCTGACATGAAAACATGCATTCTGTGTTTTCAGCCAGGATAGGCACTGTGGTGAGAAACAGATCAGTGTTGAAAAAATATGCACTGTATTGACAGTTCTTGTGTGATAAATATACATGCACTATAGAGGAAAAATGCAAATTGAAGTGAATGAGTGGGAGTGAGAGAATGTGCATCAATGAGAGACAAGAGAGAGTGTGTGTGTGTGTGTGTGTGAGAGAGAAACAGAGAGTAGTATGATATCATATTCCTGGAGGATTTCTGTGCAAAAATATTAAAAATTAGCAAAGTTCTGCAGATGTTGTAAAAAAATAATACAATGCAATCACTATGTAAGTAATCAATTTAAAATGCAAAATGGAAATCTGTTGGAAAAAAAAACAATAGAACTAGGGGTCACGAAGTGAAACTCCATGGAGGACGACTCAGAACCAACATCAGGAATATTTCTTCATGGAGAGGGTAGTAGATGTCTGGAATGCCCTTCCGGAGGAGGTGGTAAAGATGAAAACAGTCCAAGAACTCAAAGGGGCAAGGGATAAACACTGTGGATCTTTAAAGGCTAGAGGACGGAAATGAGAAAAACATGCAGAGTGGTAACTTGCTGGTGTGGCGGTTACTATCCTTAACAGAAGGCATGGAGATCATTACCTTTAACCAATATGCCTTGATGATTCTAATGCAACTGCAACATTGTTCCTCACTTCAATGGCAGGGGAAAAGGGGAATAGGTTACAGACAACAATCAAGAGGGCCCGACTTCTACGGTCTAAGTACTGACATGCAGACATAAGGGAAAAAGCATAGGACTGCTTCTACAGCCAAGTCCTTAAGCAAAGCACGTCAAACAACACTGTCTGAATTTTCAAGAAAACTTATCACCCAGTAAAAAAAATGTTGCTAACTGCAATTCGGGTACCATCAGGCTTGGGGATAACTGCACAGAGCAACAGTTTCTATCCAAAAGAGAAACATGGAAGTAACCTGCACAGAGTGGCAGTTACTACCTTAAGAAGCTTGTTGGACAGACTGGATGGACAATCTGGTCCTTTTCTGCTGCCATTTCTATGTTTCAAAAATGCATAATTTGTTTATTTTTTGGGAGTACTGTAAAAGTACATTATAAGGCCTGGTATCTCACCTCTCTCCCCTGTCTTGAAAGGGCACCCCCCAGTTATCTCTGTCTCTTCCCCCAGGTCTCTTACCCCCTAGCTTGCTCCCTTCCTGCTTCCCCAGATTTAAAACTCCTCCCAGTTCACTATTTTTCCCCTCCCAAAGCTGAAGATGGGGGAGTTAAGAGGCAGGGGAGAAGATACTGGGGATGGAGTGGGAGTTAAGAGGCAGGGGGGCAGGATGCTGGGGGAGGGAGGAGGAAGGAGGTACGGGAGGCAGATGCTGGGGTAGAAGTGACCACTCCTATCCCTGCCACTCACATGCAAACATGATGCGTTCAACAGGAGAGCATACCTGCAAACGCCCCAGAAAAATGAATGGGAACATTAATGATAGCCTATATATATATACATTTTGTTCACCTTTCAAGGCAGTCTGGGGTAACAGCTGCTGGGGCTGTCCCAAAGTTGTCCAGACTTCCAGATTGTTTATTTGTTAATTACCATCTTTTGCCCGTAAATACGCCTACGTCCTTTCATTTCATAACTAATGTTTTTATTTATCTAGGGGGCCTATGGGAAAAAAAAGTTTAAGTTCAGAGACTCCTATTGTCAAAACTGCCACAATCAGGGCACTCTGCGAAGCCCTATCAGACCCCTCAGGCTAGGTTTATTAGCAAATAAATAAACCTAGTGATTCTGGTAATATTTCTTTTATTTACTTATATGGAAGGAGACAACACAAATTATGCTAGTCTAAAGAAATCAGGAAATACAGACCAATATATCATTTCAGTTGCTCAATATTAAACAGTAGCTAATTCCTAATATACAGTTGTTAATTGTTGCTTTGTACTTTTGGGTGGTCTTACTCTCAACATGATAGCTTCTGACTGATAACAGCTCCATTTGTTGTGCTTATAGCAGTTTCTGGCCTTTATGAATAATAATTTTACTTACCTAACCATTTCTAGCAAACATTTTCTAAACGAGAAACAATATCCAGTCTGAACTGGATATGACTAGCTAAAACTTATGTCCAGTTTCTTTATTTCTGAGGGTCATTACCTGTCAGAGTAAATATAAGATAGTTCAATGTATTTTAGCTAATTCTATAAACCAATGCAGATGTTAGTTAGTTAGGCCATGAAAAACAACATGCACCAAGCTTAGCCCTTTAAGATTTGACACTATAAATGCTTTCACTGCCATTTATTAAATATATATACTTATTACTGATGGGCAAGTGCCTCACTTGATAGATTTTCTTTTTTAATTTATATATATAGTATTGCTATTGGTGGTCCATGGGCTGCCCCCCAGATCACTGTTCTTACCTCCAGCCCCACCCTGTCCTGCTGTTTCCCCTCATGTTGGGTCGCTGTCCTCAAATGTGGCAAGGAGCCATCAGGCCTTCTCATGGCTGGATGCCGCCAACCCTTCCATGCCGTGCTGTCTCCTAAGTATGCAAGCGTTCTACACCACCAGACTTATAGGGATCGGAGTGTGAAAGCCTCCGTGGCCCCTACAAATGACGTCAGCGATGCTGCCCTATAAAAGGGTGAGATTCCAGTAACAAGTCGTCTCAGCATCAGTTCTTGTAGTGTGAGCTGCCTCAGCATTTCCTGGTCTTCAGTCTTTGTCTTCAGTTCCTGCTCTTTGTCTCAGCTTTTTGTCCCTTCAGTCTTCTTGTCCTTACTCTTCAGTTCTCATGGTCAGTTCTTCTGTGTTCCTGTCTTCTTGTCTGTTCACTTGTTCTGTTCCTCAACTCCCCTGCCCTGCCCATCCATCCTGCCTTCCCTTGGATTGATACTCTGTCCTTGAAATTGGTTTGTTTCCTGGACCTCCTTTGATCGCTGCCTGCCTCTGATCTCTGCTTGCCTCCTGGACATCCCTGTACACCACCTGCCATTGACCCAAGCCTGCCTCCGAACTTCACTTGTATGTTCCAGCCTCTTCAATGGATCTTCTGACCATCAGCAGAGGCCCCCCACCAAGATCTGCCAGCCCCAGCACTCAAAGGCTCAACCCAAGTGGAATGTGGGCTGGTACATCCAACTGTGACAGCCAACAGAGGGGACCTTCAAGGCTCCACCTGCAGGTGGTTCCAACTCCACCTCAGCCCAAGGGTCCAACGCCCACAATAACATATAGAGTGTATTTTTAATTTTGGAATACAATTTAATCCTGTCTTTTTTGCACTGGAATAACATTGGCAGCTATAATCCATTCTAATTTACGTCTTTTTTTTAAAGTAATTCATTCAGAACCTCTATAGAATACAAAAATACATTTTACAATACCTAACATACCTAGAACTGAAAGCAACCTTAAGATGTACTTTTCAGGTTAAGTCCACAAAAAAACGAAAAATGGCCTTGATAATATATTTTTTTAAATTCTTATACATAATGGCAATGAAATAAGCCAGATGTGGCCTACTTCAGTCCTCAGGAGGTATAAACAGGCCAGGTTTTCAGGTTATCCATAATGAATGCTCATGAAATATATTTGAACACAATGGAGGCCTTGATGCAAATCTTTCTCTGCATATTCATTGTCGATATCCTGAAAACCAGATCTATTTATGGCTCTTGAGGACCGTAGCTGGCCATCCTTGAAATAAGCAAATTATTAATTCCCAGTAAGAACTGGCTGGTATCAGAAAATAAACTCCCGGGAACAGTGTTCTGTTTATTTGTAAACCAATTCCACTGTCAGGACTGTGAGATGCAGCCAGACAGCCAGCCAGCCAGTCTTAATGGACGAATGCTTGCCAGAGGCATTGTTTGCTCCTGAGTGGCTTAATTCTAATATATAACATGAATGCAAATATACTAAGAATTCAAGTGTAATGAATTTTAAGGAAGTCTTCATAGTAAGTTTTACTTGCTCTGAACCCAGAATAGGGCAACCATATAACTGATTGAGACAGTTCTTGTTTTATTCCCATTGCATGTGTGGATTTATAGTTCTGATTTCCCTCAGGAAAAACAAGACTATATTTCCATGCATGCAGTAGGGTTAAACCCAAGAGTGACTCAGCCTGTCTCTTTTGTTATGGAACTAAATCAGAGTAGACAACTCCGGCCCTTGAATTCCACAAGCCAGCCAGGTTTTCCAGATAGCTACAATGAATATGCATGAATGCATTTGTATACGGTGAAGTAGTGCATGCAAATACATCTCATGAATATTCAGTTTGGATATTTTGAAACCTGACCAGCTTGCGGCACTTGAAGATTGTTTTTTTCCTACCCCTGAACGAGGTATCTATATCCGCAATGAATATATATGGGATACACTTGCAAATATTGGAGATACAGTAAATTTTATCTTGTGAATACTCATTATGGATATTCTGAAAAACTGATTGGGTCACCAGGACAGGTCGGGGTGCATGGAACCCTGCATCTGGAAAGAAGCAATACAGAAGAAATTTACAATTGCATTCATCAAAGTTTAGCTGGCAACATTTGCTGACAGGTATAGTATATTAATCAAGATGAAGGTGGTCACTATTATTATAATTTATTCCACTGCTTTAGTACTGTATATACTTTTCATATTATTTATGTATTTATGTATTTATTTATTTATTTAAGTATTTTATATACCATCATTCCATGTGAGAATCATTAGTTCATAAAGGTGTACAGGATTGACACTCATAAATAAATGATGAGATAAATAAATGATATATATATTAGAAACTAATAGGAAAATGATGGGATACTGAAGTAAGTATTTATACAGGTAGTATATTAGGTAAACATTCAGAGACAAGGGTGAACTTCAACAACAGACACATTAAATGACAACATAACCGGATTTTAGGGGGTAAAGAGTGTGGGGATATTATTCAGGACATATTTAGGTTATTTGAGTTAAGGCGAACTGGAGGTTTCAGACAGACAGTAGGCATTTCTGAATAGCCAAGTTTTCAACTCTTTCTTAAATTTCTTATTGTCTTATATTGTTCGAAGGTCCTCTGGCATGGAGTTCCATAGCTTTGGGACAGTAGTTGATATTAGGGATGTGAATCGATACCGGACTCGTTTCCGGTATCGGGTTCAGGTAAAAACCGGGGGGAAATCTTCGTTCCTGTAGGTTATCGTACATTCTAACAGGTGCCAATAAAGTTCGGTTACAATTTCATAAATAAAATCATTATTTGAGTATTGTTGGTCAAGTCCAGGTATATTATTAAGTTACTATCTCTTTGAGATATACTTCTTAAATGAAGATTGAGTAAATCATTCTCATCTGTATTACCCTGTAACTTTCATTCTCTACTCCAGACTCTTTAGTGAAGGCTTTTTTTAAAGAGCCATGTTTTTAAATTTTTTCTTAAAAGTTTGAGATTACTCTGTAATCTAAGTTCAGGGGGCATCGTGTTCCATAGTATGGGCCCAGCCAATGATAAAGCCCTTTCTCTCACTTGGGTTAATTTTGCTGACTTTACTGAAGGGATTGTTAGTAGTGCTTGTGTTTGCTGAGCGGAGGTTTTTTGTGGAATGTGTACTCGTAAGGCTGTGTTTAGCCAGTCTTGCTTCTTTATCATATATTAGTTTGTGTATGGTAAATAAGGCCTTGTATTTTTATCCTGTATTCGATGGGCAACCAATGTAAGTCTGCTAGAGTTTCAGTTATATGGTCCCTCCTCTTTTTTCCCGTCAGTATTCTGGCTGCAGTATTTTGAAGTATCTGGAGTGGTCTTATCGATGTGCTTGGCAGTCCTAGTAAGAGTGCATTGCAGTAGTCAGTGCTGGAAAAGATAAGTGTTTGCAATACTGTTTCTGAAGTGGGCGGGTGTGAGTAATGGTTTCAATCTTCTGAGGACCATAAGTTTTGCATAGCCTTCTCTTACTTTTATAGATATGTGTTGCTCAGGTGATTCTGGGTCCATTATTACTCCCAGATTCCTTACTTTTTCGGCTCTAGCTCAATTTTCTGGTTATTTCTTAGGGTTATTGGTGTTTGAATGATTCAGTATTTTTTCTCTCAAGGTGAAGGGAATTCAGTTTTGTCAATGTTGATAACCAGTTCCATTTGGTTTAGTAGTGTTTTAATTATGTCTAGGTACATGTTAGCTAGACTTAATGTTTTTTCCAATTGTGTCGTCTATTGGTAGAATAAGAACATAAGAACATAAGAAAATGCCATACTGGGTCAGACCAAGGGTCCATCAAGCCCAGCATCCTGTTTCCAACAGTGGCCAATCCAGGCCATAAGAACCTGGCAAGTACCCAAAAAACTAAGTCTATTCCATGTAACCATTGCTAATGGCAGTGGCTATTCTCTAAGTGAACTTAATAGCAGTAATGGAATTCTCCTCCAAGAACTTATCCAATCCTTTTTTAAACACAGCTATACTAACTGCACGAACCACATTCTCTGGCAACAAATTCCAGAGTTTATAATTGTGCGTTGAGTAAAAAAGAACTTTCTCTGATTAGTTTTAAATGTGCCCCATGCTAACTTCATTGAGTGCCCCCTAGTCTTTCTACTATCTGAAAGAGTAAATAACCGATTCACATCTACCCGTTCTAGACCTCTCATGATTTTAAACCACCTCTATCATATCCCCCCTCAGTCGTCTCTTCTCCAAGCTGAAACGTCCTAACCTCTTTAGTCTTTCCTCATAGGGAGTTGTTCCATTCCCTTTATCATTTGGTAGCCCTTCTCTGTACCTTCTCCATTGCAATTATATCTTTTTTGAGATGCGGCGACCAGAAATTGTACACAGTATTCAAGGTGCGTCTCAACCATGTAATTGAAATGTCTCTGCGTAAATGTAATGTATTATCCCTAGACCTGCCAGCAGATGACATAAGGGTAAGCATATATATATTAAAGAGGGTAGCAGACAGTGCTGAACCCTGAGGTACTCCTGGTTTCAAGTTAAAATTTTTCTGATAATTGTGTTTTTTACCTGGACTTGAAAGAACCTATTGTTTAGGTAGGATCTGAAACCGGTTATTGTTTTGTCACATAATCCAATTTCTTTCAAGTCCTTTTTAGTAGTATTTTGTGGGTTTGCTGTATCAAAGGCTGCAGATAAGTCGAGCATTATAAGGATGTAATGTTTACTGTTATCAAAACCTCTTAGTATGTTGTTTGTTAGTGAGAGAAGTAATGTCTCAGTGCTGTAGTGTTTTTGGAAGCCGTGTTGTGAAGGGTACAGCATGTTATTATTGTCTAAGTGTTCAGCTAGCTGTTTCTGTACTGTTTTCTCTATTAATTTAGCTAATAAGGGAGGTTTGAGACTGGGCGGTAGTTAATGAGGATTAATGGGTCACTGTTTTTCTTTTTGACGGCCCACGCCTTTTTAAAGATTGCGCCGGCCGTCCATTACTTCTACCAAGTGACAGGGGCTGGCATGGCATGGATACCCTGTCACAAAGCAAAGGCCATCAGCGCCATTTTGATTAGTGGCAGCCGATGGCCTGAGAGCAGGAGATTGCTCTCAGGACCTCCGCTAGACCACCAGGTACTTTAAAAAAGTTTGGGGGGGGGTTGGGAGGGTGGGGGATTAGAAAGAATTAAATGTAAAGGGTCAGGGTGGGTTTGGGGGTTATTTTTAAGTGCCCTTTCTTCCTGGCCCCCCCTAAATGATAAGAGAACCCCATGAAAAATTTCATGGGGTTTTCCTATTGGGTTCGGGGGCCCCCCGAATTCTGACGAGTTGAAAATATCTTCCGATTTTTTCAATCGTCAGAAAAATGATTCACATCCCTAGTTGATATCGCTGTGTCTCTTGTGTGCGTTAGATGAGTGTTTCTTATGGTTGGGATTTCAAGAAGGCCTTTGTTTTGGGATCTGAGCATTCGTGAGGAATATGTGGTTTAAATGTTATTCCCATCAGATTGTTGTTCAGATTAATGTTGAATATTATTGTAAGTACTTTGAAAAATATCCTTGACTGTACAGGGAGCCAATGCAATGCGGTCAGAGTTGGGGCTATGTGATCGTATTTTCTTTTACTGGACAATAGTCTGGCTGCAACATTTTGTAGTAGTTGCCGTGGTTTTAAGTAATTAGCAGGAAGTCCAGGTATTAGGGAATTACAGAAGTCAAGGTTTAAGAATATTAGAGATTGTAATACTGTTCTGAAATCTGCTGTGCTTAGTAGAGGTTTCAATCGGCTCAGGATTCACAGCTTGTAAAAACCAGATTTGATCAGTTTGCTAATGTGGGCTTTCATCTTTAGATTTTCATTGATTTGTACTCCAAGATGTCTCACTTGAGTTACTGGGGATAATTGGCAATTTCCAAGATCTATACCTGGTGGAATAGATTTTAGTGGGTTTTGGTTCAGCTAAATTAATTCTTTTTTTTAGGGTTCAATGAGAGTTTCAGTTGTGCAAGATTTTCTTTTATTGTGACCCTATATTCAGAAATAATTGATGCTGTTTTTTCAAATGATTTTGACAGAGGGATATAGATTTGCAGATTGTTGGCATATAGAAAGAAGTTTAATCCTAGGTCTGTATGTTACACAGAGGTAGCATGTAGATGTTAAAAAGTGTTGCAGATAGTGCTGATCCTTGCGGAAAGCTTGTTGTGCATTAGAATGTATCAGATAAGTTATTGTCAAGTTTTACTTGGAAAGATCTGTTTGTGAGGAATGAGGTGAACCAACTTAGTACATTTCCATCAATCCCTATGTTTCTCAGCTGTCGGCAAAGTAGGTCATGATCAACAGTGTCAAAGGCTGCTGTTAAATCAACCAGCAGTATGATTTATTAGCATCAAAGCCCCGTAAAATAGGGTCTGTTAAGGAATGAAGAAGAGTTTCTGTTGAGCGATTTTTTTCAGAATCCAAATTGGTTAGGATATAGGGTCTTTTTATCTTCTAGATGAGGCTCTAATTGGGTAAGAACTGTTTTTTCAAGAATTTTTGCAAGAAAGATTAGGTTGGAGATTGGTCAGTAGTTATCCCAATTGTCATATTTTCCCAATTTATTCTTCAAAATTGGTTTTATAACTGCTTGTTTTAGACCTAGAGGTAGGGAGGAGGATTAGCCTAGTGGTTAGAGCAGTGGACTATGAACCAGAAGACCACGGTTCAAGTCCTGCTATCACTCCTTGGGCAAGTCACTTTACCCTCCATTGCCTCAGGTACAAAACATAGGTTGTAAGCCCTCTGGGGATAGAAAAATACCTACAGTACTGAATATAAACCAGTGTGATATCTCAATTGAGATCAAATGTCAGTTATAAAAAAGATAATAAGTAAATATATCCTTTTTCAAGAGCAAGGTTCACTAGCACTGTGTGTAGGGGTTATGTTTACTTGTTTCGGCAAGGAGGTGGGTATCAGGTCGAGAGGATGAGTAGCTAGTTTAGTTATGATTTTGCTTATCTTCAGTTTTTAAACTGTGTCAAATGATGACCATTTATCAAGTGCATTAAGGTCATCTTAAGTGTTAATTGGGTTGGTATAGGTGATTTGCTGTTTCAGCCTCAGGATTTTTTCTGTTAATGCTGTTGCGTAGTCATTACATGAAGTTTATGTGAAGTTATATTGTTCGTTGTTTGGAGTGAAGAAGGGTCTTAACTGTCTCAAACAGAAATTTTGAGTTGAAAACAACACCGTGTATTTGTTTTGCGTAATAGTCTTTTTTAGATTTATTCATTAGTTTTCTGTAGTGGGAAAGGTGTGATTTGCATCTTCTTAGTGATACATCTGAAGGGTTTTTTTCGCCAGAGATTTTCAAGTTTTCTTAGCTGTTTTTTTTAAATCTTTCAATTCTTCATTATAACAGGGGTTCAATTTCCTGAGATTATCATTATTTTTTATTTTTAGTGGTTTTGGTTTGGATTGGGCTGTATTTGTCTGCTGTTTCCTTGATCATTTTTTCCCACGAATCAAATGCCTCATCACAGCTGTTTAGATTTAGGTTGTTGATTTTGTTCTCTAATGCATTTGTTAGCGTTTCGGTTTAATTTTCCTTCTGAAAGTTTGAGAGGTTTTGCTTTCTAAGGGGGTCATTTTCAATAGCTTTCGCACGCGAAAAGGGTCTTTTTGCACGCGAAAAGTCCCTTTTCACGTGCGATAGGGTGATTGGGGTGGAGTCGGCCCCGAGAGAGGAGGAGTCGGGGCGGCACTGGGGCCGACGCTGCGGAGACATCACTGGTGGCATGTTGGCTGCCGGCTTTCGCAGGCCCGCCCCCCGCTTCGCCCCCCCGGCCCCCAGTATTGCACATTTAGTTTTTCTCTAAATGTTTTTTGTATTTTAGATCTGCATTGATTAGATGGTGGTCAGACCAAGGTATTACTTTGTGCTGAGTATTTATGCTGTAGTTGTCAGGATTAGTGAATATGAGATTAAGAGTATTGCCTGCTTTGTGGGTGGTTTCAAAGATGTGTTGAGTCCATTCTAAGGCTTCCATTGCTTCTAGGAACATTTCCCTAGAGATGGATCTAGGAGAATTATTTACATGTGGATTAAAGTCTCCTAATATTATTGTTGACTCTGGTTTGGGGAATTCTTTTGTGAAAGTTTGATTAGGGGTGAGCAGTCTTTTTGGAGTAGGTTGGGAGGGCAGTATACCAATCCGATATTAATTTGTTTTGATTTTAAAATGGCTACTTTGTAAGGAGGGTAGATTTTAGTTTTCTTTAGTGTTAATTTGAGTTCCTTTTTGCAGATTATTAGTAGGCCTCCACCTTTTCTTTTTTGTCGTGGTATGTGGAATAGATTGTAATTTGGATGAGATAATTGGCTTAATAGAACATTTATCCTTGTCATTTAGCCAGGTTTGTATTGCAGAATATTGTTGGTTATTGTTCGTTAATAATGTCATTGATGAGTGGGATTTTCCTTGAAATTGATTGCGCATTCAGTAGTAGTAGGGAGAGCATTAGACATGTTTTGATGTTTTGGTTTTTGGTGGTTTTTTGTGTGTTGTAGAGTTTTATTAATCTTGTTTGGATTTTTGTTTTTGTTGTTCATGTAGGTCACCAATTTTTCCCTGACCTGTTATTGATTGATTTCTGATTTTTAATTCCATGTTTGATTGTGATATGGTGGATCTAAAGGCATAGGTGGTGTCCTCATGTGATCCTCCAGCAGTGTCTTCAGGTGGAGAAGTCCTCGTGTAGTGTCCTCGAGCGGTTCTCAAGCAGTGCCTTCAAGGGGTGAAGTCCTCAGGTGGTGGCTAAGAAGAATTTTTGGTTTTGCGCTTTTTCCGGAGCTGGCCTCACACCAGACTTCCGCACGTTCGTTCATCCACTGTTCCACAAGGGCGCATAGAGGGGCTGGCACAGCAACTGCCTCAGGGCGCCGAGAAGCAGCCTCAGAGCCAGAGGTTGCTTTAGTACACTGCCCCAGTACATGTGTGCTCGGCAAAAAGATGCCGAGCGGTTCGGGTCATCAGCTGGATGTTTACTGCTACAGCGGGTGGATAGATTGCCGTCAGATTTCCAGTTTGTGTCTCTGTTTGGCTTTGGCCCAGCAGCCATAGGCAGGAAGCAGCAGCAGGCGAGTGGACTCCCATTAGAGCTCCTATTTGTGACTCCACTAGGATTCAGATGGGTGTGTTTGTGTCTCTGCTCTGTTTTGGGAGGCAGCAGTAGGCAAGATGCAGGAGCAGGCGGGCTGGCGGTCCCAAAATCTCCTACCCCAGCCTCATCGCAGCTCAGGCCAGCAGCCGGAAGCCTCAAGCCGCAGGGGACAGGCGACTGTCCCCTGCGGTCTCTGTTTCGGCCATCGGAGCTCCTGGCTGAGATTCTGCTCAGTTTCAGCTGGGTTTTTTTTAGGGCCGGCAGCTACAGGCAGGAAGCAGAAGCAGGTGGGCTGGCAGCTCCAAGAGCTCCCACCCCAGTCTCCTCGCCGTTTGGCCAGCAGCCTGAAACTTCAAGCTGCAGCGGGCGGGCGGCAGGACACCAGCTCAGAAGCCCAGCTTGCAACAACCGCAGCTGGAGGGAGCTTGGAGCTCAGACTAAAGGCAAGTCGGGGGTGGGGGGTGGGGGATGTAAAAGCTCTGGTGGTCGGCTCTAGCTGGTAGGGTGGAGGGCAAACGCCATGGCAGTCAGGTTGAGCCGTCCAGGGCAGAAGCAAATGCCGTGGCGGTCAGGTTGAGCCATGTGGGGCAGAATCTGCAGTGGACATGGAGGCGGTCAGTAGCCAGTGGTGGCTTGCAATTTACTGCACTCTCCGCTCTCTACAACCCAGCAGTTGGTTGTTTGGCGCCTGGCTCTCAGCTGGTCAGCTCTAAGCCAGCATTGCCCTGTGACTTTCTCGCCACTCTCTCCAATCCCGGCCCCAACTTCCCAGCACCTAGTTGTTTGGCGCCTGGCTCTCGGCCGGTCGTCAGCCGTTGCAGTCGGGGCAGAGGTCAGTGGCTGGCAGCACCCCACAACTTACTGCTCTTGCCACTCTCTCCAGGCCTGGCCCCATTTCACCAGCACCCAGACGCTCTGCGCCTGGATCTGAATCCCCAGCAGTCGGATCTCAGCTACTTGGAGCCCCGAACACAGGCATGGCCATGACTCTTCAGCAGGTGGCGCCATCTTAGTTGGATTAGTGATATGCTTAGCACAAGAAGGTCAGATACTAGTGTAGCTCCTGTCTTGGTCAACTATTTGGCACATAAGAACATAACATAAGAACATAGATTATACCATACTGGGGCAGACCAAGGGTCCATCAAGCCCAATATCCTGTGGACAACACTGGCCAACCAAGTCACAAGTACCTGGCAAATACTCAAACATTAAATGAATAGATCCCAAGGTATAAATCCTTATTGATTAATAGCAGTTTATGGACTTCTGCTCTAGGAACTTATCCAAACCTTTTTTAAATCCAGTTACACTAACTGCCATAACCACATCCTCTGGCAATGAATTCCAGAGCTTAATTATGCGTTGAGTGAAAAAGAATTTTCTCTGATTTGTTTTAAATGAGTTACTTGATAAATTCATGGAGTGCCCCTAGTCCTTGTATTATCCGAAAGAGTAAATAAGAACATAAGAAATTGCCATGCTGGGTCAGACCAAGGGTCCATCAAGCCCAGCATTCTGTTTCCAACAGAAGCCAAACCAGGCTACAAGAACCTGGCAAGTACCCAAACATTAAGAAGATCCCATGCTACTGATGCCAGTAATAGCAGAGGCCATTCCCTAAGTCAACTTGATTAATAGCAGTTAATGGACTTCTCCTCCAAGAACTTATCCAAACCTTTTTTAAACCCAGCTACACTAACTGCACTAACCACATCCTCTGACAACAAATTCCAGAGCTTAATTGTGCGTTGAGTAAAAAATAATTTTATCCGATTAGTCTTAAATGTGCTACTTGCTAACTTCATGGAATACTCCCTAGTACTTCTATTATTTGAAAGTGTAAATAACTGATTCACATCTACTTGTTCAAGACCTCTCATGATTTTAAATACCTCTATCATATCCCCCCTCAGCCATCTCTTCTCCAAACTGAACAGCCCTAACCTCTTCAGCCTTTCCTCATAGGGGAGTTGTTCCATTCCCTTTATCATTTTGGTTGCCCTTCTCTGTACTTTCTCCAGCGCAACTATATCTTTTTTGAGATGCGGCGACCAGAATTGTACACAGTATTCAAGGTGCAGTCTCATCATGGAGCGAAACAGAGGCATTATGACATTTTCCATTTTATTAACCATTTCCTTCCTAATAATTTCTAACATTCTGTTTGCTTTTTTGACTGCTGCAACACACTGAGCCGATGATTTCAATGTATTATCTACTATGATGCCTAGATCTTTTTCCTGGGTGGTAGCTCCTAATATGGACCTAACATCGTGTAACTACTGCATGGATTATTTTTCTCTATATGCAATACCTTGCACTTGTCCACATTAAATTTCATCTGCCATTTGGATGCCCAATCTTCCAGTCTCGCAAGGTCCTCCTGAAATGTATCACAATCTGCTTGTGATTTAACTACTCTGAATAATTTTGTATCATCCGCAAATTTGATAACCTCACTCGTCGTATTCCTTTCCAGATCATTTATAAATATATGGAAAAGCACCGGTCCAAGTACAGATCCCTGAGGCACTCCACTGTTGACCCTTTTTCACTGAGAAAATTGACCATTTAATCCTACTCTCTGTTTCCTGTCTTTTAACCAGTTGTAATACATGAAAGGACTTAGCCTCCTATTCCATGACTTTTTAGTTTTCGTAGAAGCTCTCATAAGGGACTTTGTCAAATGCCTTCCATTAATCCAAATACACCACATCTACCGGTTCACCTTTGTCCACATGTTTATTCACAGAGATACACAGGGAGGACCAGGGACCAAGCAAGGCCTCATGACTCTCCAGGGTTCCCGCCCAGGGGGGAAAAGTACAGTCTTTTCAAGGTCGTTAAGGTTTTTACCTTTCGGGGGTTTGTTCTGCACACCAGCTGCTAGCATCCTACATACCATGCTTCATGCCAATGAGTGTTGTTTGAAAATAAAATCTTTACTAAAGAAACCTGTGAAAGGAACACAAATCCAAAATAATACACCACAGTAACACAAAGTCCAACAAGGTCATAAAAAAACCAAATTTAGTCTCTTTTTCATCTTTTCACATCCTTCCTCAAACAGATGGGCTCTTATGGGCAGGTATCCTACCACCCTGGGCCTTCCCAGTATCTTTTTATGTGGTAGAAATCTTCTCCTCAAAGGTTTCTCTTTCTCTCTCTGGAGTCTCTGGCTGATCAGTCTTTGACTCTGTGAGTTTTCCCAGTTAGGCTGCATTTCCTCTGCCACCTTTCTGGTACAGAGAGATTGACCCCCAACAATTTTGAATTAATAAAGATAAAGGACTGTTAAATACCACAACACAGTGTAGTTACTAATGTAATGCCAGCCGTTCAACTATTATCATCAGTCCAGTACGAGTACACAGCTTCAACAATATATGGTGGTAAAATACAACAATTTTTCAAGAGAATTTTTATGATGCAGATAAAATAAAGTCTCTACTTTATCTTACGCTGGGTGAGATTTATTTAGTATGAACCTTTCTGGTTCACTCTTCCACACCTTTGACAAATTTCCCTTCTTCCCTGAGTCTCCTCAGACCCTGATTTTTGTCAGAAACTGTCTTCCCTTCTAGATCTGGGCTCCTAGGATCTCCACCCTTGGTTGGAATCCTTCTTCTTGGTCTCCTTTGAACCTTCCCTATGAAAGGATAGGTCTAATCAGGGCCGGCGCATCCATTAGGCGAACTTAGGTGGTCTCCTAAGGCACCAACCCTTAGGGGGCACTGAAGAGCAGCCAGGTGGTTCCATGAGTGGAGTCACTCGCGGCAAAGAGGAGTAGAGATTCATCGGGATTCGAGCAGCGCGCACTGTTCGCAGCTCTGAGAAGCAGATAGTGGGAGGCGCGAACAAGGGAGGAGAGGCAGCAGAGGCGGCGTAGGACGAATGGGGGGGCGCAAGGCAGAACTCACCTAGGGCACCTACTACTCTTGCACTGGCCCAGGGGCCCAATGGTACTACTCTATGAAGGAATGGTCCCAAACTCACAACAGAACTCCAGATCTTGGAATCTCTCTCCCTCTGCCTCCTCAATCACATAGGGGCAGGGGTTTTATACCCTTTCTATACCCCTCCCACTGGGGAATGATGTACCTACTTATGACACTGACATCACACAAGAGCAAGATCTAGTGAGACCTCTGTCATTCTAAGGGCACTCAGATCAGCTAAAACCAATATTGACATTTTTTTGTAAGGGGCAGGGCCTACTTCTTTAGGGGCAAAAATGGGCACTCCCCTACAGAAAGTTACAGCTGTCTTTAGTCTAAGATCATTTGGTAATGAATTGGCTGTTTTCCCTTAATATAAATTATGATCTTTCCTGTGAACATCTTTGCAAAAATGCCATATTAGACTTTAGCTTCAAAATCTGTTACTGTGCACGTTTAATTGGTGCTATAAAATGAGGTTTCATTTCTAGGGTAAGACTGGAGGGATCTCAGATATTTTTTCTGGCTTGCTATTAATAGGTTGAACGGTATTATGACTTATGTGGGAATTGGAGGTACTGTCAGTGTAATGTCTTATGGTGCGCATTCTTCCTTAGAGGCTCCTATATTCTGTAGAGAATATTTTCTGATAAGATAACATCTTAAAGTCAGTAAATAGAATGTCACATCTGGCGAGGAAGCACAGTGATATCTGATTTAACCCTGTTCAACAATTTTTGCCAGCTATGCGTAAAATACATTTTAAATAGCTTGCTAAATTGGATTATTACCATCAGGCTTTTCAATTTACTTGGCAAAATGAAATCGCATTTCTCCTTTCTGAGATGCGATGGTCATGTGATTTCCTCGAACACCATAACAGAAAAGGAAATGCCCTTGTGAGCACAGAATCTTCACAGCAGATCATAACTCCACAGTGACTGTAACATACGGTTAGATTTCAACAGCTCAGGCTTTTGAAAGTAAAATGTTATCTTCATGCTTTGCTATTGCTTTAATGCATGCTTATTATCATGAACAACACAATATTATAACTATTTCCCTTAAATGAAAAATCATATCGCTGCCCGTTGGCTTGAATTTAAGCAATAAAGGATGCTTTGGAGAGGCACAAACAGGGTCACTAATTTGTAGATATTCATGCAATAAAGTATCAGGGTAGCAAAAGATTGTAGCAGTAGCCTAGTGGTTAGAGCAGCAGGCAAAAAGGCCAGGGTTCAAATCTTATTTATTTACTTAAAAATTATTTATTCATTGCCTTCCAGATCACATCTTCCAAAGCAATTTACTTCCACCACCACTGATCCTGGTGACCTTGGTCAAGTCACTTCACCTTCCATTTTCTCAGGGCCAAACAAGGGCCTCATTTACTAAGCATTTTCCCCATAGACAGAGAATGGGAGAAAAGCCTTAGTAAATCAGGCCCTTGGATTGTAAGCTCCCTGGGGCAGGGAAGTACTCTACTGTACCTGAATTGCAACTTTCCTTGAGCATCAATTTGTAAAGCAAGCAATTAAATCCTACATCCAGTCATCCAAGTTCTTCAGTCTGACTGAGAATTATAAAAGCCAGTTGAAATGGCTAATTGGGGACTTAGGAGTTACAACACCCTGTCTGGTTATTTTAGACAAACCAAGTGTTTCATGAACTACATAATTCCTATAAATTAGTCTTTCAATAGTCACGAAATAGCCTGTCCTCAGTTTCCATTCTCCCCCCCCCCCTTATTTATGTAAAAAGATTTATTCTCTGCCTTTACATAGGTCAAGGCAGGTTATAAATAAAAACATTCACAATAAAAGCTATATAACAATAAAAAACGCAAACATTGCTTAAAAAAGTGATACTGGAGAGAGCACACAACTATCAGCAGCAGCATCAGCAAAGCCAAAGACATGAAAGAAATGTAATCTCTACTAGTTCAAAAGCCTGTCCTCACAGATACAACTTAAACTGTTTTCTAAAAACCTGTGTGCAGGATATTGAGTGCAAGGACTCAGGAAGAGAATGCCAGAGGGTTGGGCCAATCACCAAAAAGGCTCACTTTCTGCTCTCAGTGAGAAGAGCAAGCCAGGGAGAGAGGGAGTTCTAACAAATTACAGTGCGAGGACTTTAATGTGCGAGATGGGATTTAAATACCAAGACTCACGCGGATCCAAGGGACATCCCATGAACTGGTAGCCAGTGTAAAGACTGAAGCATTGGGGTGATGCGATCTCTTAAGCCCATGTTAGCCAACGAGCTGCGGCATTCTGAGCCAACTGCAAAATTTGTAAAATAGACATTAGGATGTCCTTATACACTGTAGGGATGTGAATCGTGTCCTCGATCGTCTTAACGATCGATTTCGGCTGGGAGGGGGAGGGAATCGTATTGTTGCCGTTTGGGGGGGTAAAATATCGTGAAAAATCGTTAAAAATCGTTAAAAATCGAAAAAATCGAAAAACCGGCACATTAAAACCCCCTAAAACCCACCCCCGACCCTTTAAATTAAATCCCCCACCCCGAACCCCCCCCCAAATAACTTAAATAACCTGCGGGTCCAGCGGCGGTCCGGAACGGCAGCGGTCCGGAACGGGCTCCTGCTCCTGAATCTTGTCGTCTTCAGCCGGCGCCATTTTCCAAAATGGCGCCGAAAAATGGCGGCGGCCATAGACGAAAAAGATTGGACGGAGGTCCTTCCGGACCCCCGCTGGACTTTTGGCAAGTCTCGTGGGGGTCAGGAGGCCCCCCACAAGCTGGCCAAAAGTTCCTGGAGGTCCAGCGGGGGTCAGGGAGCGATTTCCCGCCGCGAATCGTTTTCGTACGGAAAATGGCGCCGGCAGGAGATCGACTGCAGGAGGTCGTTCAGCGAGGGTTCCGGCGCCTCGCTGAACGACCTCCTGCAGTCGATCTCCTGCCGGCGCCATTTTCCGTACGAAAACGATTCGCGGCGGGAAATCGCTCCCTGACCCCCGCTGGACCTCCAGGAACTTTTGGCCAGCTTGTGGGGGGCCTCCTGACCCCCACGAGACTTGCCAAAAGTCCAGCGGGGGTCCGGAAGGACCTCCTGCCGTCCAATCTTTTTCGTCTATGGCCGCCGCCATTTTTCGGCGCCATTTTGGAAAATGGCGCCGGCTGAAGACGACAAGATTCAGGAGCAGGAGCCCGTTCCGGACCGCTGCCGTTCCGGACCGCCGCTGGACCCGCAGGTTATTTAAGTTATTGGGGGGGGGGGTTCGGGAGGGTGGGGGATTTAATTTAAAGGGTCGGGGGTGGGTTTTAGGGGGTTTTAGTGTGCCGGCTCACGATTCTAACGATTTATAACGATAAATCGTTAGAATCTGTATTGTATTGTGTTCCATAACGGTTTAAGACGATATTAAAATTATCGGACGATAATTTTAATCGTCCTAAAACGATTCACATCCCTATTATACAGCGCACTGCAATAATCTAGAGGTGTGAGAACCATAGCCTGTATAACTGCATGAAAATCAACTGGCTTCAGGAATGGTCTCAGCCAACATGCCATTTATAACATAAAGAAAGCCCTTTTGCCACTGATTTAACTTGCTCGCCCATAGATAAATTTGAATCTAGAATTACACCTTGATTCTGAACCACAGAAGATATCAGAATCTTATGATCATGAAATTTAAAGCTGGAAGAACATCAGATAATGGACAGTGATTCAAAACGACCATCTCTACGATGAAAAAAATACAATGATCAATGGCAGACAGGCAAATTGAAATCAGTGCTAACATATTTGCCCAAGTAGATGTTTTGGGCACAAAAAAATTGGATGTTTATTTATTTATTTAACAGCTTTTCTATACCAGTATTCATGTGAACATCATATCGGTTTACATCAAACAAAAGATAGAAATTACATCGAACAGGTGGGGAAAAACTGGGGCAGGGAGGGATATAATTAGAGGAGAAAAGGCAGAAGGAGTTTAACAGTTAACAGAGAAAGCAAGGTCGATAAAATTCAGGATAGAATAAATAGTTAAAATAGATTATCTGAAAATGCGTTAAGATGTTGTGAACATATATCCAATAATTGACTCTTAGGTCAGCAAGCAACTTGCAAAGTGATTCCAAAATATTAAAAGAGCAGCCAAGAGGGCAAAACCCTGTGGTACCTCTGAAACCCCTGGCTTCCAAGAAGAGACCCGATTCTGACTTGCTGAGACTGAGTGGTCAGTTAGGAAATAAACCACTGGAGAACGGAACGAGCTATTCCAATAGCCTTTAGCCTGGATATTAGGATGTTATGATCAAGAGTGTCCAAGGGCAGTGGATATGTCTAGCTAAACCATACCATAGACAACCTCCACTGTCAAATCCATGCCCAAGGATATTAAAAGTGGACATCATTAAGTTTTTGGTGCTAAAACTTTTGCAGAGGCTGGATTGATACTGGTCTAACACATCATTGTCTTCTAAAAAGATGTTTAGCTGTTTCAGTACTATGCCTTCAATAACTTTCGAGAGAAAAGAGATGGAAGAATCAGATGGTAATTACCAAGTGGAGAATTGAAGATATTATAATTGGAGAACTGTAGATATTACATGTAAAAACAAAGCTGCATAATACAACATAAAGCTAAAAACCAACAACAAAAAGGCAGAATATATATAGTACCCCCAATTCGAATACTTGTAAAATCCTAGGAAATCTACTGGGCTGATCCGATGGCTAGGGTAGTATTGTGAGCTGCCATGTAGGAGGTCCATGCTTCAGTTCCTGATTTGGTCCTTCTGTAACTGGGAAATGCTGAGGCAGCTGAGTTCACAGCCCCTGGGGATGGGAAGGGAATCATGGTCATCATTAAGGGTGACACCTGGTGGACAGATTTAGAGCTCATTATACAGGATTCTAGAAGGAGCCCTGCTCCGTGGCTTCCAGTCTCAGCACCCGTTGCTGCAGTGACCAGACAAGTAACAATGGAGGAGTGGGCCTATTAAAATAGGGGAAAATTCCCGGTAGTTGTGAATGAAGGCTCGTGCTTCCAGGATCCCAGTACTGGTTCTGACTGAGCTGGAAAAAAGGGGGAAAGGAGGAACTACAGGGTCAAAAAAATATAGAGAACTAAAGAAATAAACATTTAAATGAGTTGTAACATGCACACTTTTGAGTACATTTTCAAAGGGGTTCCTCGTAGAAAAACAGCAGATACATGCACTAAGCAGCATATATTTTAGCAACACTGAAAATACATGTCCATTTTTGATTTTGCGCGCATATTTTACTGGCGTGAAAAAGGGGCAATCTAGGGGCGTTCTGGCGAGGGTCAAGAAATATGCATGGTAGTTGCTATTTTATAAGAGACATATCTGTATAAATTATCAAACATTCGTACAGTTTTACATCTGTTAATTGACTAGCACAAGTGAAACTGGACTTGCCTGTTGTCTGCAATTTTTAGGTGGGCGGCCTGGGTGAAGTGGTGGGAATTCAGGGTGATGTGCTAGAGGGTCTAGGTGAACTGGAGATGGACTGGGTAAACTGGAGGAGGTAACGGCAAACTGGTGATTCCAAGTATGGATGCAAGTATTTTCAAAATGGTATACACGTATGCTTTAAAAAAATACCTTCCTCTGCATATAAATCTGAGTTATTACTTTTTATAGTTTTTTTATCCTAAATTATGGGGTAGATTTTATAAAAGTACGCCCGCGCAAACAAGAGTACGCCATGCGTATTTAAAATCTGGGGTCGGCGTGCGCAAGGCTGTGCAAAATCGGCAGCCTGCGCGCGCCAAGCCACGCAACCTGCCTCTGTTCCCTCCGAGGCCGCTCTGAAATCGGAGCGGCCTCGGAGGGAAGTTTCCTTCCAACCCCCGCACCTTCCCTCCCTTCCCTTACTTAACCCCCCCCCCAGCTCTATCTAAAACCCCCCCGTACCTTTGTTTGACAAGTTATGCCTGCCCGAGGCAGGCGTAACTCGCGCGCGCCGGCCGCGTGATTCCCTGGCCCCAGGAACAGATTATGAGGCCTTGACCATGCTCCCGAAACGCCCCCGGGCTGGAACCACACCCGTGGCCCTGCCCCCGAATGATGCGCTGTCGCGAAATGCCCCCCGACATGCCCCCCCCCAGGAAAGCCCCGGGACTTACGCGCGTCCCGGGGCTTGCTCTCGTCGCCGAGTCTATTCAACATGGGCTCGGTGCGCGCAGGGGGAACTTGGGGCAGGTTTTCGGGGGGTATGCGCGTATCTTACGCGTGTACCCCTTTGAAAATCTACCCCTATATGCGTGTATGTTTATAAAATAGTTAGAGAAAGTAAGCAGTCTTGCATTGGATGTATACACACATACTGAAACATACGCTCGTACTGTCAGAGCAGAACTAGGTGGCATTATATAAACTGCGAGGATAAATCTCCGTGCATCCATTTACTTGTGCAAGTGTACTACCGTGAATAGGTTTGAAAGTTAGGCTTCCAGTGTGGCACAATGACGAGCTTCTCTTTCCTTTGGTCGCCTCTAGCGTTCCTCTTTTCCCCGTTCTTTCCTGCTCCATGGACATAAACTGACAAAAGTAGGTGCCGCGCCAAGGCCCACTGGTGGTAGCAGCGGCAGCAGCAGCATGGGCTTGTAAAGGCACGCACACCAGCACCCTCCCTGCCCCCCCCTCCTCTGCCCCATCCCCCACACCCTCATCCCCTGCAAAGTTAAGACCCTCCCTGCCCCTTCCCTTCCCCCTCTCCAGCGCCAAAGTTAAGATCCTCCCTGCCCCTTCCCCTTCCCCCTCTCCAGCGCCCCGTAGCCTCCCCCACCCCGCCCTTTCACCCCCTAGCAACTCATCCTCGAAAGTACCCCTGCTTTAAAGTACCCTTGTTCCCCTTGCCCCACTTTCATCCCCCGCACCATTCCCCACCCCCTCGCCCTTTTTCCCTCCTCGCTCCCTCCCTCCCTGCCCCCCCGCCCCTGCATTTAATTGTACATAAGTGCACATGCTTCCTTTATATTGTTTATAAGTTCATATGCTAAGTTCATAAGTGCACACGCCTCCCTAACATTGTTTATAAGTTCATATGCATATCTAATTTTAATATGGATAAGCAAAATCCATTTCGTTCAACCAAGTTGTATTTCTGCTCGTTGACTCTCTATTTTTGTACTTTCGTATATTATCTAGTTAGCCTTCTTTCATCGTTTATTGTAATTTCCTTTCACAGTTACCTGTAAACCGACATGATGTGTCCTACGAATGCCGGTATATAAAAAGCGTTAAATAAATAAATAAATAAATAAATAAATAAATAAACATCTGTCAGCACACATTTCTCTCACAAGTCCCATCTTCCATTTGGAAGCCAGGAGGGGGCAGAGGCTGGGAGAGGTACATGGCTGACAGCCCACGTACCTTTACAATCCCATTCTGCTGCTTCTATCACTGCCTTCAGGCCTTGGACCAGGCCTTACGTTAATAAGCTTATGTCTACAGAGCAGCAGAGAAACGTGGTGGAGGGTGTTGGTTGGGGGTGGTTGGCTCACGGGTCTTCTTGCCTGGGCTACATGCCGCTCCCACAACTGCTAGGTTCTGCCTGCCAGCTCTGTGTTTTAGTCCAGCCTTGTACGTGCAAACAAATGTACATACAGATGGACAGACAGATGGACGCAGCAGCAGCAACAGTAGATGCTCTCGCTTTTTGTGAAACATGCCCTAAAAATGAAAACTAAAGACGGAAAGATGGAAAAAAAGAGAATAAATTATTATTGCTTCATCTTTTGCATAATAAGTACTCAAATACTAATCCTCATTAAAATCATCTGGCTGTGAAGAACACAATTTATGAATCTACATGGCCTTCACAGCCAGGTGGGTGGTTTCTAAAAAATAAAATTATGATTGTTTGTAACTGATGTTATTAATTATGGATTTTAGTGATGGGACTTATTTATTAATCAGTAAAGTTTTAACGAGGGGATGAAGAATTACTCTTTTATTGCTGTTCAATGTATTGCTGGGTATTGGAGCCTCCTCCTTTGAGTCCTTCCGGCTTCTGTTCTATCCCCAGGCTGAATGAGATGGGGAGAGCATACAGCGAGCGCTGGATGTGACTTACTCTGAGACCTGGGGCAGCAGCAGCAGCAGCAGCAGTGGAGGAGCTCTGGCAGCTACACGTGGCAGCCAAGGTAACTAACTGAGCCAGTACCCGCACCACCTCACATCTCCCTTCTGACCTGGTTATAGAGGGAGCGGTCCATCGTATCTGACCTTCCCCTTCTCCCTTTGTTTTAAAATTGGAAGAGGAACTGATGGGTTTTTCAGTGCGCTCTAGCTCTTCTTTGGCCATATGGGTTCTCTCCATGCCCATACTGCCTACTCCATGAAGGTTGGGGGACCACCTCTCCCCACTTCATGCTCAGCACACCAGTATCACACAATCTCTTTGCTCTCTTTTTGCAGTGCCCAACATCCTCTCCAACCCACCCCCTTACCTAACCAGAATCCTCTCCACCCCACCTCACCTTGCAGCACCTTCTCTCTTCTCCACTCCCAGCACACTCACTCCCACTCTCATGCCCATCCAGCTTTCTTCGTCTGCATCCCCCCACAAATATCCACCATCCATTCCTTCTGTCTTGTGGTTAGTGCGCCTTAAACATAAGTAGGAACCAGGGGGTTTCTGAGGTTTGCTGCCCTCCAAAATTGTGGTGTCCTAGGTGATTGTCTAGTTCACCTATGGAGGAACTGGCCCTGCATGTTTCAAGTATGTTAAAGCTGCGTTAGCCTTACCACACTCATGCATTTATCTGCATTAAAGTTAACCCAGAATTAATTTGGTCTAATGCAAAATTGCATTCAATATTCCACGGAACTCTTTAATATGAAAATGGGGTTAATGCTAGAGATGTAAATCGGAACCGCGAATCGGTTCGGATTCCGGTTCAGATTCACATGTGGGTTTTTTTCCCATCGGGCC